>NW_023270268.1:73886928-74393075 GCF_011800145.1 Mirounga leonina | reverse complement strand
ATATATATATATATATATATATATATATATATATATATATATATAATATGAATATAACAACAAAGTCTCAAAATATACTAAACAAGAGCTGGTTGACCAACAAGAAGAAATAAGTATAATAACAATTATAGTTAGAGATTTAATACATTCTCCTTGTAAATTGATAGATTTATTTTTTAAGGATTTATTTATTTATTTATTTGAGTGAGAGAGAGAGAGAGAGACAGGGAGCAGGGGGAAGTGCAGAGGCAGAGGGAGAGGGAGAGAGGGAATCTCCAGCAGACTTCCCACAGACCATGGAACCAGGCTTGATCGCATGACCCGAGGTCATGACCTGAGCCGAAGTGAAGAGTCGGAGGCTTAACCAATGGAGCTACCCAGGTGCCCCAAACTGATAGATTTTAAAAATAAAAAGAAGGAATATAAAAGACTTAAAATATATAAGTTTAGATACATTTATTTATTTAACAAACACTAGATCACACTTATTATTTGTCAGGCATGGTTCTAGTGCTTTACGAATATTAGCTTGTTTAATCCTGTAACAACTCTAAAAGGTAAATACTGTTATTATTCCCACTTAGTAAAGAATCTGAGGCATGGAAATTAAATAAGTTTCTCTGAGCTCATACTGTCATTAACGTATAGAGCAAGATCTGAAATTAGGCAATCTGACTCCAAAGCCTGTGCTCCGAACCATCATGTTATGCTTCATTCCACAAACAGGGAACACTCTCTTCATGTGCATTCAAAAGATTTACAAATACAAGTCATGTATTAGGTCACAAAAAAAGGCCAAAATTCATTCCAGTGTATCAATATTGTATGTTCCCTAACCACAATGCACTACAACTAAAAATAATACAAGGGAAATTTTAAAAATACAATAAATAACCACCATATGCCTTTTAGAATGGATAAAATCCCCAATTCCATATTATACAGCTATAAGAAAGAATGTGGTCTTGGGTGCCTGGGTGGCTCAGTCGGTTAAGCAGCTGACTCTTGATTTCAGCTCAGGTCATGATCCCAGGGTCCTGGGATGGAGCCCCACATCGGGCTCCCTGCTCAGCGGGGAGTCTGCTTCTCCCTCTGCACCTGCACCTCCCCCCCGGCTCGTGCTCCCCCCCATCAAAAATAAACACATAAAATCTTAAAAAAAAAAAAAAAGATGAGGTCTTGTCTTTTGTGACAACATGGATGGACCTAGAGGGTATCATGCTAAGTGAATTAAGTGAGACGGAGAAAGACAAATACCATATGATTCCATTCATAAAAGGAATGAAAAAAAAAACACACACACGGGGGTGCCTGGGTGGCTCAGTTAGTTAAGCATCTGCCTTGGGCTCAGGTCATGGTCCCAGGGTCCTGGGATCGAGCCACGCATCGGGCTTTCTGCTCAGCGGGAGGCCTGCCTCTCCCCCTCCCACTCCTCCTACTTGTGTTCCCTCTCTTGCTGTGTCTCTCTCTGTCAAATAAATAAATAAAATCTTAAAAAAACACACAAAAAAACCCACATGATAAACAAAAAGCAGAATCAGACATATAAATGCGGAAAACAAACTGATGATTGTCAGAGGCAGGTGGGGTGAGAGGCTGGGCAAAATGTGTGAAGAGGAGAGTTAGGGAATGAGTAAGTCACAGGAGTAATAGGCACATCATAAGGAATACAGCGGATGATACTGTGATAGTGATGTAATGGACAGATAGTAGCTACAGTTGCAGGGAACATAGCACAATGTTTAAACTTGTCAATCACTAAGTTGCATCCCCGCAAATAATGTAACATTGTGTGTCAACTACACTAACAAAACAAAACAAAAGACCTGAACTCCAGTTGCTGACAAGAATGTGAAACAGTAGGAATTCTCGCTGTTGGCAGGAATGTAAAATGGTACAGCCGCTTTGGAAGGCAAGTTGGTAGTTTTCTTACAAAGCTAAACAGTTTTACCCCACAATCCAGCAATCACATGCCTAGCTATTTACTCAGCTGATCCGAAAACTAATTAGTTGTTATTGCAACTAGTGAGAGAAATCAGCAAGGTAGCCAGATATAAGATCAATCTACAAAAATCAGAATATCTCTACATCATCTATAACCAACTAAAAAATGCAATAAAAAAGATGTCTTTCACAATAATGACAAAAACTATAAAGGATCTAGGAATTTACTTAACCAAGACTATATGAGACCTCAATGAAGAAAACTTTAAAACTCAAAGGACACAGGGGCACCTGGGTGGCTCAGTCGTTAAGCGTCTGCCTTTGGCTCAGGTCATGATCCCAGCGTCCTGGGATCGAGCCCCGCATCGAGCCCCGCATCGGGCTCCCCGCTCAGCGGGAAGCCTGCTTCTCCCTCTCCCTCTGCTTCTTCCCTCTGCTTATGCTCTCTTTCCCCCTCTCTCAAATAAACAAAATCTTAAAAAAAAAAAAAAAAAAAAACTCAAAGGACACAGAATGACTGTGAAAATAACTGGAAAGTTATTCCACTGTCTTGGAAGTAATGGCTTAGTAACTAACAATGTTAATTTTTTCCCCAGTTAATCTATACATCCAATGCAATCCCAATTGAAATCCATGAGGATTTTCCGAACCATAATAAACTTACTCCACTATTAATTAATTAATTAATTAAATTATTTTTATTTTTTTATTTTTTAAAGATTTTATTTATTTATTGGAGAGATACAGAGAGAGAGCTAGAGAGCACAAGTGAGGGAGAAGGAGAAGCAGGCTCCCCACAGAGCAGGGAGCCCGATGTGGGGCTTGATTCCAGGACCCTGGGATCATGACCTGAGCCGAAAGTAGACGCTCAACGACTGAGCCACCCAGGCGCCCCTAATTTAATTATTATTTTTTAAGTAGGCTTCACGCCCAACATGGGGCTTGAACTAACAACCTTGGAATTTAGAGTTGTGTGCCCCACCGACTGAACCAGCCAGGTGCCCCATTACTCCACTATTTATACAGAAAATAAAGTTTCCAACTTAGTAAAGTTGGTATACAGAAAGTAGATTAGGGGCACCTGGGTGGCTTAGTTGGTTAAGCGTCTGCCTTTAGCTCAGGTCATGACCAGGGTCCTGGGATGGAGCCCCATGTTGGGCTCCCTGCTCAGCAGGGAGTCTGCTTCTCCTTCTCCCTCTGCCTGCCATTCCCCCTGCTTGTGCTCACTCTCTCTCTTCCTCTGACAAATAAATAAATAAAATCTTTAATATATTTATTTATTTATTTTAAAAAAGAAAAATAATGTGACAGAAAATCTCTGTTACCTAGGGGTAGTGGGCAACAACTCAGACGCTTTATTGATTGATTGATTAAAAGATTTATTTATTTGAGAGAGAGTGAGAGGGAAAGAGAGAATCTCAAGCAGATTCCCCACTGAGCTCGCTGCTGGGCGCAGAGCCAGATGATGGGCTGGATCTCATGACCCTGAGATCATGACCTAAGCTAAAATCGAGAGTCTGAGCCACCCAGGCACCCCAAGAACCCACACCCTTTAAAAGAACAAATCATTTTTGCAAAACATTGATGATTTTGCTGTATTTATTTGTTATTTTTTATTTATTGAGTATAGTTGACACACAGAAACATTGATAATTTTGATTACATAAAGATTAAGTATTTCTTCTCCACAAAATACTAATTAATTACAAAGGGAAAAAATGCAATTTACAGCATAGCAACCTCCAGATACCACCTTAACCAAGTAATCAAAATTAACATCACCAGTAATGGGACAAATTGACATCACATGCCTCCTGATAAGACGCACTGAGAAGGCACAGCCTCACTCCTGTGATATTCCTGCCAAAAATAATAGCCTGAATCTAATCATAAGGAAACACCAGACTAACCCAAATTGAGGGACTTTTTACAAAATAATTGTCCTGTACTTTTCCAAAATGTTAAGGTCATGAAAGATGAAGAAAGACTGAAGAGTTGTTCCAGATTAAAGAGGCTAAAGAGAAAGGACAATTAAATGCAATGTGTGATCCTGGATCAAAAAAGTCTTGTTTTCTTTCTCTGTAAAGGAAATTGATGGTACAACTGGTAAATTTTGGATAAACTTTATCGATAATGATACTGTATCACTGTTTATTTCCTGATTTTGATAACTGTACTGTGGTTATGTAAGGAAAGTCCTTGTTTTTAGACAACAACATATTGGCGTATTTAGAAATAAAGGAACATCATGTTCACAACTTACTCTCATACAGTTTAGGAAAAAATTATACACATACATACACACAAATATACACAGAATGATAAAGCAAATGTGGCAACATGGTAACATTTGGGGAATCTGGCTGAGGGGAAGAGCAGAATGCTTTGTAACATTCTGCAACGTTTCTCCAAGTCTGAAATTATTTCAAAATAAAATTTTACAAAAATTAAGGATTTCTGTTTAGTGAAGGAGAAAGTTAATAGCTGGCACAATGAGAGAGAGTGTTTCTGTGCATATAAATTTATATGTTTACATGTTCATATGAATATAGATGAAGTTTGGAAAGATGTCTAAGAAACCAGTAACAATGGTTTCTTTATGGAAGAGGGGACTAGAATTGGGAGGGAGTGGGGGTATTAACTTTATTTGAATATACCACTACATTCTTCAACTTGTTCCAACACTCATGTATTACTTTTATATTTTAAAGATATTTTTAAAATTTGAAACAATCTCAAGTATACAGAAAATTTGCAGTACAAAGACCCTCCCCCCCTTGATTTAATGTGTATTTTCTACAAAGAGATTCTTCTACATAACTGTGGTACAACAATCAAAATAAGGAAATTAACTTGGTATATTTCTACCATCTGATCCTCAAACCCCAATCCAGTTGTCTAGTGTCCCAATAATGTCCTCTGTAATAATAATAATAATAATAATAATAATAATAGTATCCAGTTCAGATCATATGCTCCATTTTCTCATATCTCTGTAGTCTATTCTCTCTGGAATACTTCCTCAGTTTTTCCTTGACTATCATGACCTTGACATTTTGAAAGAGTACAGGATAGGGGGCCTGGGTGGCTCAGTTGGTTAAGCGTCCAACTCTTGGTTTTGGCTCAGGTCATGATCTCATGAGATCCAGCCCCGCGTGGGGCTGCATGCTCAGCGGGAAGTCTGCTTGAGATTCTCTCTCTCCCTTTTCCTCTGCCCCTCCACCCTGTGCTCTCGCTCCAAAATAAATAAATAAATAAATCTTAAGGAAAAAGAAGTATAGGATATTTATTCTGTAAAATGTCCCTCAGTTTGGGTTTGTCTGATGATTCCTCATGATTAGATTCCGGTTATGGCTCTTTGGCAGGAATATTGCAGAAGGGATGCTGTGTTCTTTTGACTGTATCCTATTAGGTGGCACAAAAGTCTGATTTTATATTACTGATGATGTTGGCTTTGATTACATGTTCAAAGTAGTGTCTGCTAGGCTTCTCTACTATAAAGTAACTCCTTTTTCTTTTATAATAAATGTTTTGGGTGGAAGTAGTTTGAAAATATGTAAGTATCTCATTCCTCACCAAATGTTTTTTTAAAAATATTTATTTATTTATTTATTTATTTGAGAGAGGGAGAAAGCACAAGCAGGGGGAGCAGCAGAGGGGAGGAAGAAGCAGACTCCCTGCTGAGCAGGGAGCCCGACATGGGGCTCGATCCCAGGACCCCCGGATCATGACCTGAGCCAAAGGCAGATGCTTAATAACTGAGCCACCCAGGTGTCCCTCTTCACCAAACTTTTAATTTATTCATGTGTTTATATATATCAGTATGGATTCATGGTTTTCTATTTTATACAGGGGTTATAATCTCTTACTATCATTATTTATGCTGATGCTAAAATCATCCCTAATTTGTCCAGTGGAAGTACTTTAAGCTGACTTTTGTGTCCTTCTTACATGTCCCAATCGTTCCTTCCTCATGTCTTTGCTTTCTTTTTTTTTTTTTAAAGATTTTATTTATTTTTATTTGAGAGAGAGAGAATGAGAGAGAGCGAGTACACGAGAGGGGGGAGGGTCAGAGGGAGAAGCAGACTCCCTGCCGAGCAGGGAGCCCGATGCGGGACTCGATCCAGGGACTCCAGGATCATGACCTGAGCCGAAGGCAGTCGCTTAACCAACTGAGCCACCCAGGCGCCCTGTCTTTGCTTTCTAGTACAAGATTTCTAGACTCATCTTGTATCTTTCCTCCCTCGGCCCAAGAACCAGCTTTTTCATGACAGAGCTCTGAGACTTTACAGTGGAGAATGGTATTTAGAAGCCAGGATTCAGGCACTGTGTGTGCTCACTGCAATTGAAATGGAGGTGTCATGTCTTTAAGGCCCTCTCAATAGCCAGAGCTGGGACAGAGCTACCTGCACACCTAAGTGTATTTATTTCCATATCTCTTTGTATTGAAAACCAGGAGTTCACAACAATAGCTCCAACTTTCATCCAGTATCACAATGTTTGTTCTAGTTTACTCTCTTTCCATATTGTCATATCCTTCTCCGACTGTGAGAAACCTGGCTCCTGTTTTCCCTAATATATTTATTCGTATTCTCAGTCCCCCTATTGCTGCCTCCGTCTTCCGTATCCGGATGCCCTTCTTACTCCACTTGGTCTCCAACACTCTGCATGTGTTGCCATCCTCCTGCCCCCTCAGCAAAGGCCCTCCCCACTCCAACCTTGTCCAACACCCTGTCCTGGTCTTCCCACCTCAAGAGTACCCTCCTTGCCCTGCTTGGGCTCTGATTCTCCACCCCAGCTGCACTCCCACCCCCATTGCTGCAGGTACACCGTCTTAACCCTGTTGAGTCTCTGATACCTGCCACGGGCTATTCCCATGCATGCATGTCCTCACCTCACTCAGGCGCTGTTGCTTCCCATGGGGCAACCTTCGTACACGGATGCCCTCCTCATCCTGTTCAGGTTCGGACATCTGCTCAGGATCACCGAGGTAGACCCCATCCTAGTGTGAACAACTACCGTGCTCTACCTCACTTAACAGCTTTAGGATTGAATTATTCAAGAAGGGAAGGGAAGAAGGGGCGCCTGGGTGGCTCAGTCATTAAGCGTCTGCCTTCGGCTCAGGTCATGATCCCAGGGCCCTGGGATCGAGTCCCGCATCGGGCTCCCGGCTCGGCAGGAAGCCTGCTTCTCCCTCTCCCACTACCCCCGCTTGTGTTCCCTCTCTTGCTGTCTCTCTCTGTGTCAAATAAATAAATAAAATCTTAAAAAAAAAAAAAGAAGGGAAGGAAAGGAGAGGACTTTTTTAACTTTTAAAAGTAGTCTGTATGATACTATAATGGTGGATATGTGTCATTATACATTTGCCAAGCCCGTAAAATGTACACCACCAAGAGTGAGCCTTAATGTAAACCAGGGACTTGCGGTGATAGTGACGTGTCAATATAGGTTCATTAATTTTAACAAATGTACCACTCCCATGGGGAGGATTAAAAATAGGGGAAAGCTAACATTTGTAGCAGCACGTGGTATATGGGAAATCTGTGTACCTTCCCCTCAATTTTGCTGTGAACCTAAAACTTCTCTAAACAATCAATCAATTTTTCAAAGGTTAGAATTTTACTTCTTGCAAGAAAAGCGTATGTTTACGCATTTATGCAGCATTACCTACAATAGCCAAATTATGGAAGCAGCCCAAGTGTCCACTGATAAATGAATGGATAGAATGTGAGGTGTGTATATATATACATATATACACATATACACACATGTATACATATATGTGTGTGTGTGTACACACACACCCTGGAATATTCTTCAGCCATAAAAATGAATGAAATCTTGCCATTTGCAATGACGTGGATGGAGCTAGATAGTGTGATGCTAAATGAAGTAAGTCAGTCAGAGAAAGACAAATACCATATGATTCCACTCATGTGGAATTTAAGAAACAATACAAGCAAAGAAAAAAAGAGGGAGAGAGAGACAAAGAGACAAACTCCTTTTTTTTTTTAATAAACTTTTTTTTTTTTAAAGATTTTATTTTATTCATTTGAGAGAGAGAGAATGAAAGACAGAGAGCATGAGAGGGAGGAGAGTCAGAGGGAGAAGCAGACTCCCCGCTGAGCAGGGAGCCCGATGCGGGACTCGATCCTGGGACTCCAGGATCATGACCTGAGCCAAAGGCAGTCGCTTAACCAACTGAGCCACCCAGGCGCCCCCAATAAACTCTTAACTATAGAGAACAAACTAATGGTTATCAGAGGGAGAGGGTGGGACAATGGGTGAAATAGATGAAGGGAATTAAGAGTACACTTTTTTTTAAATGATTTTATTTATTTGACAGAGAGAGAGCGAGAGCAGGAACACAAGCAGGGGCAGAGGGAAAGGGAGAAGCAGGCTCTCTTCTGAGCAGGGAGCCAGATGCGGCCGGATCCCAGGACCCTGGGATCATGACCTGAGCTGAAGGCAGATGCTTAATGACTGAGCCACCCAGGCGCCCCAAAAGTACACTTATTTAAAAAAGATTTAATTTATATATTTGTTTGTTTGTTGATTTATTTATTTAAGAGTGCAAGTGGGGAGGGGGAGGGACAAGCAGACTCTGTGCTGAGCACAAGAGCCTGTCACAGGGCTCCATCTGATGACCTTGAGATCGTGACCTGAGCTGAAACCAACAGTGGGATACTTAACCAACTGAGCCACCCAGGTGCCCCAAGAGTACACTTATCACGATGAGCACTGGGTAATGTATAGAATTGTTGTATCACTATATTGTACACCTGTAACTATTCTAACACTGTATGTTAACTACATGGAAATTAAAATAAAAAACAATAAAAAAAAGGATTTTACTTCCTACAAGAAAATTGCATCTCTATGATGTGTTGACTTATATACTATCATGGTGATTACTGGAGAATGGTTGTATGAGTAACTTGACATTTTACACTACTAATTCTATTAGAAAACCTTTTATAAACTGCAAAGAAAATGAAGAGAAATAAAAAACTGAGCCTTATCCTGTTGTAAATATTAAAACTATCACAAAATAGCAATTAAATATTACATTCGTCCTGATGGGAGTATGTAACACTGTAAATATTATCCTGGGGTGGGGATGAAGCACAGCAAATTAAGGGAGGGGAGCGGGATTCACAGGGTAGGCAGAATGTGGGGTACACATGAAACAAGATTGATTAACCTGAACCATGAAGATAATTGTTGAAGCTGGTAACGTGTACATGTGGTTCATTATTCTGTGTCTCTACTCTTGTATATGTTTGCAATTTTTCATAATAAATTGTTTAAAAGATCTACTGCAAAATAAAAGAACATAGGGCATCATTTTTTTAAGTTCAAGATCAAGCCTTGAAATGCACAATTAATATCATCACTAGCAACCTGGGTGATAGGGATGTCCAAATAAATGCTCTGGCATATTCTATGTCCCAGAGTTGCTGCACCAGCTGTTCCAACCAAAAGAACCACATATATCACCAAATCATGCAAATACTCCTACGGACTTGCTGGGATGCGGCCAGTGATGGGTAGCTAAGGAGAGAAGAATATTCCTTTCCACAAACCTTTTCTGAGATTGGTATTGTGTACCTGGCCCAATGCTGACCCTCCCTTGTCCTGCAGCTTGGACAGAATGGATGCTCCTTTCTTTTTCTCCTTCTTTTTAAAAAATTTTAAAAAAGATTTTATTTATTTGACAGAGAGAGACACAGCGAGAGAGGGAACACAAGCAGGGGGAGAAGCAGGCTTCCCGCTGAGCAGGGAGCCCGATGTGGGGCTCGATTCCAGGACCTTGGGATCATGACCTGAGCCAAAGGCAGACATTTGACTGAGCCACCCAGGCATCCCAGTGATGGCTCCTTTCAAGGCAGAGAACATATTCTGCCCTCTAATGGGTTGGATGCCAAGTGCCTTTGGAATCCAGGAGAAAGGGGAGATTATTTCAGGAGGAAGGCGTTTTTGTAAGTAAATAGATAGATAGATAAGGTTATTTTGAGATAGATTATGCTGCTTCCCTTCTTTCTTTTTCAGGAATTACCCTAATCTGTTTATTTTTCTGACACTGTCTACCTTGTACCATGTTCTGCAAGCTCAACTGTTCTCTGAGTGTGGGTAATTTTACCTTTTCTATACAGCTGAATGCATTTTGCTGCACAAAATTTGTCTATATTTCCACTGTCTCAGAAACTTAAAATCTCCAGTGCTCAATAGGCTTTAGGGAATACAATGCCAAGACAGAGATACACAGAGATAGAGAGCTGATCTTAAAATTCCCAGCATAATAAGTTCTCTAAACAAGATTTCTAAGATACTGTAGAAAAATAAAGCTACTGTATATACTAAGAAAAAAATTTCAGGAAAGTTAAAACGAAGTGTGAGTGAGATACTGAGTGCAGAGAGTTGTGGAGGTGATGAAAGATAGTTGGAAGACAGGCAGGCAGGGACAAGGGGCCCTGCCCTAAGAGGAAAACACCCTTAGGAGGATTTTACACCATCCTGGAAGGAGCCCTCCGGATGACAGGCGCAGGGAGGGTTCATCAGATGAAAACGGCCGCCAACAAGCCCATAAAAACCCCTAGACTTAGAAACTCCCTTGGCAATCCTCTCAGGTCCCCTCCCTCCTTGGGAGCTTTGTACTGTCACTTTATTATCGCTCAATAAACCTTGCTTTGCTGCCCACCACTCTGTCTGGTCTACCTCTTCACTCTTTGAAGCAGCGTGACCAAGAACTGTGGGCACCGATGAAGGAAAAAATCCTGTAACAGAGGTTCTTTAACGAATGACTACAGCCTTGATACATCCCTTCAGATTCTATAAAATTTCCTTGCTTCTTCTTCCTCTCTTGAGAGTCTTTAGCAGGTACACAAAAGAAAGTCTGGTCCAAATCGGTATGAATTAAGTTCTGATAATAGTGACCACCATTTATTTTGTACCTACTGTATGTAAAGCTCTGTATCAAGTGCTTTATACCCCTTATCTCATTTATTTATTAAAAAATATTTTAAAGATTTTATTTATTTGACAGAGAGAGAGAGACAGCGAGAGAGGGAACACAAGCAGGGGGAAGTGGGAGAGGGAGAAGCAGGCTTCCCGCTGAGCAGGGAGCCCGATGTGGGGCTCGATCCCAGGGCCCTGGGATCATGACTTGAGCCAAAGGCAGACGCTTAACAACTGAGCCACACAGGTGCCCCTGTTTTTATTAAAAGATTTAAAATATTTATTTATTTTGAGAGAGAGAGAGAGAACAGGGGGAGGGGCAGAGGGAGAGGGAGAGAGAATCTCAAGCAGACTCCCCACTGAGCAAGGAGCCCAATGCAGGGCTTGATCTCATGACCCTGAGATCATGACCTGAGCCAAAACCAAGAGTGAGACCCTTAACCAAATGAACCACCCAGATGCTCCCACATTATCTCATTTAATCATTATAGCTCTTTAGTGGAAATATTTCAATTCCTATATTACCAATTAAAAACTCAGAGGGGCGACTGGCTGGCTCTGTCAGTAAAGAGTGCGACTCTTGATCTTGGGGTCGTGAATTCCAGCCCCATGTCGCCTGTAGAGATTATAAAAAAACAAATTTAAAAAAAGTAAAAATAAAAATCAGATGGTGTGCACACAGATGTTTATTGTAGCATTTATCCATAATAGTGAAAATTTAGAAGCAACTCAAATGTCCAACAACAAAGAAAAGTTTAAGTAAGCTACGATACATCTGCTCAGTAGACTATTTTGTATCCATTAAAGTTTTTAATTATGAAAACTGTAATAGCAATTACAAAAAAGAGTTTTTGATATAAAAATAATGTTAACTTTATTTTTTTAAAGGTTTTATTTATTAGAGAGAGAGAAAGCACGACGGTGGGGAGGGGCAAAGGAAGAGGGAGAGGGAGAAGCAGACTCCCTGCTGAGTGGGGAGCCCACTTCGGGACTCGATTTCAGGACCCTGGGATCATGACCTGAGCCAAAGGCAGACGCTTCACTGACTGAGCCACCCAGGTGTCCCAATAATGTTAACTTTAAAGACAAATACAAAACAGCAAGGGTCCCATGACTGTAAAAATGCAATTATATGTAGTGTGTTCATGAATAAAGATCTGGCAAGATACAAATGAAATTTGTATGTAATGAAATTGTGAGTAATTTCCCCCTCGCTTTCAAATGCCCTTTGCTATGTTCCCTTCATAATAAAAAGGGCAGGGACTGGTCATTGGGAAGCATGGGCTGATATTGAAGAAGGGGAGCACTCGGAGGGAGCCACTGGGAGTTTGGCTGGGGTGAGCCCACTCTGTAAGGGGAGAACTAGAGTAGAAGTAAATGGGGTTGGTTGTGGTTAGCCTCCTGTGTCAACTTGGCTGGGCTAGAGTACCTGGTTATAATCAAACACTAATCCAGGGCGCCTGGGTGGCTCAGTCGTTAAGCGTCTGCCTTCAGCTCAGGTCATGGTCCCAGGGTCCTGGGATCGAGCCCCGCATCGGGCTCCCTGCTCAGTGGGAAGCCTGCTTCTCCCTCTCCCACTCCCCCTGCTTGTGTTCCCCCTCTCACTGTGTCTCTCTCTGTCAAATAAATAAAATCTTTAAAAAAAAAAAAAACCAAAACACTAATCAGTAAAGTGCCTCTAAATTTAAATAGGTCCATGTTAATGTGAAAAGAAAAAAGTGACATTCACATCACAGAGAATCTGAAAATGCAGGGAAAGCAGTGTATCTATTGTCTAAACCCTTAAGTTTTCTACAAGTTCCTAGCAGCTGGGCACTTGTGCTTTCATTCCTGTGACCCCGCCTTGAGAGAGGGAACACAAGCAGGGGCAGAGGGAGAGGGAGAAGCAGGCTTCCCACGGAGCAGGGAGCCCGATGCGGGGCTCGATCCCAGGACCCTGGGACCATGACCTGAGCCGAAGGCAGACGCCCAACAACTGAGCCACCCAGGCGCCCCAAGAGTTGTATGGTCTGAGCCAGCCAGGTGCCCCAGTCTTTTTAGTGAGTTTATGCAAATTATCCTCCCATCTTGTCCAAAGGAAAATTGTAGTCTGAGAAGTTAGAGAACTTGGACTGAGGCACTGAGCTGATAAATGGCAGGACCAGGTGGCAGCCAGCTCTGTCCCAGTCCCGGGCTCAGGCTTTGGCCACATCTTCCCTAATAGGCCAGCTTGGGGGAACGAGATCCTCAAGGGATCACTTCATGAACACAGAATCAAAATAAGGGGGGTGCCAGCATGATTAGAACTTTGATGGCACCAGGCTCTGATGGCCTGACCTGTTCATTTTTACAGGAAAGGGTCTCCTATTAGGAGCTCTGGCACTTAAAGCAGCCTCGAGGCCACCCTTCTGGCTGGTGCTGGGATAGACACTGTTGGTTGATACATCCCTCTTTTAGGAAGTTTAGACCAGCTAGTCTATATCCTCTCTCTGGTCCATTAGGAGCCGATCATTCAGTTTGATTCTCAGAAGGTAGCTTATGCCCTCGTTTCCAAGTTCTTGGGGGGGCCACCCTGGGGTTACCTCTATCAGCTGTTTTCAGTGGGGCTGTTTGGACCTGAGCTAGTTGCTCCCAGACAGGCCCTCCCTGACAAATAAGTAAATAAAATCTTTAAAAAAAAAAGTGTTTCTTTTCTTTTGGGGCCAGAATCAACTAACTTGGGTTGGCAACTGTGATTATTTAAGGCTGATCAGAAACTGCGATTAGTACCATATTATGTTTTTGATTAAATATTAATGGGAAAATTATTATTTAACAAATTAGGTTTGTTTCATATTATCTTTTGAAACATGGCAGTATGCCCCAGGAGGGCTGGCAGGCTGCTCAGATGTGGCCCTCCTCGGGCCCCAGTACTTGCTGAGGTCACCATGGCACAGAGCTGCTCCTCACCACCTCAGGTACTAAATATTAACGTGGTCGAGGCGCCTTGCTGTGCTAGAGTGGGTAGGCTGGAGCTCTGGGCTCACCGTGACCTCAGCACAAGCCCAGCTCAGAGCCTCACGAGCTGGCTGGACCTGAGCAAGTTTTCTTTTGCTTTTTGAATTTTTTCTAGGCCTCCATTTTCTCACTTATAAAGATAACCCATACCTCACTGTTTTGCTGTGAGAATTAGTCAATTCATGTAAAACACTTAGAACAATGCTTGGTACATAGTGCTCTGTATATTACTGTTAGATCAAGCCACAATCTCAGAAGAGACTCAGATCAAGCCACTTGCCAAGTCACTTAAACCAGATGTCAGTTTATTAATGTGTCATTAGAAATGCAGCTGACAGGAGACCTGAAAATCTAACTTTACTGGTCGGTACATCCTCTCTGGGTGAGAAAGGCCACACAAGCCAAGTCCCAAGCCAAGGAACCCAGACCAGGTAGAGTCTGCCTCTGCCCAGCAGGTCTGGGGACCCACTGAAAATGCTTGGTCTCTCATCCTTTCTCTTCTCCATTGCAGGATCCTGGCACTCTTGATTCCAATCACTTATTCTTCCTTGGCTAATTGTGCCTCATTCACCTGATAGTTCTTAAATGTTCCCCCAACCCTGACAGCAAACCACAATGAACAATCTCTTGAATGACTTCCACATCTCAACCATTGTTCATTTGTTCTTACAAATTTTACTCTAAGGTAACTCTACTTCCAAGTCCTGGGTGTGCCATACATCTGTTCTGACTATAGAGTTTGTGGAAGAAGAGGAGGAAGAAATCTTTGGGGGTAAGAGGTTCAGAATGACTATACTCAAAGGTCCCTAGCAGTCAAGAAAAACCTAGACTCCTCTACTGATGGAGAATTCCCAACTTGGAACAAAGTATTGAGTGATGGAACAGATTGAGTATAGAATATCCAGAAAGAATTAGAGTCTAGGGGCACGTGTGTGTATGTGTAGAAGAATCTGGAGGAAAAGTCTTTGCAGTGGGAGAGGAATCCAAGAAGGAGTCCTTTCTAGGCCTAAGGACACAAAGTTGGAGGTGTAGGTACCTGTCATTTTGGTTGAGGCACCATGACTAAATTCAGTGGTTTTCAGCCACAGGGCATCATAAATATCACCTCACTAAAAATCAGTAAAGCAGTGAAGGTCACAACAAATATTAATTATCATCATAATGGCTAACATTTATGGAACTAGTGGGCCCATGATGAGAGTTTTGCTTGTATTATCTGATTTAATATTCACAATAAACCTACAGTGTAAGGACCATTGCTGTTATCATTTTATAGATCAGGAAACTGAGGCACTGAGCAGCTTCACTTGCCAAGATGACATAGCCATTCAATGATAGAATCCAGACTCAAATGCAGTTCTTTCTGATTCCAGAGCTAGCTCCCTAATTTACAAGTTAAAACAAATCAGACTCACAGTCACTTACCCTCATCCCAGGTTCAAATACTTCCCTAAGAGGACAAAAGGGCTCCTGACCCTGGGCATGCTCAGGAAAATGTCACCCATTGTACAAAGAGCAGGAGAACAAAGCTGTGAACAGCTGATCTGGAGAGATGTGGCGAGGCTGGAAACCCACATATTTTGGTTCTCAGCCCCTCTCTGCATGAAAACAGGTATTTGAACCTGAACAAGACACCTTACATCTTTCTGCTTCACACCCCTGTTCTGTAAGATGGGAATAACTCAGCAAAAGCCATTTAACACAAGGTTAGTGGGAGGACAAGACCAAAAGAGAACATCTGTGAAGCATTCTTCAGGGTTAAAAATGCTGTAGCGTCGGTCGACATTCATGTACTCTAATTTAGGGTTTCAACGGTCTCTCTATATACAGTAAAGCAGAAATCACTTCCAAACCACCCATTTATTTAACATAAGGAAAACAGAAACCTAGAATTACTGACAGGGCATGACGTATACATATTATAATGGGCTTAAATTACACGGTGTTTTCTGCCCAACGGCATGCAAGTCAGCGGGTGCTGGGCGCTCTCGTGCCGCATTCCCGCGCACACGCTGACACCTGGCGCAGCAGACAAGGAGGGCTGTGGGGTGGCCCTCCTGCGGCGACATCCTGATGATGGCCCTGACCATGTGTGTGCTCATGTCTGATTCTTCATCTCCAGAGGAGACTCTAGGCTGCTGCCACATCAGTTCTCCCATGAAATGATACCCTTTGGGATCCATAGCACTTTATAGTTTATGAAAAAATTTATTCAGTTTGTACAAGACCTTGTTTCAATTAATCCATCCAACCACCCAAAGAAGCAGGCAGGACAAACTGCATTATGCCCATTTTATGGATAAGGAGAATTTACTCGGAGAGGTTGACTTGCCCAAGATGCCCTCAGTGGTAGAGCTGGGCTAACGGACCCCGCGTGAGACTCTTCGCTGTACTGTGTGTTTTCAGACCACTTAACGATTCCCTGAGCACCTAGCATGTCAGGCCCTGTGCCAGGTACTCCCGTTCATCAGCTTGCGCTCCTGAGAGAAGCTTGTTCAAACCTCACCCCTCTCCTGCCCCTTGCAATGACTGATGAGTTTTAAGTGTTGGAATTACGAACTGGACCGTTCAGCCTGTCACAGCAGGAGCTAACTGGCAGCTTAAGAGCTGAGGTCTGGAGCCAGCCTGGCCTGAATCCCAGCCCTGACACCCACTGTCAACTCTGGTTCCTTATCTGTAAAATGGGGATAATAACTTTGCCAGTTTGTAGGGTTGTGAGGACTGATTTAGGGCAAGTAAAGCACTTACAATGGTACCTGTTACAAAAGACCCCAATAAATAGTAACCGTTAGTATTTCCTTAGCATTGTGTGGAAAGGAACAAGGGGAGGTTCAAAAGGATCCCTTTTTAACCTTAGTGTCGTAAAGCTTTCATTTCATTTCACTTATTTCAAGACTCAGGCCCAGAAAAAGGAGCCCTCCCTCGTTTGGGCAGAACTCAAAACCTCTTGCTCAGTCTGCACACCACCCTCCCTGGTCTCACCTCCGCCTCCATCATCTTGACCCCATGTCTTTAGGCCTGGACTTTGGTCATGGCCTCCCTGCTGGTCTCCTTGCCTCTGCTCTCTCCTCCTCCAATGCTGTTGTCTACTTTTTCTCACATCAGTGTTCCCCAAATATTCACTTACCAAGCATTTTAATTGAGCTTGGAAGATGCATAGAAGATGCAAAAACGAGCAAGCCATTCAGGGATATCAAGGCAACCTGGAAACTACGATCTTAATAATAACCGCATGCAGCTTGTCATGGGGGCAGCACAGTCCTGGGAAACCCACCCGAAGGAGCGTGGGGTTGAAGCAGAGTCCATTGCTCCGGGTTTGAAAAACCCTCCCAGCCCTGCAGTCGGGTGATGAACCTACCCTGCCAGCCCACCTGGCACCTCCTGGAGGCTGTCATCGAGTCTGCATGCTCAGGCTGATGCACAGCCACGGTGCTCTGACGCTAGCGGGGCGTTGTTTGGTTTCTATCTGTGGGTGGACCCGACCAGGCCTGGGGAGGAGCTCCTAGCAGGATGTTCTGTTCCAAAATGACAGATCTGGCTGGGGCATGGCCAGACAGGGTAAGAGGCACCTTCTCTCCTATTCTGTGCTAAAATTTACCTGGAAACAAGTGAGAGCTTAGTAGAATGTCTACATCGAGCAAATCTCAAGACAGTTAAGATCACACCGGAATAAATAATTCTGTGACTGGCATCTTTGAACGGCATGCAGATTGGTATAGAGACCCATCGCACCCCGGTCCACTGGGAACCGGCCAGGTTGTCTGAGAAGGCATTGAGTGTGGGAAGGCCAGCAGAAGCAGGGAGGCCAGGATCTCAATGAAGAGCCTGCAGACTGAGGCCTTTCAACCCCGCCAGCTTGGGGTTGGTTTAAAGACCTCACGTGGGCAGGGCAGCTCCAGCACCAGCAGCTGTGGAAGGATCAGCTTCCCAGTGGTTGGGGTTAGATAGGCTCTCCACAGCATGAAAGGGGCGGCTGCCATGATGGGCTACCTGGGATGATCAAGAGCAGTCTTCTGTGTCACCTGCCTCTCTCCTCCCTGCCCTGTGCTCTCTACGATGGAGCTGCGTGACTTTGCCCACCTTCTCCATCCCTCAAGACAACCATCTTCTGCCAACTCCCCTTCCCTAATTTCCAGAAGTTCACTTTTTACTTACTGTAGGGTCTTTCTCAGCTGCTGCAACTCATTCATCCTACCTTTCTGAAGTCCTGCAGCATAGGCTTATATTGTCATATATAAAAGCTCTTCATGTTTCTTTCATGGAATCATAAAATTGGAAGCCAACCCGGAGGCTATCTAGTGCTCCTCCTACCGGAGAGCCCTTCTCCAGAGCCTGGCAAGGCTGAACAGTCTGAGATGGGGATTCACTCTCAGAAAGCAGCCTGAGCTATTTAAAAAGTTTTCCTTCCTTTGAGCCCAAACTGGTCTACCTCTGGAGTCACTCAAGAGAAAATTTACCTCTTTTCTCAAATAATAGTCTTCAAATCATAGACTGGTCGCCCAAGAATCACTTTCTGAGTGCTTATGTATTATGTGCTTGCCAGCTAATCCTCACAACAATCCTATAAAGAAAAACCAAGGAGGCAGGTGTTCAAAAAGGTTCAGCGATTTGCTGTGGTTACCCAGCTAATGCTGGTGGTTCCCTCTATGACTAGTGATGTTGCTGGGACTTGATCTCAGGCCCAGCTCCAATGCCTGTGCTCTCTGTACACAAAGCCACCTCCAAAGAAGCAGACTCTGTGTCACAGAACCCTTCCACTGCATTTTTACTGACTGAGGAGTTGAAGACTCCTACAGGGATTCACAAGTTACTGAGGGGTGAAAGGGCTGAGAGCCTGGCAAACAGGCAGGCACGGAGCCCACCCCAGATGGCCCCCGACTGGCCCACCTGCAGGCCTGAGGTTGGGAGTTTGGTGGGGGCTGTGAGAAGGCTCTCAGGACTTTGAGGGTGCGCATGGCCACAGACATGGGAGAGGGAGGGAGGTTGAGGAGGCTGGCCGACGAGTGGCCCTTTGGCCAGCTTCCTGTGTCCATCAGCACCTGCTCTGTAGTTAACAGAGCCTTCCTGTCTTTATTCTCCTTTCCTCCAAAACAGGTTCTTTCCCCCAGCTACCTACACACCACGATAGCCTCAGAGGCTAAGAATCCTAGGTTGAGCTCTGTGACTACAATTCTCCATGAGGCCAGCCAGTTCCTTCTGCAGACTCTGGTTTCTCCGTTATCTTTCAGAAACGCAAGGTTCCTATTTTAGTGCCTCCTACAACTACATAGAGCAGCTGAGTCCTCAAGAAACAATTTGATAAGCCATACTACCTCTGTTAAACATCTCCTCTCCGAGATCACTTCATTTGAAAACAAAGTGCTGTTTCTTCCCACTCGACCCCATTCTCAATTCCCTACTTCCTAGGCCCCTACCTATGTGGTTCGAGGGAAAATAAAGAACATGAAACCACCCAAGCAAAATGGGGACAAAGTTAGTTTCTTGATTTCTCTTCAGCTCCATCTGAGGGTCTAGATCAGAGAAGCAGGGTGAGCCTAAGTCAGAGACCACTGGACTAAGCAGTTGACAAAACATGTTGGAGACCAGCTTACAGCATCAGTTCACTCCCACAAGCAGTGGGGCTGAGGCAGCAGAACCCAAGCCCCCTTCAGCTAAGGCTGAGCCTGGGCTATGGGGAACAGCACCCCAGTGATGTACTACGTTGCCCTTCGGCCCACCTGAAGTCAGGCAGGTGACCTCTGAGGCCCAGCGGCTTTAATGACGTCTCCTTCCAGAGACTCGTTCTGCCATGGCTTCATCTGCATGACTGATAAAAGTGTTATAAAAACCCCAAACCACAGAGCCCACACCCCCTAACAGTGGACAAGTCCTGCAGTCCTGCCAGGGAGCAGCAGAGAGGAGGCCAGGGAGATGCAGGGGGAGATTTAATTTACACAGCAGCCACTTGGGGCCCAGTCAGAGCCAGGGCAGTGGGGGGATCTATAGCCAGAGGGCACCTCCCACCCCTTCCCTTGAAGACCAGTCCTCACAGACACTTAGATGCGGCTCCCTGGGTTGTGCAGAGGATGCTCCAGTCAAAAGGAGATTCGGAGATAAGGCTGTCCCCAAAGTCGGGGGAAGTCCGTGGCCTGGAGATGGTTGCCTACATGGTGGCCCAGGGGTCTGAGAGACCAGTCCACGTCCTGGGCACAGTCCTCAGCCTGTGGCCCTAGAGGAAGCCCTCACGGCGGAACTGTTCCTGGAGAAGGGCGCGGTATTGGTCAAACCCGCCCTCGACCCGGGTGACGCCGCCGCCTTCGCACACCCACAACTCCCGGCACACCAACCGGATGAAGCGCTCATCGTGGGACACCAAAATCACACCGCCCTGAAAGAGAGGAGAGCGGGAGGCACTCAGGTTGGGGGGGCCTCAGGGGTGCTGAGGCTTGGGGAGGAGTGGGCAGCCGGAAGGCACACTCACCCTGAAATTATTGAGAGCACGGCCCAGAGCCTCAATCGTCTCCATATCCAGGTGGTTTGTGGGTTCATCCAGAATGTAGAAGTTGGGGCTGGAAGGCAGTACCCAGGGAGGCAGGCAGTTATGGGGGTTGGGAGAAAATGAACTCCCCTGATACGAAGACAAGACAAACATTTCCTACTAGGCAAGATGGGGAGAGGAGAAGGCAAGAACTCACCAGGGCATGGTCATCTGAGCAAAGGCTACCCGGCTCTTCTGGCCTCCAGACAAGCTGGCAACAGGGCGCACGGCCAGTTCTCCAGAGACGCCATACCGGCCCAGCTGGTGACGGTACTCCTCCTCAGGCCGCCCTGGAACAGGCCTCACCCCATCAAGTGGGTTCTTGACCCGACTCCCTCCCTTCACCCTCCCCTCAGCCTTACCTCCAAGTGCCCATGTCCTTATCCCTAGACTCAGGGCTCGCCGCTCAGCACCCCACCCCAAGGTAGGCCTAGCTGTAGGGGTCACCTCTTTTCTCGACCCAAATCCCTACGGTACCGGGAAACTTGCGGGCCAGCAGTTCCACAGCACTGACACTCAGGTCCAGCTGCTCCACGTGGTGCTGGCTGAAGTAGCCGATCTTCAGATTCCTACAGGCAGAAAGAGAGGGGGAAAGATGGGGTGGGAGGCGATGCCCATAGAGGAGTGTAGCTACACAGTCGTTGGGGACCGAGGGCTTTACCTGTGAGCATGTCTGATGCCCCGAACAGGTGCCAGGTCCCCCATAAGCAGCTTCAGCATGGTCGACTTCCCAGCCCCGTTCTCCCCAACCTGTCCAAAGAACCATGAGAATGCTGGAGAGCGGCCATGTGCAGAACACAGAAGCAAAGGAGAGGAGAACTGGCTCTGACCAATGACTCCAACAACTAAAAAAAAATATTAAGAAGCTAGACATAAAGATGAAGGAACTAGTAAAAATGTAAAGGGAATTGACAGCTAAATACCTACTAAGTGCAGGGGACTGAATCCTCCCAGTAACCGAGTGGTAGCTGCTATCTCCACTTAGTGACCAAGCTAGCAATTGGCAGAGTCAAGACCTGAAATCTGACCCTGATTTCTCCCTATTCCGTGGTTTGAGAAAACTCAGATCTGAGACTAGGAAGATAAAGTCTTGCCCTACATATTCATAAAATACCACCAAACAGGTTTTCTATCTCTGCAGGGAAGTAGAGCAAAGTCCTTGGCCCAGGCCAACTCCTGCTCCTGCACACCACTTCCCTTTGCAGCTGAGGATCTGGGCCAAGCCGCACCATGTGCTGGGATGGGAGAGTCCCAGCTCACGAAACAGAGAAACAGCAACCATACCACACAAATGCGGGACTCGAGATCAGCAGAGACGGAGAGATGGCTGAAGATGATGTGCTTAGGATCATAGTAGAAATCCACCTCATCTAGTTGCAGAATTGGCGGTGAGAACTTCTCAAATCCATCAGGGAACCTGCAGGAGGTGGTCGTGAGGAACATGGGAGCAGCCAGAAACACGAGCTCCCACCAGCCTCTCGGCCCAGCACTCACTTCATCACCACCTCCAACTCCTTGTCCACAGGTTTCAGCTCTGGCCTGAGGAGAGAGGGGGCAGACTAAATTTATGGCTTTATTTATTTTATTATTTTTAAAGATTTTATTTATTTGACAGAGAGAGACACAGCGAGAGGGAACACAAGCAGGGGGAGTGGGAGAGGGAGAAGCAGGCTTCCCACCGAGCAGGGAGCCGGATGTGGGGCTCAATCCCAGGACCCTGGGACCATGACTTGAGCCGAAGGCAGATGCTTAATGACTGAGCCACCCAGGCACCCCTAAATTTATGGCTTTAAAACTAACTTTGTTTGTTCTTATTATACAAGTAATATATATTCAGAGAAAACTTAGAGAAGGCTTGTACTCCCACCATCCAAACTACATCCTTATTTTAGAATACCTTCTTCTAGTTCACTATATGCTGAAAAAATAGGGTTATCCTTTTTGTAGGTTTTTGGCCTACCAGTTAAGATACCGTGATAAGTATTTCAATGTCACAAAAACCTAAGCCTTTGATTTTAGGCTCGCCTCCCTGCCCTCCTCCAACCAGCACCTCTAGGAAGGTTGCTTTAAGATTAAGCCCCCAATGTTCAACATCATTAGTCATTAAAGAAACGCAAATCAAAACCACCGTGAAATATCACTCACGCCCACTAGGCTGGCTAAAATTAAAAAGACAGATAATAAGTGTTGGCAAGGATGCAGAGAAATTGGAACCCTTGTATATTGCTGGTAGAAAAATAAAATGGTATGGCTGCTTTAGAGAACAGTTTGGCAGTTCCTCAAAATGTTAAACATAGAATTAATTATCTTGTAACCCAGCAATTCCACTCTGAGGTATATACCCCGGAGAATAGAAAACATATGTCCATATGAAAACTTGTACACAAATGTTCATAGCACTGTTATTCATAAGAGCCAAAAAAAAGGAAACTTCCAATATCTCTTGACTGATGAAGCAATGCACAAAATGCTGTATATCCTTACAATGAAATACTATCTGACCATAGAAAGGAAGTACCAATACGTGCTACAGCATGAAAGAACCTCGAAAACGTTATGCTAGGTGAAATAAGCCAGGCCCAAAACATCACATATTATAGGGTTCCATTTATATGAAATGTCCAGAATAAGCAAAGAGATTAGAGAAAGTAAATTAGTGGTTACGTAGGCCTGTGGGGAAGCAAGACTAACAGCAGTGTAAAATGCTCTGCTTTCCTGTTGGAGAGGAAACTAAAGCTGGTTTCTAGAAAAGGGGAGATCTAGAATGGGAGGGTAAGGGGTGGACCGCAAAGTGAGGGAAGAAATTAAGAGACTAGGAGTCAGGGCCCGGTCAAGGGCACTGTACTCACAGCTTCTCCAGCATCTTAAGTTTACTCTGCACTTGAGAGGCTCTGTTGGCATTGTAGCGAAATCGGTCAATGAAAACCTGTGGGCGGACGAGCGTCAGCACTGGTCAGGTTCCCTCACTCCGGCCAACTCCAATGCCCACGGGATGGGCCCCCCAGCCTGTCCCCACACCTGGATATGCTGGCGGTACTGCTGCTGTGCCTCGTACTCCCGCTGCTGATTGAGCAGCCGCTCCTGCTTGCTCTTGATGAAGGTCTCAAAGTCTCCCCGGTAGCCATCTAGTCGCTGGCTGTGCAGGTGGATGATGTCTGTGGCTATGGCATTCAGGAAGTTGCGGTCGTGGGAGACGACCAGGATTGTAGAGGGCCATGTCTGAGGGGTCACAGGATGCAGGCCCAGTTTGGGAGAGCAGTCAGCTTCCAGCCCCCCGGGTGTCTTAGAGGCAGACCTTCCCTAGACCTACTCTAACACCTATAGGCACTCACTTGCAGGTAATTCTCCAGCCACAGGATGGCCCTTACATCCAGCATGTTTGTGGGTTCTGGAAAAGTGGGGGAGGATACATTTGGGATTAAAGTGCTATAGAACCTGGATGTTGCCATCCTTCCCCACCGCAAAGTCAGGGTGCCCCCTTTCAAACTCACCATCTAGCAGCAGAAGATCTGGCCTATAGAAAAGAAGAATGTAAGCCTTGAGGTTTTAGGTCAGCAGCTCATGACTTCCCACGAGCCAAGGCCCATCCTCCACAGTATCCATACACTGACCCAGGAGACTCACCTAGCAAACAGAGCCCGGGCCAGGGCCAGCCTCATCCTCCAGCCACCTGAGAACTCCCTAAAGAAACGGAGATCACATCAGGGGTAGGTGTTCACCAGAATAGGCAGAGGCAAAGCCAACAGTGTTCACAGCCAAGAATGGCAAGGGCCACTCACCGGGTGGGCTGCTGCTGCATTTTAGGGGTAAAGCCAAGCCCAGCAAGAATGACTGATGCCCTAGAAATGAAGAAATGGAAGAACTTGGTTGAAACAGATAACAGAAGGGAAAGGTGAAATCTGAAGGAGGGAAGGGGAATTTTAAATACCTGGCAGGTGCCTTGTCAGCCTCAATCTCCTCCAGTTTGGCATATATTTCCGCCAGCTGTGCAGCTTCTGAGCCCTCAGCCCTGGAGTGGGAATGGAGGAAGAGCGCTCAGCCTGACTGGGGGCAGTCTAGGGAGAATGCCCTGGACGCTACGCAGTTGGAGAGCAGGCCACTGACTGCCTTGTTGCCAGGACAGGAATGAACTACAGGAAGCACCTGCTCAAGTCAGGGAGGCCAGTGGGCACTGTGGAAGGAACAGGGCTTTACAGCTCACCAGCGCCAGGATCTAAGCTCTGCTGCTCACTAGGATGAGCGTGCAAGTTATGGATCGTGGCAGTACAACACGCACTCTCTGAAGAACCGTGGCTGCTGGTTATTCCCCATCTGGAGCCCTTACCTGCCAGTGGCAATCTGGGCACTGAGCTTCCGCTCCCTCTGCAGAAGGTCCTCTCTCATGGTGTCACTCTCTAGCACACTCTGCAGGGCAGGGGTGTCATCTCCAGCAACCTCCTGCTCCACGTGCAGCAGGGAAATGTGGGCTGGAACTCGCAGGCTCCGAGTGGCCAACATCTTCAGGAGTGTCGTCTTCCCCAGCCCATTTCGACCCACCAGCCCATAGCGGCGGCCCCACGCCAGGTTCACATCTGCTCCAGCCAGTAGTACCCTGCAGGGGTAGTAGGAAGAAGACAAAGGGTGCTGCTCCAGAGACAAGTATACAGCAAATTGAACCTCAAAAAACCTAATGTTATTTTAAGCCCCATTTCATCTATCCAAATTCTCCTTTAATTGGAAAAAGAAAAACGTAACCCCTCCCCACTGCCACTCCCTCACCTATCACCAAAAGACACATCAAAGTTCTCAATTCGCACATCATATGATTTGTTCTTGCCAGATGATTCCAACCGACTCTCTTTTCTGCTGCCTGCCTGGCTGGCTGATGCCTCTTCCAAGACCCTTTCAAAGGGAGAAATGAATGGTTTTTAGCATTCCCGGCCACCCTTCCATCCCAATAGAGATTGCTCTATTCTCTTCTCAGCCCTTCTTGCTAGACTCACAGAGGAGTGCTGGTCTTGAGTGTGTCCTTCTCTGAGCGCTTCTCCTGCTTTGCCTTCAGTCGAGCCTCAGCCTTCTCTAGCTTCTTTGCATTCACTGTCTAAAGGTCCAAACACAACCATTTCAGCCTAGGTTGCAGGCTCAGAAAGGAGCCCCAGAAAGAACATCTTAAGTTACCCTGCTTTCAACAAAACACATAATCAGAAACCCCTGGAAAAAATCCTCCAATATTTAAAGATAGTCAACTTCCACCCCAACCACAGACACAGACCCCTCCCTTTCTTCCTCCTCCTCACCGAGGACTGTTCCCTCTTTAGCAGTCCTGGAAGTTTGGTGCCACAGTCTGTAAGCGATAAGAAAAGCAGTCACCTTCTCCCTGAGGGAAGGGAAACTAACATTTTGAGTAACTAGTATGAACCAGACACAGACATAGACATTTAAAGGAAAGCCTTACAATCCCAGAAATAGCTATCATCCTCCCCATATTTCAACCAAAAACAAACCAAAAAAAAACACTTCCCAGATTAAGAATAGAGACTGAGGCAGATAAGCAACTCCTACAAGCTCATGCAGTTGATTAGAAAGTCACAAAATTGGTAAGTAAACCTAAGTGTCCAGCCCCAAGGCCCATAAGCTTCCTACCCTACCTAAGAGCTTGGAAAACTCTCCAACCCTACTCCCTTCATCAGTGGCCTCTTTTGCCCTCAGTAAAGACATCAACTAGCTTCTACATCCTCGTTCTGTTGGAAAGGGGTACCAGGAGTCCTGGGCTCCAGGGGAAGGCTGGCTGGGTGGGGGATGGAGGCTGAGACAAGGGCAGAGAGCAGCTAGTTCAATCTTCCCTCACTCTCACCGTAGTTTTCTGTTATCTTTGACAACTGGATGGGGGCGTCTAGTAGCACCTGGCTGTTTCCCTGGGTCTGTGGCTCATCCCTTTAGGGTAGGAACAGAAAGCGCAGAGTTAGGAATTGAGTTAAAAGCTCTACAGCCATCAGACCTTCTTCCCTTACGTCTTGTCTCCTTACCGTCCGCCCTCCCATCGCCCCCACGAATCCCCCTACCCTGGCACGTACAGGCGCAGAGTGTTGTACATGCGCTGGCACACAGCCCTGATGCCCGCGTCATCCTTGCTGTCCCCGGACACCTCCTGCAACAGTTCCCCCACCGCTTCCACCAGGTCATCCACAGACTCGAAGTCCGCGCTGCCGCTGTGCAAGACGCCTGGGCCGGGCGTGGCAGGTCGAGGAAGATACCGGGTAGGGTAGACACACAAGCCGTTTTAGTCCCCGAAACACGGCCCCACTCCGCGCTCCAGACCTAACCTGCCCTCGGGACAAGAGGTCACGCAGAGGAGAGGCCTAGCAGCGGTCCCGGCACTGCCCTCCCTTAGTCTTTCTCCCAATGACTTCCATTTTGGCCTCCCCAGCGCGCAGATTGGGTTCGGCTCACCCGTCACGTAGTCGAAGACCTGTCCGTCAATTTCGGGGAACTCGCTCCGCAGGATCTCAGCGCAAGTCGCCATGTTCCAGTCGGGCTCCCGTCCGCGCAGGCGCCGTTAGGCGGCAGCCAAGACGCGCCTCCTGCCGGTCTCCCAAAAGCTCGCCCCTCCTTCCAAGGCGCATGCGTAGTGGTGATGTAAGAAAGGCGCGGAGTGCCCGGAACCCGGTGGACCGGGTGAACGGGGCTGGAGGAATCGTGCGCAAGCGCCGCTCAGAGCCTACGCTCGAGCTGCTCTCTGCGCTTGCGCAACGCCGTTTCCGCGGAAAAACTAGCCACATGTGCGATTCTCGCTGCCTTTTGGGAGGTGGCGCTCCGAAAGGCGGCGGCGGCGGCGGCGGCGTGCACGAGACGGCCGTGGTCCCGCGGGTGGGAACCTCCCAAGAGACAGGAGGTTGATAAAGCACACGGGCCTCGCTAGATCTCTGGGTTCCCTTGAGGCGCGCCTGTCTCAGCGCGCCCAGCCGGGTCCATTTTGGAGACCACCGAGAGCTCTGCTGACTCATGGTCGGTCCCTGGCCTCTCAGAAGCCTCCTGCACAGTTCTGGGCGGCCCACGGGTTTTGTTCTGGTCCCCAGGGCCTACGGGCTTGTTGTATTAGCCGGGCGGCCAGCCTCAGTTCTCTCACCTCTGACAGGTCAGCGGACCTGTGCAAATTGTGCTCACTCAGTCCAAACGTCACCCCAAGGCACAAGCTCACTTAACCGCCAAAGGGCAAGAAAACGAGATCGACCAGTGCAAATTCATCAGTATTTATTCCCTACCTACACACCCAAAACAGGCTTCTTTGCACCAGGAAGCTCAGTAAATGAGTGTATAAAGCTACTTTCACTGATTCCCTCTAGAAGTTAGGAAGTTCCCCCAAATGACGCTACTGCTTTACATTTAACATGAATATTCTCCCAACCTGAAGATTTTCACCTAAGATCCATTATCCTTTTGCCATCTAGAAAGATAATCCAACTATTTAAAGTTTAAAAAGCTTGGGGCACCTGACTGGCTCAGAGGAGCATGCAACTCTTGATCTCAGGGTCCCGAGTTTGGCCCCTCCTTGGGTGTAGAAATTACTTAAATAAAACTTAAAAAAAAAGTTTAAAAAGCTAAGCTACTAGATCTAACAACCACTTTATAGGCAATAGATGGAAGAGGAATTTTTTAAAATATTTGATAGAGAGAGAGAGGGAGCACACGCAGGGGGAGTGGGAGAGGGAGAAGCAGGCTTCCCGACGACCAGGGAGCCAGATGCGATGTGGGGCTCCATCTCAGGACCCTGGGATCATGACCTGGGCCAAAGGCAGACGCTTCGTTAAGCGTCCTGGTTAAGTGCCCCTGGAAGAGGAATTGATGGGGAAACTACAAACGATGGCTTCTTCAACAACATTGCAAGAGCTGAGGAGAACCTATGGTTTATAGAATTTAAAAAGTGAGGGGCGCCTGGGTGGCTCAGTTGGTTAAGTACTGGACTCTTGATTTCATCTCAGGTGGTGATCTCAGGGTCATGAGATTGAGTCCTGCATTGCGCTCTATGCTGGGTGAGGAGCCTGATTACTATTCTCTCCCTCTCCTTCTGCCCCTTTCCCCCTCCCCTGGCCCCTCTCAAATAAATAAATAGATAAATAAATAGCATTCATTGACCACAGTGGACCTTGTTTATTTAGATCCAGACACAAGTAAAAAATTCCACAGGACTCTTGGATTATGTGTGAACACAAATCATGAGATACTAAGGAACTGGCCATGAGCTGATAATTGTTAAAGTTGAATGATAGGACACGAAGGTTCATTATATCTCGATACTTCTGTTTATATTTGGAATTTTCTCTAATAGATTTTCTAGGTTTAAAATAGCTGAAGACAAACAAGGGAAAGATGGTGAGGGCAAATTTGCTTTTATCTGCTCCAATACACCAGCAGGGTATGGAATACTCCCCTCAAGGACAAGCTCATCACAAGATTCTTTGGAGAAGAGGAAGTTACAGAAAAGAGAATCTCTTTTATCACCCACTCACCAATGTTTGGGAAGCCTGGGTAATTGGGAAGAGGACAGAATTGAGATGTCAGTTTCTCAGGATGGTGGGAAAATCCAAATGTAAAACTTGCTTAATCTCTGCTAATTACAGAATACCTGCCTAAAGCTGAAAGTGAATTAGGGACAGAATCTCTACCCTCAGGGGACTGGGACCAGGTGGAGTTGCTTGCCCTTGAGGTTGTGTTTTGGGGAGACAGGAGACCTGGGGTAACACCAGTCAGGATAAGGGCTTGGATAACATGAAGGGCCTAACAATCGACACAAGATAAGAGTCTTAAGAGAATTCAGAATGTAAAATTCTACTCATAGCAGGCAGCGTGAGATTCGGGAAGAGCAATTCCAACAGTCCCCCTCCCCATCGAGCTCCCGCATTAACACTTAGCAACTCCGCTCTACAGAGTTTATTGGGTTTATAACTAGACAAAGTCACACGTGTACAAAATGAAGCTCACACTATCCCAAAGCAGAGTAGGGATTGAGGGCTGGGGATCCGTTACTGGCCTTTGGGGGAGCTCCGAGGTGAGGGGCAGCCAACCCTCCCACTCCAGAGAGATGTGGCCACAGGGGAGGGGAGGAGAGGGAGCCCACCTGGCTTTGGTCACAGAACACAGAGCCTGGCATTGGGCCAGGGCAGACGGATGGTGAAGTAGGAGCCCCAGAAACCACCCTCCCAGGGAGCCCGGGGACTGCTCCACCAGTCCCACTCGCAATGTGGTTGGTCCAGACCTAGACTCAGGGGCTGGTGCAAAGGGAAGGCAGCAAAGCAGGAGGGAGGAGACACTGAAGTGTGGTGGCCCAGGGCACCCAGACCTGTGGAAAAGGGCGGGTGGGGAGACAGGCTAGCTGCTACTAGGCAGCTAGCAGCGGGTCTCATAAATGCCGCTGCGGCCAATGTAGCGCACCCATTTGATGACATCGTGGTCGCTGTAGTTCAGCTTCGGTTCAAACACCTTCAAGTAGCGCACCTTGAGGCCAGAGGGTGCGAATGGCACCTGGGCAAAGGACAGCTCCAGTTAGGAATGTGGTCTTCCTCTCACAGCTGCTCTACTCTGGGAAGTTCTGTAGCCCTGACCTACTTCATCTCTCGCTACTACAGGTGTTTGAATGCTTGGGGTCCTGAAAGAAGCTGGGGGAAGCTTAAGAAGAGTCTTCTTAAGAGGTTACTAAAGAAGAGAGCATATCCAAGAGTAACTAATATAATCACTTGGGTTTGAAGTCAGGCCTTGCCTGTGATAACCTGAATCAATTCCTTTAATCAGCAGGAGGCAACAACCAAAGACCCACTGTAGAACACACTTATCCTGCTCAATATTATGGGCTTAAAAAATAAGGTGGAGAAAATTATATGTCTAACATGCACAAAGCAAAGTCAGCCCATTCTCCTGTCTGTAAATAAACTTTGTGTCTTACTTGGCATTCAAGCAATCTAAATTTTTCCAAAAAATTGTTTTATGACAGCTTTAGAAGTCAAAGGTATTTGTCAGTGTGAATAGCAATTTCTAGTAAGAGGCCTGAAGGGGGAAGGAATGGGTCTATGAATTAAAAGTCATTTCCCCTCTCTAGGTCTCATATGCAGGAAGTAAGGTACAGAAATTGACCTGAACAATCCTAAGATCTTTCTTAGCACACCCTGCCATGGCTCTAGGCCCCTCCTTTGCCATACCTCAAAGTTCATGGAAATGGGGGGTCGAGCCCATTTCTTCTTGTCATTGGTGGGCAGAAGTTCAATCTCTGCGCTGATTTGCGATTCCTTCATGCCTGCCATGCGCTTGATCCTGGGAAGAGAGGGGCAATAAGCAGGAAGTGCCCCTGATAGCTTGGAGGAGTTTCAAGGTGGAGGGTGCCTTTTTGGAGGGGTCAGGGGAAGGGAACTAAAGAGCTTGTGGGAGGTGCTAGGACAAAAAGTATGGGGAAGAACCTGATAACCACTTGCTATGGAACCTGAGGTATGCTATTCCTTTAGCACTATTGGCTGCAGTTTCAGCTTAGATACACAGGCATGCTATCCCCTGCTCTCTATTTCACAGAAATATTACACGGGCAAACAGGGAAAAACATGGAAACATTTTGATAAATAAACGCATGCATGCACCCAAGTGCAGGCATGTGCACACTCACACAGAGGTACAGGAGTGAGAGCACAAGCAGAGGTTCCTGGAGAAAAAGGCAGGTACCCTCCCCCCACCCACCACACACACACACTCTCTCTCTCTCAAGACAATGAAGGTAAAACTTAAAAAGAGGGTACACCAAAGCATTTTGAGCCCTGCGGTGGCCTCGTGAAGGAGACTCACTTCCACACGATGGCGTTCTCGCTGGCCTTGTACTTGGCCTTCCCCTTCATGCAGATCACCTGTACCCCGCTTGTGTTCAGTGGGGTTGGGATCCTCACCTAGAAGCCATACAACGGTCAGCGCGCTCTGTCAAGCCCTGACATCAGCTGCCTTTATACCTGGAGACAGTGCTTTCTCCTCCCCAAGTTCCCTGTTCTCACCTCAATCTTCTGAGCCAGTAATGAGGGCTTGAAATTGGACTTGATGACCACCTTAACCTCCAGCTTGGTGCGTCCCACTTCTCGCACTAGTGGGATCACCCGGAAAGGAAGGATGATGTCCTTGGTGGTACGATACCTTTAGGGGTGGGGAGCAAGGTTGGCATAGGAGAGCCTGTCTTCCTCCCTCTCCCCCATCTCTCTTGGCCAGCAGCACCCCCTGCCTCCTCACACCCCAATGGCACCTCATTAGCTCAAACTCTCCATCTGGTGGGATGAAGCTGATGCTGCGTTCAGAGTCAAACTTGCTGAGTCGCACACACTGGTGGAAGGTGCAGTCATCGATGGCAATTGATTGCTTCCCACTGCGAGCAGGGGCAGAAGGTCTCCTCGTTGGTACAGGAGTGTGGCAGGAGAGAGTTGGCTGGGACGCTATCCCACCCCCAAAAGCTGCCACATCCTGGGTAAGGCCTGTGCTACAGACTATGGAAAGCTACCAGAATGGAGAAAGCTGGCAACCAGGCAAGCACACCCTCGGGAAGAGGAAGTCTGCATTACTGCAGAAATGGTATCTTGAAGGAACCTGTGATAGCCCAAGCCCTGCTCACCCCTCCAAGGTCCACCCTCTCCCAGCAACCCTGCTCAGGCACCTCTTGCTTGTTTCATCAGCTGTGCCTTTGCCTTGCTTCTCAATGACAATCTTGTCATTCATCCCAAACTTGCACTCAGGCATGCCACTCAGGTAGCTCTTCATCACCACCCGGCCTGACACATGGGCACTCAGCACCTGCCCTGGTGATAGACAGATACATGGGAACACTGGAGTTAGGACGAGAATCCTGCCCTGATCCTGCCTCTCTAGCTTCATCACGAGAGGGCTCTCACCCTGGGGGGACATGAGGAGGTTCACACTCTCCAGCACATCCAAGAAGAGCTCATTCCGGCGATACTTGATGCCCTCCCGCCGCCAGCCAATCTGCCCGGTCACCTGGCTGGTGATCTGGGATTGCTCTTCTTTTGTCTACATGGGGGGACAGAGAAAAATATTGATGGCCTCATTCCTCTCCACCTTCAATGATCCTGTCTCTATCCCCACTCCACTCATTCCCCCTCCCTTTTAGTCCCCACCCTGTAATTCATCCTCCCCATGAGCTCCATGCGGCAGGGCCCGAAGAAAACTGGAGCAAAGCTGTAAAGGTGGAAGCTGAGGGAACAGCTTACCTGATGCTGGAGGCCAAAGGGCCAATGTGATGCCCACAGGAAGCAGGAGGGGAGCACAGACGGGAAGCAGCAGGCAGAAAAGAAGAAGGCAGCTATAAGGCCTGGATCCTAGAGGAGGGCCCACGCTCTCTCCTCCTGAGGAACACCAGGCCTCCAGGGCAGCCCACACCCTTCCTTCCCCCAGTGCAGAAGGAAACTGCTTGAACTGTATTCCCAGTAACAGAGATGCTGAGTCAGCTGCTCCTAGGGTGGAGGGCCACATACAGCAAAATAGGCCCTCAATCATGGTAGAGGGCTCAGGCCAGCACTTCCTGTCAAAGGCGGGCTCTTGAGTAAGCTGGGACAAGGCTCGTGGGGCGGGGGGGGGGGGGGCTCAATGAGGATGGGCCCCACCCTTGCTGTGGCTGTCCCACTGAATACCTGGCTCTTGATACCCTGCTGAGTGATGAAGGTTTTCAGTGCTCCTGTCTCTGAATTCTGTGGATAGCCAAAGTCCAGGATCTCTGCAAAAGGAAGGGAACCATCAGCCCCTGGAAAAAACTGAAGGCTCCTTCAGTCCAATCCCTCCCCTGGTCTGGATCTATCTGGCCAGCACAGCCCTAGAAGAGTACGGGATCATCTGCAGCAATGTCCTCTAGCTTTGTAGCATTTACTCTGGGATTTGTGCTTCATAAGAAAACATAATTAAAACGTCAGATTTTTTTCACAGAGAAAATCAGAAGAATCTCACGGACAGTGGGTAAGAGATCAAGAAGCACTGAGTCCTTGGGCGCCTGGGTGGCTCAGTTGGTTAAGCGACTGCCTTCAGCTCAGGTCATGATCCTGGAGTCCCGGGATCGAGTCCCGCATCGGGCTCCCTGCTCGGCAGGGAGTCTGCTTCTCCCTCTGACCCTCCCCCCCTCATGCTCTCTGTCTCTCATTCTCTCTGTCTCAAATAAATAAATAAAATCTTTAAAAAAAAAAAAAAAAGGCACTGAGTCCTTAGAAAACAGATCTGGGAAGGAAGACTCTGTTCCCTTAAATCATACCCTACAGAGGAACAGAGATAATGCAACCCCAGCAGTTGGTAATATCTCACCCTCCTTCAGGCTCTGAGGCAGCTGTTGAGATAGAAAGCTGGAAGGACAGTCAGTGAACTAAGGCCCAAACCACAAAGGTAAGAGGGAAATGTGCTTAACTGCAGGAGGCCCAGCTACCAAGCCCCACAGTTAGGTTCCTAGCCCCCTGAAAGATCTTTTGGTCCTCCGCCCCATCTCCCCATACCTCCACTCGCTAGCCTATTTCTGTGTTCTACTTCAGAGCAGCCTTTAGGGCTGAATTTAGACTGGCCTTTTCAGGGCTCAAAAGACCAGACAGTCAGGAAAGAAAGTTCACAGGACACTGGAAGGAACCTCACATGTGCCCCTACCTCCAGGCTAGGCCCCATCAGGTCCATCCCCACCCTGGGCCCACCGCCCTGCCAGCCTCACCATCCAGCAGCTCATATATGAGCACAAAATTGTTCTTGATGTTCTCCTCGCTGATCTTGCCAAAGTAGGCAGCCATTACGTCACACATCTTATAGAGGAATTCGAAGACCATGGCAGCATTGACATTCTGCTTGGTGACAGCTGCCAACCAGATGTTGGACCGCTTAACATGGAAGAAACTGGTGCGAGCGATGTTGGTGACGGGGCTGCGAACCTGCTGCCGGGCGTGGATAACATTGACCCGAAAGGCATCCACTGCATTCCTCCTGAGGGAAAAGGTACAGAGGGGCTGCTCAGCACCCCGTCAAACCTCACTCCATGGGGATCAGCCACAGCTGCTAACAACCTTTCCCCCTTTCACTGCTTAAGTCTGACATGTACTCTGAAGCCAATGCCTAAACCACTGGGGCAGTTCCCTTGTGGCTCTCAGCAGAGGCATGGAAGTAGGGCCGGAGCTGAGCTGGTGTCTGAAGGGAAGTCAGGTGGGAATGACAGGAGGACAGGTGTGGTGTTAATAAAGTAAAGTCCATCAGGCTTAAGGAGGTATGTTCCCGACTCCCAGGCCTGGCCCCAATTTCCCAGCTGCCACCTCTCTAACTTCTCATTAAGCTCCAGGCCCAAATGAGAAAGATACCCTTCTTCTTCTTCAGTTCTCCCACTTGTGATCCTACCAGCGGGGAGGCGTGGCTTTTCTAGAACTGAGACAAAGCCACCGTGACTTTGGAGAAGGCTCTAATCCACTGAGGAAGAAGCACCAAGGGGCCATGGAGCTGGACCATTCATTCCTGTCCAGGATCCAATTCCAGGACGAGTTCAGGGAATGAAAACAGATGAAGAAAACAATGATGGGGGGGGCAGGGCCCCCCACCCACCTGTGCCTGGGCGGCAGCTTGATAGGCTGCTTACCTATTGCTACGGCAGCCAATGAGATGGGATGAGAGAAATGACGCCAGCAAGAAGAGGAGAGTGACAGCAACGAGAGAGAGGATTAGACACACAACACACTGGGGTGGGCAGCAGACACCATGAGGTGGAAGCTGACAAGCAACAGGCAAGGGGTGGGAAAGCACAGCAAGGCACGCAAGACAGTATGTGCCCTGGCTTAAGCAGGTCCATCCAGGGCAGGAGGGAGTGCAGATGGGTGTAGCCAGCCAGGTTCAGGCAAGCCAGGCACTCCCACAACTCTAGTGCATGCCCACCACCAGCCAATGGACAAACAGCCACAAAGGCCAGGCCAGCCCACTAGCCAGGGAGCTGGGAGCCAAGGAGCTAGGGCACTGCAGCAGGCCCATTCTATAACTATCTATCCTAAACTCTTAAAGGAAGAAAAACAGGGCAGCATGAACCAGAGGAGCCTAATCTCATTAGAGCTGCTGAGGCTAGGATGTGTCCCCTCACTCAGGAAAGAACAGCGGCATGCAGGGTGGGGCAGAATGAGAAGGCAGGCTGTGCCTCCTTGTTAAGGTCTGAGGGACCCAGAACAAGGAGCTCTTCCAGGTCTACTCTGATAGGCCAGAAAGGGCCACATGGCTCCCTGCCCTTCCCTTAGTGACCCGGAGAGTGCCTCAGGCTTGCTCACAACCTCTCTTCTAGGAGTGGCCCCAAGGAACTGAAAACAGCTGAGTCAGCAGCCTGCCTCCTCCCGAGAAAGGGAGTGGGAGAGGATTTGGAAGCCTGGAGAGGCTTTCAAGAGAATCCAGTGAAGGCTCTCATCATGAGAAGGGCTTCTGAGAGCAAGACTTAGACAGACTACTACCACTAGCCTGGCCACTAACTTCAGCCCCTGGAGAAAGATCTCCCTCCTCCTCAGAGGAGGAATTAATCTGCCAGGGCAAAAGCACTCATTTCCAGCAAGTAGGTCTGTCACTAAGGGAAGCAGACGGCAGGAAGGGCAAGAGTTCCTAAGACTGTGGGGGCCACACCATTCCACAGGTCCCGCCTATTGCCAGGCCAATACCACCAGACCTAATGGGAACCAGGCTGTATTAGCTGAGCTTCTAGGATGCAGCAAGGGATGGGGGTGGCCCAAGTCAAGTCTCTGGTAGGAACGGACCTGGTCCTACATGCTGGGGAGGAGGGATGAAGGGTGGGGGCACAGCTGGCTCAGCCAGGGGACTCACCCGATGTCATCTCGGTAGACCCGGGAGATGAGCACCTCCCCCTTGTGATTATAGATGAATAAGCCTCCAATCATGGCGGCAGCTCAGTCTCCAAGGCCCATCGCTCTGAGAACAGACCTAGGACAGGCGGAGGCAGGGTAAGGGAAGGCCTGAGAACCTCTGCCAACATCCTCTGTGGGGCTGTGCAGGTCACTGGCTGGGCTTTTTTTCCTGACTCAACCCTCCAGTAAGTGACCCTGAGGCCCTCCCCAGGCATGCCCCTCCCCTTAGCCAGGCTCCAGTTCCTGTTTATCCCACACTGGAAAGGAGAAAGAAATGGAGAGGGACTTGGGCCCAGGATTCTAAGGCCATTTTGACCCTCCCTTTTCTGGGGCTGAGCCCAGAGAGTAGCCCCCTCCCCCTCTTCACAGTGCTGAGCTCAGCACGGATCCTTTTTGGCCCCTTCCTGTGCAGACTCTCACTCAGACTGTAGCCAGTGAGTCACGGTGAAGGCCTGCCTGCGGCTGCAGGAATGGCGGTAGGAATTACTCCACTTTGTTCAGGTCTGGGGCCCCCAGGCACAGCTTTAGGAGCACCCAGTCTCTCAGGCTCCACTACCCTTCTGAGAAGACTGCAGGGCCTGAACCTGCTGCTCTCTAATTCACAGAAGTCTAAACATTCCAGGAAAGGGTGTGCAGGGCGTGGGGAGGAGAGAAGGGAGGCCTTAGGCCCTGACACCAACCGAGGAGTGTGGCTCCAACCAATCCCAGGCAGTCAGATAAGCAGGCAAAAGAGCAGAGCAGAAAGGCCCCAGTCCTGGCAGACTACACTTCAATGACCCAAGCTGCTTATGAGTTATTTTTAACCACCTCCCTTTCAAAAAGGGAGGATCCCTCTCAGCTCCCAAAGGCAATAAAAATAAGGGGGGTGGGGGGTGAGGGGTGAGGGTACAGTTCATAAAATGAAGAGATCAATCCAGCTGAAATTCTATGATTCCAGACCCATGACATAACTCATTTCTGGCCTGAGTACCTACAAGCAAGGGGCGGAATATGTGAATTATCCAAATTATTTGGGTCAAATTAATTTAGACTGTTTGCAAGGAGAAAAAGGGTTAATTTAGTTCTAGATTTCCTGAATTAGCTCTGCTATTAATTTCACAGGGCAGAGGGAGTTTAGCAGACTTTTCTAAACTGGAAAATAGAGCCTATTACTGTGGCCATCAGGGCCTCCCAAACTCAGTGAGAGGTCTCTCAAGGTGGTGGTGAACACATTTCACCCTTCAGTCCCAAAGAGGCTGGGAGAAGAAATGCAAAATGGAGGTAGAGCCCTGAGCAAAGAAGCAAGTTCACAGGTATCAAGTGGTAGGGACCTCAGAGCACCAAAGAGCAAAGGTGGGGCCCAGGGCAGGAAGGGAATACTGAGTTAAGGGGAAAGACTGGTAGAAACAGCCAGGCGGTCTACTTCAGGTGAGCCTGCAGCAGCAACAGGGCTGGGGGGAACATCTGGAGGAAGGAGTTTCCAGTGTGACAAAGGTAAGGCTTTGAAGAGGAAAAAACAGTAGGGAGAGACTGACAGTGGTGAATAAGGGAAAGCTGGGGCTGCGTAACTTGCTTTGAGGTTCAAGCGTAGAGGCATGAGCGGGTGGTGGGCTTTTCGCCCTGGGGAGGAAGACATCGCGGGAAAAATATGGCTCCACGGGGGTGCGGGGGCTGTCACAGGCCTGAGGAAGAAGAGCCGCGGGGTGTCACTCAACTGGGAAGAGGGGGTACCGCAGGGTGGGAGGCTTGTCACAGTCCAAGGAGGCGGCACAAGGGGGTGTCACTGTCCTAGGAGATGGGGGAATTGTCCTTGCGCTGAGAGGAGGCGCCAAGGAGCGGGGGGGGTTGTCACGATCCCGGGTAGGGGGGCGCCGCGCGGCGTCCCCGCTCTGGGAGGATTCCAGTAAGTCTCCCTCTCACGGGAGGCGCTGGACGGGTCAGGTGGAGGGCGCCGCTCCTGGCCCGTCCTGCAACCGCGCCCCGGGCGCCCCCGCCCCGCCGTCAGCTCCCTCCAGATCTGAAGGCTGAGGCCAGTCCTGGGTGTGGGCAGCTTTCCGCGTAGCGCAGTGCAGGGAAGGGCAAAGCTGGGCAGCGTGGTAGGCGTTCTCCCTCACCCCTGACCAGATCCCGAGCTTACCTGGTCTCCGCGACCCCCTGCTCGGCCCGCCCGGCCACTCTCCAGATCCCAAGATGTCCGCCCACCCCCTGCTCGCTTGCCCGCTGCCTCGGCTTTCACCGCAGTGCCGCGGCCCCGCCCCGAACACAGTTGCGCGTGCGCGTCCACCGATCGCGCCGACTACATATCCCGTCAGGCCCCTCGACCTTCTCGCTTACAATTTTAAGCTTTCTAGGTTTAGCAAAACTACAACTACCCGAATGCCTTCGGCTGGGAAGGCGTGCCTTGGGGGAGGAATAGGCGTGGCCTTATCCACCCTTTCACGAAATACACATCCCATCATACGCCACTCCACTCACTTCACTTTCCCTACTGAGCATTCTGGGAATTGTAGTCTGCAATCCATCCTGTTCCTATTTCAGTGTTGAGGAAAGCTTCAGAGAATTAATACCATTTGTTGAAGCCCATCTGTCAAGCCTGAGATTGCTGTAGGCCTTTTCTGTCTCCGGAGTCCGAGGACTGGCTGTGCTCACTTTACACACACACGACTTGGCAGAAGTGTTTGTACTGAAATTCCTGCTTTCTAACACCACCTCTGATTCTCCCAAGAGTTTTTCATCAAATATTTGTTCCAGACATGAGCCTTTTCCCAGGGTTCAAGACCCAAGTAAAAGGGCAGGGAGCAAGAAGGCAAATACTTGTAAGAAACTAGCCAAAGCTTTTCAAGAATGTCTGTTCTATCCCAGCTATACATACGTATGTGACCTCTCAAGCCCAGAACCTGTGTGCCTTCTAGTGACAGCATATATGTTGCTTAAAAAACCGTTGGCAAGTTTAATTTAACTGGACATGGAATTTGAAATCCCCTCTCTGATGAACAGAGTTAATCTTCAAATCCAAGCTGAGAAGAGACAGCAAACCCTCAGACATGAAAGGCCTACTTCCTCTTGCAGGACCTAAAGAAAATCTGTTAGCTCTTCTCTTTCTGTAGGGAGAGATGCCCTGCTGCCTTCACTGCTGCTGAGCCCATCATGAGAGGAAGGACAAAAAGGGGCAAACCTGGTTGCAAACCCTACTGTCCCAGCATCCTCTTGCTACAAGCCAGGACATGGCAGGATAAAGATCTGGTCTCCCTCAAACGGTGGTCACAATGTGAATCCATTAAGTGACCGAATATAGGCATTTCTAATTCCTGAACCAGCACTCAAGGCTTCACTGCTACCTTTCCAAAAGCTTTATCTTCAGTAATATCCTACCATTTAGAGTAAATAATAATAATAATAATAATAATAATAATAATAATAATAATAATAGCTACCATTTATTGAGCACCTATTCTACTGTGTGCCAGGCACTGTGCTAGGCACTTTTCGTACATTATCTAATTTAAATCCTCACAACAACCCTGTGAGGTAGGTATTATTATCGTCATTTTACATATAAGGGAACTGAGGCTCAGAGAGATTAAATAACTCTCTTATCACGAAACCAAAAAGTAGTAGAGCTGGGATTCAAACCCAGAACAACCTGACTCCAAATCCCATGCTCCTGTGAGTTAGAGTAGAGGCAGGGGGGAGAGAAAGGACCATATTCAAGAAAGATCGTTGGAGTGGAATGGATATGATATAATGACTAGTAAGATATGGGGAGGAATTTAAGCCCATAAGTGTTACTAGCTGGTGTGCCTATGTAGAGTGTGATAAAAATAACCAAGATTGGAATTCAGGAGGAACACACTTGATGCGGGAAATGAGTTGAGTCCATATGGGTATGTCCATGGTGATGTCCAGTGGGTGGTAATACAGATCTAAAATTTGGAGGGAAATTGTGGCTGAAGATATGTGTTTTAGAATCACCAGCATATCAGTGTCAATTGAGGACATCAGGATAGATGACATCATTTGAGGAGTAAACATAGAGGAAAGAGAAGTGAACCAAAGATGGAACACTGGGAGCACCAACACTGAAGGCATGAGCAATAGTGGAGGAATTCTCAAGGGAGTTGAACATGGCAGAGTCAGGAAAGGAAAAGTATAGGAGGCAGCTCTGTAGTGGTGGCTAGAGAAAGCCATGGCCTGGGTTGGGAGCAAACCTAGAGCTCCTAGAAGGCAGGCAAGACTGAGTCATGCTTCCAACACAGCCCTTGGTCACCAAAAACCCAGGAAGTCTTGGTTAAATGAATGAACGCCAAAATGTCCCTACCCTGGTTTGCCCCAAAGCCTGGAGCTTAAGACTTAATCCTTAATCTTGACACCCCAGTCCTAAAAATATGGACACCTAGGTAAGCCAGGAGAACTTATAGACGAGGTTTAAAGAGAACGTCATGATTTGCTTAAACTGGAGAATAAGGTAAAAAAATAAAACCTGGCACTTTAGTAGGAGTCCCAGAAGTCCCCCTGCCCAACCTTTCTCTGGGGCATCATGGTAATTATGAAATCAGGGAAGGGCGTGTGGGGTAAGAGGCAGGGTGAGAACAACCTGCCAGTTGCTTGGGGAGTCCTCTGCTGAGCCTAAACTGACACCCAGCTTATGAGCTTTATCCAGTAGGAAGATGATGGGGACATGTGTGGGAGGCTTGAGGGCTATAAGGAAGGGGAGAGGGAAGTCAGGGAACCAGCCCTACAACCTGGGAGAGAAGATCCAGCCCTCTGGGTAGGGACCAGCCCTGAGGCTTAAGTGAACTTGCATAGGTATGTGTGTGTTTGTGTGTGTGTGTGTGTGTGTGTGTGTGTGTGTGTGTGTGTGTGAGAGAGAGAGAGAGAGAGAGAGAAATAGAGAGAGAGGAGACATAAGGATGGGGCACTCTCTGGAAAGGGGAACAGAGTCTCATACATGGGTGAGAGGCTGGAGCCCCCCCCAAAAGCCTAGTGACTCAACATGTTGAAGTGGGGGTGTGGGAGCTGAACATCCTTGGGAAGCCCTGAGGGGCTGCTGAAGCAGAGTTCCTGGTCTCCTCGGAGGCTGGGCCTCCCCTTGCTGGGGGCTCACAGAAAGTCAAACAGCCCGTAATTCTTGGCTGCTCCAGGCCCAGGAAAAATTGAGGGAAGAAAAAAGAAAGAAAAGAAATGTTTCAGGCCCAGAGGTGAGATGAGCCTAGTGGTTAGTAGAGTTAGAGGTCTGAAGGAACCAGCACACAGGACAGGCATGGGAGTACAGATGTAGGGGTAGAGCAGATATGCTTCCTGGAAGCCACTAGCAGCTCAGGCAACTGAGGGGGCCCTTCGGGCTTCTAGTAAAGGCAGGCACAAGCTGAGATAGCTTAGATGGTTATTGGAAGTGACTACAGCTCTAGGGTGCAGGACTGTGGCAGCCCCCCACCACTGCGGGGCGGGAGCAGTTAGGAAGAGGGGCAGCTGAAGCAAGTATTTTTTGGTGTCAGTACTGTGGGGGAAAAGTTAAGAGATTGGCACACATGCTCAAGGGGATACGGTTAATGGAGGGCTGATGTAGCTGGAATGAACGGTGCAAGGTTGCTGCGGGGGTGCCGGTGGGGGGGGGGCGGGGGGGGGGAAGGTGGGGATAAAGGGGTGAGCAGGCCCTCAAGGGCACCGCTGGGTTCAACTCCTGAAGTGTGTGTGGGGAATAAGGAGCAGCACCAGCAAGTCGGGTCCCAGTAACATGAAGGATCCTGGGAAGGCCCTCAGCGGTTAGTGGACAGAGGGGCAAGCTGGGGCCGGTGGCAGGTTAGGGGCCGCAGTGGCGATCGGTGGGTGCACCCCGCCCTCGCTGCGCCCAGCGAGCAGTTAGCGCGCCTGAATTTAGTTCAATTTATTTCCCTTTCAGGTACCAGACAAAGTAAAAAAGACGGACGGACGGAGAGAGGGACGCAGCCGCCCGGGTGCGGGAGTGGGATGCAAGTGGGGGAGGGGCCCTGTTCACATCACATCCACAAAGAACTCACTGGGGTTTCCCATGGCCATGCGGAAGGACTGTCTGCTGGCTGTCAGTTCGGGGGGCACAGAGGCCAGGTCGCGGCCCGGGGGGGCTCCCGGGGGCCCCATGGCCGCGGGCGGCGGGGGCATCATCAGCATGGGGGGACCGTAGAGAGGGGGCACGCCAGGGGGGCCGTAGCTCGGGTGCGTGTGGTGGCTGCGCAGGCTGCCGGCCATGGAGTGGTGGCTGCGGTGGCTATGCTCGCTGGCGGCAGGCCCCGAGCGCTCGCTGGGCGCCCTTTCCCGCGGCCCCCGCAGGCTGCTGCGGGTTGTGTGGTCCGACTCGCTGCCGCTGCCGCCCGACTTGGAGTCCCCCGCCTTCGGGTCCTTCTCCTTCCGCCGGTCACTGCCGCTCCGGTTGGAGCCACTGCTCCGGCTGCCTGTAGGGGACAGGCAGGCGCAGGGCGGGCGACGCTCAGGGCTTGCAGCAGCAGCTTGGGGTTCGCCTGTGCCCCCACCACCGCCCCCCTCCACCTTACCTTCACTGTGCTGACTGCTGGCGCTGCCCCCACCATAGCTGTACCCCAGCTCTGGGAAGCCTGGGTGCGGGTTGTAGGGGTGTGGGGGCGGCGGGTACTGGTAAGGGAAAGCCATGGGCCAAGGGGCGGCCCCTGGGTGCGGCAAAGGGGCCAGCGTGTCCTGGTCAGAGGCGCCACTGGAACCGTCGTGATCATGGAGGGACAAGTTGGCCATGTCTGTGGAGGGGAGGGCCAGATGAGCTGGGTCTATCCCATGCCCCCACACCCCTAGGTCAGGAGAGAGAGGTCCCCGGTCTAGGTGAGGGGGGTACATCTGTGATGACACCTAACAGCAGTGGTAGTTTATCCTCCAAATGAGCAGAGGCACAGGTCAGAGATCTCTCACTTCTTCAGACCCCCTCTGCCACCTACCTGAGACGGTGGAGAGGGAGACCCTGCAGACACAAACCACACAAGGAAAACCCTCCTCAGGAAGGCCCTAAGCCCCCACTTCAGATGCTCAATGCCCAATCCTGACACCCAACTCCCAGGCCCAGGGAGGCCCCCTTCCAAAGGTTTGACAGTTTCTCCTCCTTCCTCAGTAAGCTGGCAGAAGGAGCACAAATCTTAAATGGGCAATGTTCTCCTCTGTTCACTTGGGGGGAGTGTGGGAAGCTGAAATAGCAGACAGGTATTGCAAACCTGCAAGTCATTAGGCACGATACAAAGCTCTTCACCTCATGCAAATGTTACCACCATCCTATGAAGAGGGCATTAGTCACATTTTTTCCAGATGAGGAAAGTGAAGTCCAGAGAGGTTAAATGACCCACCTGAGGTCAATCCAAATTGTAGCCAGAGCAGAAGCTAGGAGTTGCTTACTTTCTTCTTATCTTTCCAGGTGAGTCATTAATAAAGAGTAGGGAGCAGTTTGGGGAAATTTAGGTGAAATTTTGCCCTCTCCCTTCATCTAGGACTAAAAAAAATACTCATTATAGGCCAGAACGAACATAGGCCTTTCAGAGCCTCCCCATACAGAAGGCTCTTGGTCCAGATGGATTTCCTGGTGCTGCTGGGGAAGGTGGAAAGGGCTCAGAAAGAGAACAACTTAGATGCCTCCTCTGTGCCCTCTACCCCATTCCCAGCCAGGCCTCATTCTTCACAGTATTAACATTACTTGTTTCATGACTCTGGCTCCCACAGTAAATTGTTCACTCCTTAAGGGCAAGGCTGCCCCCACCAATGTTGGAACTACTTGAACGGGGCCACCAGAAGTGTTACCTGCCTGGGACACCCCTTGCTCACACCTCATCATACCAGGTCCCAGAGCTCTGACAGAGCTGGAATTGCCCTACGGGCCATGCTAGATACAGATGGAGCCCTTTGTTCCAATTCCTTAAGTAAGCCAGCCCAACCTTCCAGGGAAGAAGAGGTCAGGAAAGGGGGATCTGAGAGGGCGGAGGCTGTCTGTGGAGTCTACCAGCTAAGCCATCAACCTGTCAAGGCCTGCAGCTAGCATGGGGGGGTGGTGGTGGTGAGGAACAGGGGGCTGCCTTGGCTCATGCCCCAAGAGCTGGTGACTATTTCAGCCTCCGAGCTGTTGTCCTGAGGGGAGTGATTGTGGGCTCCTGGGGATCCCCCAAAGAATTGGGGTCCCCAATTCTTTCCTTTGAGCCTGCTGAGGAGGCTGAGATCTTGGCCAGTGAGAAGAAAAAGACCTGTCAGCCTATCCCTGAGCTGGGCCTCTGGGGGGTCTTGGCCAATGGGTAAAAGACCCAGGAGGCCCCAGGGATAGAACAATAGGTCTTGAGCAAAACCCACAGCTGTCTTGAGAAGCTTTAGGGGTCCCTGGAGGTTCAGGGTCAGGGCTGACTTCTTCTAATGATGATAATAATAACCACACAGGATTGAGTCTAAGAAGCCATTAATTATAAGATGCACCCCAATTTCAGAGATATCGAAATGTGAAAGAAATGTTCACCTTAGAATCAATTAAATTTATGAATGGAGAATTTTTTAAAGCACGTACTGTGGGCCAAACATGGTGCTAAAAGCATTATACACACTGTCTTAACCTCTAAAAAGCTCTGAGATAGGTTCTACTATTACCTCTAACTTACAGATCAAGAAGTTGAGGCAACGAGAGGCTGTCACTTAACTCATGTTCACACAGTGAGGGCATAGCTAGGATTTGAACTCAGAACTGTCCAACTCCAAAGCCCTATGCACCCTCCATCATGACCTTGTGCTCTGCAGCAACAGCCTTTCTAGTCCTAGAACCTAACCTGAAGCATTTTAAGTCAGTTTTTGGACTTTAGCCAGCAAGTGCCACTGGGATGACAAAAGGCTCCCTGAGGCAGAGGCGGCTGCTGGGAGTGGGCTTCTGTTCCCAGGCTGAGCAATGCTGTCCTGTTTTGAGGACTCCCCTTTCTTCCCAAGGGCTGTCTATATGCTCAGGAGGAGAAGGGAGGGTTCCCTGCAGACCTTTCCTCCTTAAAAAGCCTCATTGACTTTGTACTCTCTCGGGATCAAGTCAAGCTTGGGGCAGCTTGCAGAGTCCTCTACAAGCTGGCCCTGACAGTTTTTTTTCAGTTTCAGCCCTGACAGTTTTTTTCAGTTTCATCCCAAGGCCCAGCCCACCCTCAAGGGTCTGAGGAGGCTGGGGACTTGGGGCCTCAAGCCAGCCCCAGGTCCTGCCTTGGTGGAACCTGCTTGGTGCTGGGAGGGTGATCAGGGCCAACGGTAGGATCTTTGACCTCGCTAAGATAATGTTTCTGCAACACCACACACCTAGGCAGCTCCAAATGGTAGTAAGAAAAAGGACTCTGGAGCCAGAAAGACCTGGACCCAAGGCCTAACTCCTCTGTGTCTGACTGTGAGAATGAGTGGACTATTTAACTTCTCTAAGTCTGTTTCCTCAGCTGAAATAGGGATAGTGATCCATCTCCTCAAAGGTGAGGAGGCGGGGTTGTGAGGACTGAGTGAGAGTGAGATGATGCTTAGAAACAACCAGCACGGGGCGCCTGGGTGGCTCAGTCGCTGGGCGTCTGCCTTCAGCTCAGATCATGATCCCAGGGTCCTGGGATCGAGCCCTGCATCGGGCTCCCTGCTCCGCAGGAAGCCTGCTTCTCCCTCTCCCACTCCCCCTGCTTGTGTTCCTTCTCTCGCTGTGTCTCTCTCTGTCAAATAAACAAATAAAATCTTAAAAAAAAAAAAAAGAAAGAAAGGAAGAAACCAGCATGGTGCCAGAAACAGAGGAGGCACTTAGAAAATGCCAGCCCCAAGACGGGGACGCAGAGCAGGTGAAAAGGCCTGACTGGGATCTGCTTCTACTAGAGAGGGAGGCCCGTGTCAGGCCTCAAGCTGGGCCCCCACCTTGGCTGCCTTGCTCACGCCTCATGTGGGCTCCCTGGGGTCTGCTGCCACATCCCGGGGCCCCTCCCCACTCCCAGCCAGGAGACAAAGCAAGGAGGTGGGGGAGGCACATACTGCCACAGAGGTCACCGAAGATGTAGTAGCACTGCTCAGAGAAGGTGATCTTGTTGACAGTGTGGCGGATGAAGCCGGCTTTCAGCAGGTTGCTGGCATACTTGCGGGCCTCTCTCCGGTCAGTGAAGCCTTCCACGTTGTGGTATAGCCAGTCCACCACATCCGAGCCTGGGGGCAAGGCCGCCACTTGATTGGGAGGCCCACCTGACTGGGGCTCATCTGACCTCACAGAAGCCACAAGGCTGGGGCTGGTGCCAACTCCAAGGAGTGGCCTAAGGGAGATCTTCAGCCCCCAGCCGGCCCTGCCCCACCTCTCCCCACCCCGCCCTTCATCCCACCATGGGGCCCTCTCACCGATGAAAGCGTTGGGGATGGTAATCTTGAGCCACATGCGGTCTCGGACCTCCAGCCCAGATTCAGGGGAGGCCATGGCTTTGACAATGGCGGCCATGTCACTGTGGATGGACAGGTGGAAGTCGTCTAGGCCTGGGGGTGGGAGGCAGAATGGTGAGGCAGAAAGGGGCTACAGAGTTAGGTGGAGAGGAGTTTGCACTGCAGCTCTATCGCCTAATAACTATGGACCAATGGTGGGCACATTATGGACTTCTAGGACACTTAGTTTCCTCCTCTGTAAAAATAGGGACTTTAATATTTATTTTGCAAGGATTTGTTTGTTTTTTAAAGTAGACTCCATGCCCAATGTGGAGCCCAACACAGGGCTTGAACTCACAACCCTGACATCAAGACCTGAGTGGAGATCAAGAGTCCAACGCTTAACCAACTGAGCCACCCAGGCGCCCCATATTTTCCAAGGGTATTTGAAGAGAGAATTAAATAATATGAATGAAGGTGCTTAGCAAAGTGTATAATATGTGTGTTATAATAAAAATGGCAGTCATTTGCTGAGTGCTTACTTTATGCCACATATTGGGATCGAGGCTTCACTTATACCCTCTTGTTAAAACCCCCTCCCTCACCCCGGAACCTGGTAGAGTGCGTATCATTAGTCCCATTTTACTAGAGGAAACTGAGGCTCGCGGGGTGCTCAATACAGGTTCAGAGGCAAACATTGTTTTGTGAGGGTTTTGTGTCCACTCTGGGAAGCTGCAGTGTGAGGTAGCTGGAATAAACTCAGCCCCCTCTCCAGCCCCCTCTGACTTTTAAGCAAGAGTCTCCATGTGGGCCTTCATCAGTCCCTCCCACCTGGCCTCGTCTGCTGGGCCTCGGGGGCAGGGTTGGACACTCACGCTCTGTGTCAGGGATGGAGCTGGTGATGGAGGAGCTGGTGGAGGTGATGGTGCTCAGGGAGGGGCTCATGCCATAGGCAGGGAAGGTGCCGGTCATGGCTGCAGTGTGGGAGACCCAGGCTGCAGGGTCAATGGGCCGGATGGGCTCGCCTGCAGGGAGGATGAGAGTCAGGGGCTGCCCACGCTGCCCACTGGCAGGCCCCACAGGGTAGGTATGAGGGTTCAGGGCAACACAGAAGGAAGGAGAGACAGGGTTCACGTGTGCCAAGCACCAGCTTTAGGGCTAGGTCCCCCAGCCACTTACTCCTGGGCAGTGTGAAGCAACCACGTGGACTTGGGTCCCAGCACTTGGCTACAGTCAGGGTGATGGGCCTGAAAGCAAGGGTGTCCCTAGTGAGGGCAGGATGCACGGAGTCCAGACCAATCCCCTTGCCTAACAGCCAGAAATGCCTGCCCCCTCCTTCCCAATGTCCCATCCCATCCATACCCCGGTTTGTGCACAATCTCCCGCAGTACCCGGACTGCGTCGTCATTACTCATGTTCTCAAAGTTGATCTCGTTTACCTGGGAGAGAGGGCCAGAAGTGGGATAAGCAGCTGGGTTGGGGAGGTAGATAGGGAAGCTGAGGTTGGTGATCAGGTCTTCCCCCTACCAAGAAGTGGCCTCTAAATGAGCAGGCATTATCTCCCTACTCCCCATCCACACCACCATCTCCAGTGGGCAGTGGTACCTGTAACAGCATATCTCCTGGCTCGATGCGTCCATCTGCAGCCACAGCACCCCCCTTCATGATAGAACCGATGTAGATGCCTCCATCACCACGCTCATTGCTTTGGCCCACAATGGAGATGCCCAGAAAGTTGTACTTTTCTACAGAGAGTAATACAACCTTAAGAGAGGAACAAGGTTCCCACCCAAATTCTGAGTTCCTTATTAGAAAAGGGTGGAAAGGGATGGGAGGAACTAACATTCATCAAACCTGAATCGGGCCCTGTGTTCAGCATGGTCAAGCATGCTTCCATTCAGGCCTTGCTAGCTCTGCCACAGGGACTCTTCATCCCATTTCACAAAGCAGGCCACTGAGGTTCGAAAAGCTTCAGTGACTTTTCTAAGCCATTAAGTGGCAAAGCCAGGATTCAAACACAGACTTAAATTCTAAGGTTGGGGCTCTTTTTACGACATCCAGCTATCTCCTAGAGACAGTACCTAGGGCAGAAATCAGAGAGCAACAAGCATCGGCTGAAAAAGGGAAGCGGGATAGGAATCAGAAATTACTTCCTCCAGGAAGCCTTCCCCGATGCCATCCCTCTGCTTCCACAGCTCTCTGTGCTTGTCTCTGTCATAGCCCTGATCACGAGCTACTGAGATGATCGGTTTATGTACTGGTTTATGTTTATGAAAGCTCCTCAGGGTCAGGGAACATATCTTGTGCCTCTTTGAACTCTTCAAGTCTGCCCAGTGTCTGGCATATAGTAGGCCCTCAAGAGTGTTGTTTCACCAGACTCACCCATGTTGAGAGTGACTGTGATGATGTTGAGTGACATGGTGGAGTCCGTGATGCTGCTGAAGGACGAGGACTGGAACAGACAGAGGCCCTGAGCAGCATGTAGGGCTGGCAAGAACTCACTGCTCCCACCTAGGTCCTCCTCCAGGCGAGCCCTCAGCAACCCCTCCCCTAAAAGGCTCAAATGCTGGCCCCATAGGAGGAGGTTTAAGGAAGCACACACCCTGGATCTGCCTGGACAGGGCACAGTCTGCCCCCACCCAACCCAGGCATCTCAGGCCCCGTACCCGCTCAATCCGCGAAACCTTCTGCTTCCTCCGCCGCCGCTTATGTCTTCTCATCAGGCGTGAGGCGCTGCTCTGCTCTGTGGAGCTGCTGAACCTGGGGGGCCCACAGTCGTTCCCCACCAGGCTGGCCCAGCCCTGCCCCACAAGAGGCACCACAGGGCCCAAGTCCCCCATGCAAAGCCCACAGCCCTCCCAGGGTCCCACCATCCTGGGGGGAGATGGGGTCAGGGCTGCTCGGGGGTCACCTGCCCCATAGTACCAATGAAACCAAAGCCCCACCTGCTGGTGGAGTCATCCTCATCCGAATCAAAGAAGCTGGTGGTCTCTAACTCGCTGCTCATAAGGGTGGATGAGCTATCATAACCCCCTGGCTCTCGCCGCCGTTCCCCCTTTGCAGTTCCATTTAGCCGGGTTGCTGCAGGGAACAGAGGCAGCTGGGTTCACAATGCCGATGCAGGAGGGAAAGGAGGACACAGGGCTGGGCTAGGGGCTGCACTGGGGCCAGGCATACCCAGAGCTCAGGAAAGGGCAGAGAAGTGGGTAGCTGAATGGAAGCGGTGGGGGTAGGCGTGGGTGGGGGTGGGGAGGGAAGGTGTCTGTTCAGGGAAGACGCACTGTGCTCTGGGCCATCCCTCCTGCGTGGCCGCTCGCGCTGGGCAGACACCAAGGAGTCTGTCTCTGTGTCATTGTCCAGGTTCTCCTGGCTGCCTCCACCAGCATGAGGGCTGCAGGGAAGAGAGGACTTGGTGGGAGAGGGGGCAGGCTGGGGGCTCCCTCCCCCCAGCCCTGGGCTGAGCTGATGCATCCCTCCCCCATGGGCCTGCTCCACCCTCAGGCCACACTCACTGAAAGGATGGGGGCCGGGAGTCCCCAATGCCTCCCGTGCGCTCCATGGGCGGTGGCAGTTCTGATGGGTTGTCAGCACAGAAGGGAGCTGGCTCTGGGTGTGAGCCCTCAGCAGACACCAACTGATGGGGAAAGAATGGGTGGGTAGTGTGGTACAGGGGGCACCAGGGAAATAGCAGATGGTTGGCTTCTGGCAGGGCATGCAGACTTGGGGAGAATGAAGCAAGGGACATGGAGGTAGAAGGAACAGGACTATGCAAGGTCAGCTGAGATGAGGAATGGACTCACTGCTGGTGGATGGGGAGGATGGGAGGCATGAGCTATTGAAGTGGGATGGAGGCAGAGAACAAGGGTCAGTGGTCTAAGGCAGAGGTTGGCTGGAACCTGAGGCAAAGTGCCTCAAAGGGCGTCGGAGACATTTGTGTCTCTGATGAGTGTTTCTGTCCCTCCCTCTCTCCATATTCCACCTCCCCCCGGCCCCCCATCTTTCACCAAGGCTACAGAATCTGGGGTGAGAAAGAGTTCAGGTAGAAAACTCAGGGCAGAGGCCGATATTGAAGTATAAAACCACCAGCTATAATCTTAGCAACGCTTTTCCTCTGTCTAGCCCACCGCAGGAACGCAGGAGGAGGAAGGGTTGAGGAGGGCTTCTTACCCAAGACACCACCCGGCCATTGAAGCAGGGCAGCTTGGCATTGTCGTCGGAGATCTCCTCCTTCACCACTCTGCAGGGAAAGTGTGGGGGTGTCCAAGTGAGCTTTCTGAGGTGGAAATGGAAGGGTCCTCACAATCCTAACTCAGGGGCTCCCCCACCCTAAACTGGGAATCATGCCACCAGCCTAAGCCTATTCAGATGGGAGCAGAAGTGGGAGTCACCTAGGGACAGCTCTTTAGCACCACCAGGAAGACATCAGCCCTGCCCAGGCCGGATGCCATCCTGGGGTATCCTCTCAGTTACCAGGTGACTGCAAATTACACCTGACAAATTGCTGTCCCTCATGAATGTGGCTACTCCCTAGAATCATGAGAGTGCTTTACCCAGTCCCAATATATCTCTTCTGGACTAGACTTACTCTTTCCCTCTGACCCTAAACTAGGAAAAAGTACATCCTTATTTCTGTCTTTCCCTTCTTGGGAATCCTGACATTCTTCTGGGAGGTTTGGATGAGGAGTTTAAGGAAATTAGGAAAGAGAAGGAGAAAAGGTATTTACTGAACACCCTCCACTGCCTTTATGATAATAGTACCAATTGCTCTCATTTATTAAGCATGTATCATGGGCCAACACTTTGCTTGTGTCATTTCATTTAAGACAGATACAGATGGGGAAACTAAGGCTTAGTAAGTTCAGAAATTCACTTAGGGTCACACCACTAATAAAAGCTGGAATTTGAATGCTGGTCAGCGTGATTCTTTAGCCTTTATTCTTACCTATTATACCATCTTATCTCCCTAGAGTTAGAATGTATAATCTTCACATCACCTTCATTGTATGGACAAGATTCTCATTTTACGAGTAAAGAAATGGAGAAACATTCAGTAACTTGTCCCAGGTCACAGAGCCTGGAAGATATCAGAGTTGGAATTCAGCCCCAAGCTTGCCTGACTGCAAAACCTATGGTCTTTCCATGGTATTTCACATTTTCTTCTCATACCGTGACACGTGATGTGGATGTGTGTGTGTGGTGTTGTGGGGGGAGACAGTGATGTGGGGCATGAAGGGGGTGGGATGTGTATAGGCATGCAGTTTGGCTTGGGGATGCATCAAGGCAAGAAGTCAGACCATGATTACAGTTTGGGGCCAGGGAAAGGAATGAAGAAGTTTGAGGGCCCCAGACTGTTTCAAACACCCCAGGAGTACAGAGCTGGAAAGATGTGATCAGGGGCAAGAGAAAGACACATGCCTGGGGTTGTGAGCAGAGAGGGAGGCTGGGAAGCCTAGTCCTTCCTTGTTCTTGCAGCAGCTTCTGCCCAGAGCCGGGAACATGCTTGGCTCCTTGTGATGCTCACATTCTTGGACTCACAGCCAAGTTCGAAGACCGAGCCTGCCCTTCTCCCTCCCATCCAGCTCTGGTTCCTCCACCATTTCCAACCCCACAAAGACCCTGGGAAAGCAGCTCTAATCATCCTGGTCAAGCCCACGATGGCAGAAAGCCTAGGGATAGAACATGCTGAAAAGAAGGGACATGGAGGTAGCTCAGAGTCATGAGCCAGGCTGGCCACAGGGTTACCCTAAGCTTGCAGTCCAATATGGGAACTGGGGCTCAAAGGAAAATGGGGTATGTGGGTCTTAGGGCAGAGACTGACCTGCTCTGGAGGGGGTCTCCCTGCAGTGGGAAACTGCTGCTGAGTCCCCACCACTCCCTCCCCCAGCAGGCCCCACCACATAGCTCCAATGCTACAGATGTTTCCTCTCTTTCTAGGGGTCACCGACAGGTCGCCAAGGCTCTGCTGACTCATAACGATCAGCTGATCTTCAGCAACAGCCTTGGGGACCTCAGAGAGACCTCCCCCTCCCACCATGGAGATGAATGGCTCAGGGTTGCACAGCGCACACACACACACACACACACACACGCCGTAAGCAGAGCTGAACCAATCTGGGTTCTAATTCTGCTATTTGTTAGCCCTCCTATCTTAGGGAAGTTTCTTAACTTTTCCAAACCTTTGTCTTATCCTGGTAAGTGTGATTTGTAAATGTTGGCATGACGTAGGCTTACAATAAAAGCTAGTTATTAGCTGTGTCCATTTTTAGCAGGTTCCATACTCTTTCCAACTAGGTGTAAGTTTCTAAGGGCGGGGACCAAACAAATCTACGCATCACTCATTGTCCATCATCGTTCATTCAATTAAAAAGCCTTTGCTAAGAGCCCAGTGGGTTTTAAGTCCTGTGCTTGCCATTGTATAAACCTCAAGAAGCACCAGACCAGGAGCCTGCCTTGTCCTTGGAGGTTATGGCCCAATGGATAGTTCATACAAGTATATGGCAAGTGGGAAGTGGTCAGAACCATAAGAACAGCAGATGTGCTCACTGGACAGACATCTGCTGAGTATTACTTAGGTGTCAGGTCCTGGCTAGGAGCTGGGTAGGTGTAAGGATAAATGGGATAAAGTATCATAACTTTAAAAGCTAAATGCAGATGAGGCAATTTGGACCTGGGGAAGAAAAGGGAAGAGCAGTGTGCTCAGGGTAGAAGGCCCAGAGGCAGGGCAGTATGTGACATGGAGCGGGGAGCAACACGGTTTGTAGTCCAACTTCCCATGTTGCTCCCGCCCACAGCTCAAGGCCACTCTAGCATCCATCAGTGGTGAAAATGTTTATTCTTCCTCCATTTCCCAAGTAATTTAAGAGGGTCTGGCCTACCTTAACTTGACAAATACTTCTGGAGACCAGATGGGAGTTGGGGAGTCCTCAGTCCTCACAAACCAGAACCTCAGAGGGTAAGCTTGGAGAGCAGCCTTTCTCCTCTGACCCACTCTCCCATCTGTCAGCAGAGGTCGCTGGCCTCTGCCCAACCCTGGTCTCATGGGGCTAGGATAAGTGGCAGCCCTATCACCTCTACAGTTTGCCAAGGCTCAGCATCTCCCTCAGAGAGGATGTAGCTGTTCAATGGTGATGATAATAATAACACCTACAATTGTGTGATTAAGGTCTTAGCCTTTGGAGCCAGATTTCTGATGCAGAACCAAGCTCTGCCACTTACTAGCTGTGTGGCCTTGGGTAAGTTACTTAACATTTCTTCATCTATAAACTGGGGATATTACTACTTATTTCATAAGGCTGTTAAGATGACTGAATGAGTAAAGATCTGAAAAGCATTCAGATCAGTGCATGCACACTGAAGTACCATAAAAAGAGTTTGTTAAATACATGAAATATATATACTTCTCAGCTACCAGTTCTCTGTGACAAGACAGCTCTAGCCCTCTCCTGCTCAATAATCCTTCTGGGGATAAAAACAAAATCAATCTCCTCCTTTAGGTTTGTTCTCAATCCTGTTAAAACAGTCTACTATAATATTTTGCAAAGGATGGTTCAAGTACCACTCATGTATGCAAGATCGCTTCAGGTGCACCTGAATGAATGTTTAATTCAATAGTTAAGTATTTATTTTTAACATATTTTAGAAAGAAATACAAGTAGAAAATCAGACCTGTGATTTCATATTACTGATTGGGTCAAGCTAAGAAAGAGAGCGTGAACTGGATTTAAAGAACAATATTAAGTCAACCGTGAGCAGATGTAATGGGAACCCTCCTATGACTATGGTTAGGCCTGGTTTGACAGCAGTCTGGCGGGAGTGGGAGGTAGCCCAGAGAGGTATAAGTTTAGGAGGTGGGGGCTAAGCCCACTGGGTTCAGGGGTGAGTTGAGGGTAGAGGCACAGGCCTATCCCAGTCCCTCAAGGCATCCAGTCCCAGGGTGGCTCCAGCACACTGCACTCTAGCTGATTTCCCCTATCCCATACCCTGAGGCGGCATCTTGGTCTCTTCCAACTCTGTTTTTCTCTTACCAGGCCAAGGCCTCTGCCCCCTCACTCTCACCCCTTGCAGATCGATCCCTCTTCAGAATCTTCCCATCAGGGGTGTCTGTCTCTGGACTGAAGCCAGACAATCATTACTACACCAGGAGTACCCCACCCCAGCATAGGAACAACAAAAGAAGCAAGAATGGTCAGAAGCTGCATAGCACGACCCACGTCCCACATTCAAAGCACTCTCACACACAGGCTCTCATGGGCTCATCAAACCCTGAGTTCCGTGGGGAAAGATGACAGCAAAACATGTTAGGCAGAAGACAGAGAAGGTGCTTGCTTCCCAGGCCAAGAGGGCAGGGGTCCTGGAAGAGAAGCCAGACTCATCAACACCAGGGAGGAGACTGTCTCCCCTCATTCAGCTCTGGGGCCTCAGCTCCAAAGGGCAGTGCAGGCCTCAGGCTGGGGCTGGAGAGACAGCCTTTAGGCCTTCAGGGCCCGGGAAGGCCTTCCCCACAGGCCTCCAGGCCCAGTGCCCAGTTAGTGTGGGGCAGGCAAGTCTGGGGGCCTCCCCCTCCCCCAGTCCCCTGGGAGATGGGGGGGGGGTGAGGGGATGGGCCAGGCTCCCCCTCCCAGGCCAGCTGCTACAGAACCTTCCGGCTCCAACATTCCATCCCCTCTTAAAGGGGAAGTCCCTGCTTCCAAACTCCGCCTGCCCAAAGCCCTGCAGATGGGTGGAGAAGACCCCGCCAGGCAGAGGAAGATGAAGAACACCAAGAGACTCTTCCTGGCCCTCCCATCCAGGCTCTGAGGCCCTTTCCAAGGTCTCCCCCTTGGCCACCATCTGGAGGAAAAAGGCCCCAATTCTGAAGGGAAATCAGCACCTAGGCCAGTGGGGACTTCTCAGGGGTCAGGCACTCCAATTCTTTGACAACATCCTTAACACCCCACAAGGAAGGGGAGACAGCTAAATAAACATTAGGCTTGCTGGCCTTAGCCTGCTGGCCCCTGAACCGCCACCCCAACTCCCCCTCCCCCCAGTTCAAAGTCCCACAGCATAGCCCCTGGATGCACTACTCCAAATACGGCTTTGAGTTGGGAGGTGAAAAGATGGAGAGGGCAAAGGCCGAGTGCCAAACACCCCAAGTCTCTGCTAAAAAGGTGGCTCCCCTGGCGGGCAGAAGGTTGGGGACTCTGGCTCTGGAATCGGGTGGAGGGGGTGTGTGTCCGTCTACGTAGGCCACTGGTCTCTGAGGAGGTGAAGGGGACTTGGAACTCTGGTTGCTCTTGGGGAATTGGACGTCCCCCTAAAACTGGGGGGGCCTAGGTCCCCCACAAGAGGTAAAAGGAGAGTCCCTAAAGGGGCTAGAACTCCAGCCTCCGAAAAAGCCAGAGGGGCCCCAAATGCCCAAGTCGCCCCCTGGAATCCAGAGTAGGGCCAGAAGCCAGTGTAGCAAGGGGAGTCCAAACTGGCCGAGTGGGCCCCGAGAAGCCGGAGGGGCCGGGGTCCCCCGGAGGTGAGGCGGGGGCCATCCTCACCCGAAATCGTCGTCCATAGACTTGAAGAAGAACTTATAGCTGGGTCGCTGCAGAACGCCCTTAAAGTCCGCCAAGGTGACGCGCTCGGCGGGCAGGGGCAGTTTCACCAGGTACGGCGTCTCCTGCCCGTCCAGGTGGTAGATGATCTTGGTCTCGCCCATGGCTCCGGCCTCGGGCCCGGCGGCCCGCGCGCGGCCTGCTCCGGCGGCCGGGCCGGGCCTCTCGGGCGGCGACGGCCCTCGGCGCGGCCCAGCGGCTCAGCCTAGCTCGGCGGCCGGCCGCGGCGCCAGCTCCCTTGTTCTCCGGTCGCTCCCGGGTCCCAGCGCCGCCTGCCGCCACCGCGGCCGCCGCTTCCGCTCCCCACTCTCCCGGCTCCGCTGGAGACTGCGACTCTTCCGGTGGCCGCGGCCCTACCCGGGTCTGCGCTGCGGCTCGGCCGGCTCCCCTCCCCCGACCCCGGCGCGGCCCCGCCCCGGCGCGAGCTCCGCCCCTGGCCGCCTCCGCGCCTCGCTGGCCTCACGGCAGATGGCCGGGCCCTCTACCGGGCCCCGCGGACACCCAGCGGTGAGCTCGGCCGCCTGCGCTCCGCTCCCTGGCCTGCGGGGAGCTTGGTGGCGGTCGCCTAGGCTCCCTAGACAGGAAAGGGCAGATCTCACCAGGATGGCCGCGTTCGCGGACTCATCAAGGCCCTGGCTCTGGACCCCAGGGGGATCGGCTGTTCCTCAGCAGCCTGGGGTCACTTTGGTCCCCAGAGGTGGGTGGGGCGGCCCGGGGGGCGGGCGGTTCTGACCAGGTATCGATGGAGGAAAGTGACCTTCATGTGGCCCTTTTAGGGTCTGTTGGAAAGCATAGTTGCTGTCACTGAGTCTACCAAACTGAGTTCCTTGAGGACAGAATGGAATCGAGTTGATTCCTTCTTCCAACCTCAGTACAGGGCACCTGGGTGGCTTAGTAGGTTAAAGGCCTGCCTTCGGCTCAGGTCATGGTCTCAGGGTCCTGGGATGGAGTCCCATCAGGCTCACTGCTCAGCGGGAGTCTGCCCCTCCCTCTCCCTCTGCCCCTCCCCTCTGTTCCTGCGCGCGCGCGCGCGCGCGCGCGCGCTCTCTCTCTCTCAACAAATAAATAAATAAAATCTTAAAAAAAAAAAGAACCCTCAGTACAATACCTAGGTGCAAAGCTGTGGCTTAATAAATGGAATGATGCAGAATGAGATGAAAATGAGTGCATGACTGGGCCAGTAAGTCTCAAACCAGAACTAGGTGTAATAGGTCCCTGACAGATCTCTTCACCCCTTAGCTTTTAATTCATTTAATAAATGGGTGCCCACCAAGGTGCAAGGCACACTGGGGGATAAAGTGAAAAGACAGTTAAGGCTGCCCTCAGTCAGGACTTTCACTCATCTGAAAGGCGGCACATCGGCTTGTAATAAATAACTTCAAAGGGACAAATGCTCAGAAAAAGATAAAATGGAGTGATGTGGTAGTAAAAGGGAGAAGAGAGCCATGGGTGGTTAGAGAAAGCCTCTTCCATTTGAGCAAAGACATAGAATGGAAAAAGCAGCAGCTAGAAGGTCCAGTGTGGGGGGAAAAGCATTCCAGGCAGAGGGCACAGCCAGGTATAAAGGCTCAAGGCAGGAATAAACTCTCCCAATTTGAGGAACAAGAAGGCCATTGTGACTATAGTGATAGTGGTAGAATGAGGCTGGAGAGGTAGACATAGGTCCTTTAAGGCCACAGGAACAAGTATGGGCTCTACCCACTCCATTTTGTACAGTTGCCAAATTAGCATTTCCTTTTTTTTTTAAAGATTTCTTTTATTTATTTATTTGACAGAGAGAGACACAGCGAGAGAGAGGGAACACAAGCAGGGGGAGTGGGAGAGGGAGAAGCAGGCTTCCCGCTGAGCAGGGAGCCTGATGTGGGGCTCAATCCCGGGACCCTGGGATCATGACCTGAGCTGAAGGCAGTCGCTTAACGACGGAGCCACCCAGGCGCCTCTCAAATTAGCATTTTCAAAGTACCTCTTCCACACGACTCTTCTGCTCAGAAATCTCTCCACATTCCCCAGGGCTTTCCAAATAGTCTTAGCACAATATTCAAAACTCTCCATAATCGAAATTACCTACCTCTACAGCTATTTTTTCATTATATCCTGGCTAAATTTTTTACTTCAGCAAATCAACCTATTTGCTAGCCCCTACACATACCTTGTGTACTTTCATTTCATACCCTTCTCTTCACTTTTTAAATTAAATATATGTGCATATTAAGAAAGCTCTTAACAGCAGTTCTCTGTCCCATTTTCCACCCCAACCCAGTACATACATATTTTTAAACCTCATACTAGTTATCGATTTATGCATTCTGGACATTGCTTATTTATTTCCAAATTTGATTGATGGATTTATCTTTCTTCCACCTCCCCCTAACCTTTTAAAATAGTGAAATCATACTTTTTGGTTAAGTCAATATAGTTTTTAGTATTGACATTTTGCCTATGAGTAAATGCTTCCTTTTTACAACTTTTCATTTCTCCTGGCATTAATCATTGCTTTACTTTTGCATTTGCTTTTTAAAATAGTATATCTACCATTAAGTCTTACCATATATTCTAATAGTTTCTCAATGTATATTTTGTTTACACTGTCAAATATATTAGATAATCCAACCATTTTTTTCCCCTTGGAGCCTTCCATTCTCTTGCTCTGGTCTGCACTGTTGGCTGTCTCAGCCTATGCACGGCTGTCATCCTGGAACTTCTCTGCATCATCCTCAGAATTCCCATCACCTCTCCTCCCTGTTGGGTCCCCATTTCCTGGATATTTTACTCCTTTGCTTTGGTAAAGCACACCCTTGGGTGGCTTACTTTGAAAGCATGGGAAATAAAACCCTTTTCAAGAACTTGCAAATCTGAAAATATGATTGAAAGTAACTTTCCTTCAGAATTTTGAAGGTATCACTACATTGTCTTCCAGCATCCAGTGTTGCTATTAAGCAGTCAGTTTGAGCTCTGTTTTTCCTAAGGCTTTGCACATTACTTGTTTTTACTCTCTCTGGAAGTCTTTAGGAAGTTCTCTTTATTCCTGGGGTTCTGAAAAAATTTTTAAAGATTTTACTTATTTATTTATTTTTAAGATTTTATTTATTTGTCAGACAGAGAGCGAGCACAAGCAGGGAGAGCAGCAGGCTCCCCGCCAAGCAAGGAGCCCAATGCAGGACTCGATGAGGCACTCGGACTCCATCCCAGGACCCTGGGATCACAACCTGAGCCAAAAGCAGACGCTTAACCACTGACTGAGCCACCTAGGCTTCCCGGGGTTCTAAAATTTCATGGTGCTATGTCTTGGTGCTAATTTACTGTGCTAGGCACTTGGTGAGCCCTTTCCATCTAGAAATTCAACAATATTTCCTTGAATTATTTAATAACATCACTACCATTTTCCCTGTTTTTTATAACTCCTGTTAGATGCTGGACCTTCTAGATTGATTCTTTATTTTTTTCCCTCCTTTATCATACATTCCCTTTTATTTTTAAATGACTGCACCTTTTTTGGGAGCTTTTCTTGACATTTCCAACCTTTCCCCTATCCAATTGGATAGGTAAAATGTTCACAATTCAAAATTCAACTACTTAAGGATGGATGTAGTCTCCATCCTATTCAGGTATGCAGTCCTCCAATTCTCAGTAGGAAATAATTCACTTATTTTTAATTCTTAAAAACCTTGTTATCCAGTTCTCCCTTTTCATAGTACTTTCTTCATAGACACAGTATCTTCCCTCTTTGAATTTTAAGAATAATTATAGCTCCCTGCTGCCTTGAGGTTTTCAAAAATCTCCCTACTTTCTCTTTGTTTCCTTCATTTCAGTTTTGTTTTGGTCCCCACCTGTCACATTGGAAGTTTCCTTAAATGTTCGATGGCCATTGGCGGTCTATTCACATTTAAGAGCAAGATACTAAAAAGCTGATTGGAAGCTGTCCATGTACAGGGCTTTTTTTGTTTTTTGTTTTAAGATTTTGTTAAAATAATCTCTATACCCAAAGTGGGGCCTGAACCCACAACCCCGAGATCAACGGCCGCACATTCCACCAACTGAGCCAGCCCCCACATACAGGGTTTATTAACTAACAGGTTTCACTGTAGGGTGATCAAGTGGGGGTGATGATGGCTTTTTGTTTTGAGGAAACAAAAAATATAAGTATTTAAAGGCTTTCTTTTTTCCCCGTTTTTCAGTTTGTTTTTGCCTGGTATGTGCTGATATTCAGAGCCCTCATATACTTTCACTTAATCCCTCATTTCCAATCTAGCCCCTCCCCCCACCCCCATGTCTGCTCTTGAGTCCAGAGGCTCCAGTACCTCTTCCCTAAGGTTCTGAAATTTCATTCATTCTACTGGGCACTCATAAGCTCTGTCAGTCTGAAAACTCAAGACCTTTGGATTTAGGAAAACTTCATAAATATTTCTTTGATAATTTCCTCCCACCATTTCTCCAGAGACTAAATCTCCCACTTCTCGCAAGATTAGCAGGGCTAATCACCTGGCTAAATTGGATGAGGTAGAGACCTGGGAGGCCTTTTCTTATATAGATCTTTGATTCCTCTCCACCCCACCCTGTTAGCAACAAATCCTTATCCCCTCTGCTGCGCCTTTTCTGGGTCTAAAAGGGCACATTGGGTTTGCTTTTTGTTAAAAACCACCTCAGCAGACAGAACCCATCTCATTCTGCTCTGTTCAACTTTCACTCTTTCATTTATTTTTCATTTTTCAAAATGTCAGTGTCTCTCATGCATTGTGATCACCTCAGGTTTTTCTTACTGAGTTATGGGACTTTTTTGAAGAATTCCTTTAGCATTTAAATGGGGTTTGGGAAAAAGTAAAAAACCCATGTGTTGGGGCACCTGGGTGGCTCAGTTGGTTAAGCGACTGCCTTCGGCTCAGGTCATGATCCTGGGGTCCCAGGATCGAGTCCCACATCGGGCTCCCTGCTCAGTAGGGAGTCTGCTTCTCCCTCTGACCCTCCTCCCTCTCATGCTCTCTGTCTCTCATTCTCTCTCTCGCAAATAAATAAAAAAAAATCTTTAAAAAAAAAAAACACCCACGTGTTTAATGTGCCATATTTAAATGGAAACCCTTTGCTTTGTTTTTTTTTTTTTTTCTTGATTAAACATATTTATTTACAGCATGCCTGACTCTGTGACAAGCAGGCTTGAGCCCTGGTCATTCTGGCTCTAAAGGGCAGTGTGTTCTGCAGACAGGTGCCTGCCACTCTACCTCTTTAACTCCACCTGTGTGTATACCTTGGTGATATCATGGTATCTGCCTTCAGGGGGCTGGTAGTTGGAGATTGGTGGCGTGTAATCTGGCCCTTCGCTTTCAAAGGGGAACAGATTGGGGTCCCGCTTGGTGGCCTCCACATGTAGCTCTGGGGACAGGAGTTGCAGCTCCTGCAGAGCTTCCTGCTGGGACTCAAGCATGGACCTGATGGCATCCCTCTCCTTCTCATGCTTTTGATGCTTGTACAGAGACCACTTCTTCAGGAGCAGAGCTCTCTGCTCACTCTCAAAGGAAAGCACCATGTGAGGCTGCTGTCTTGCTTTATCCAAGAGCCTCACAGGTGTAATAAAATCTTCGATGGGAATTAGCTCCTGGCTAGCTTTCTCCAGTCGTCTGATCCTCTTTTTCCAAACGGTCCTTTACTGCTTGGTCTTTTTTAGGATCTACCTTTTTCTTCTTTCACAGAGGTTCTGCTCTCATGGGAATGAGCCCCCAGAAGGACAAAAATGAAGCTCGCTGGTGGGTGTCTCTAATCTGTGTCTGCCATGTTCCCAGAAGCCAACTCCGAGAGCACAGAGCGTGAGCAGAAACTCCCAGCGCCGCGAAGGCCATGGCCCCTCTGGCAGTCGACCCGACCCGCTGCTTTCGGGCACGCGCCCCTTCGCCCCTTCGTGGTCCAGCCCGCAGTGCTCCTCTCAAAGGTCCAGCCTTCCCGTCGTTCCGCGTTCCCCACCCTTTGCTTTGCTTTTAAAGTCCCCTTCTACCCCTTTCTACTTTTAGGCCACTCAGGTGTCACAATCCTGTAAGCCTTCCCTAATTACTAAATCGGGTGCCTGGGTGGCTCAGTTGGTTAAGCGACTGCCTTCGGCTCAGGTCATGATCCTGGAGTCCCTGGATCAAGTCCCGCATTGGGCTCCCTGCTCAGCGGGGAGTCTGCTTCTCCCTCTGACCCTCCCCCCTCTCATGTGCTCTCTCTCAAAGAAATAAATAAAATCTTTAAAAAAAAAAAGCCTTCCCTAATTACTCTACTGGAAGGAATCTCTTCCTTCTATAAAGTTCTTTGGTCACCCTCTGATCCCTGCCACCCATTAGGTACAAATCAGAGGTGCCCTATAAGTTATTTGTATTTAACTGCTCCTAGTAGTCCATGCCATAACCTTTATATGCCCTCTAGGCACTAGGTCCTGTATCTGAAAAGCAAAAACTGAGATTTACTGAATAAGAAAAGTAAATTAAGCTCCTGTGTTTTCCTCTTTAGAAATACTCAGTAATGCCCCTCACATCCGAGTACAAATCAGTATCATTTTCCTTAGCTTACTCCTTTCTACCCAAATAAAATGAACATTGGCAACCATTTTATCTGTGATGTTCAGGAGGGCCACTCATTACCAGTAACATTTGCCATGGTTTAAGTGTCAATAGGGTAAAGGTTTTAGGACGACAACAAAGAGCTAAAAAAGATGAGACAGAAGGGCATGTCTCATAGTTGAAGTTAAAGGAGACTATATAGCAAAATGGCAAACTCCAGCATGGCTCTATCAATGACCAGTTATGGGACATCTCTGAACGTTAGGCTCCTCATCTGAAAATGGGGATAAGACCTACATCATCTACTGTGAAGTTTAGTTAAACACATGAAAAGTATTTAGCAAAATGCTTATCATACAGTAAACACTCTCTCAATATTAGGGGAAAGCCCATTTCATAGGATCTTCCTCTGTTCTTAGGATACCCATTGCTGCCTTGGGGTTATATTTGCCTCTGGAGGCAATTTCCCTTCACTGAGACACTGAATATGCTGAAACGGAAAGAATTCTTGATTATGAGATTCAAGTCTTTGGCTCTACCCCTCTTAAGAGTCTTGAGACCTTAAGCAAACTTCCTTATCTTGAAGATGTTGAATATCCCAGCTTCCCTGGTAGTAGTACTGGGCCAACTGGACAAAGCATGTGAGGGACTGGCAGTTGGTTAATGGACTTTACATAGCTTGGATCATCACCCCTGGCAGGAAAGTGTTTGGACTAGGGCTCTATGGAAACAGGCTCAGGCACACCACTCCAGGACCACAAATTGGTCCACAGAGGCTGGAAAAGAATCTAAGCCTCTGACTACCCATGAGCAATGGTCAATTAGCAAGGCACCACAGTACCACCTAGTGGCTGTTAACACGCCACTTCTCCCTCTCCCCTAAGTGTTAGGGAAAAGCTGCCAGGTTCAGAACTCTTTGGTCACCTACACCAAGAGCTGATCAGTCAGAATTGGAGAGAAACCAAATACACCCCTCTCTCTCTTTTTTAATATTAACAAATACAAGCAGCAGAAAGGGCCAGCTGCTCTCTGCTGTTCCCTGAGAAAGCCAGAGCACAAAAGTGTTCCCCTGGGCTTCCTCTAACTGCAGGGCCTGCTTTGCTCCTCCTTGGGCAGAGCTCTGTTCCAGCCCAACTTCCCTTTTCCCAACTCTGCGGTCAGGATGGGAGGCACGTGGTTGCTGGCGGTGGGAAGAATACTGTAGTTCCAGCGTCTGCTCCTTTAAGTCTCTGCTTGGATGGCGGTCACTCATCCTTCTGCAACTAGCTTCTCATTTGCTCTGGCCCAGAAGCCAGGAGGGCTATCAACCACACCCACAGAAGCAGGCAGTGCAACTTCAGTCATCTTCTGATGACTCCTCTTCTGCTTCTTTTAGCCACTGGATGAACCTCTGCAGCTGTAAGGAAGCAGAGTGGAGAGCTACTGAGGGAGGGGCATATAAACATCTTTAACAGCCACAGAGTCCCAGGGACCAATCACTCTGGAGTCTGTGGCCAAGAGCCAGGGGACCAGAGAACCACCGTGGTGACAGGAGGGCGGCCTGACTCACCTGTTGGTTCTTGCGCAATTGCTGGCCCTTGTCAGTCACATCCTTTTGGCTGAACCAGCTCAGGATTGTTTCCTCAGCCAGGATCTCCAGCTGGTAGAAAGCCATGAGTACCTGCACAAGGCCAAAAGGAGAGCTCTCAGGGACCTTGCAGAGTCCAGCAAGATATAATAGATAACAAAGGAAGAGGAGGCAAGATCTTAGCACCTCTCTCTACCAGACTGTCAGCTTCCTTTAAAACACCAAGCAGTTGCTTTTAAAAGAGACAAAAATGAGCTTTTCACTCTGCTACTGGGACAGGTATAATTTCTGGAACTAGTGCTGGGTCGCCAGGATAATCCCCAAATGGTTGCCTTACTAGCCTGGCTCCCAGCTGTACTATCCCAGCAATCAGCACAATAATAGGGGTGGAACGGTGCTATTAATCAAATCCTATACTGGATTCATGTCGGCCTGTTTTGTGTCTCCATGGAGGTAGCCAAAGACCTGTTTCCAAGCAAATCCAGGACTTGGGCGAGGTGGTATTCACCTTGGCCATGGAAGTACTAAGAGCTTCATGCTCCAGGAAGAAGTCCTCAATGGCTGCCAATGCTTCCAAATGATCAGCTGCACGCTTTATGTAGTTCCTAAAAACAGGGCTCCAGGACTTGAGCAGCTATGGAAGAAAGGAGAAGGGAGCAAGGAGCTGCAATATATTCCTAAGCATGCACCTATACCCGGATAGCAAAGAAAGTCAATACTGAAAACATGGGACTTTCAGGATATGAGAAAACAAGAGGGAGATGATACAGGCCTGAGGAATCATGTCAACCCTGGCAGTCAGGGCTGGCAAAAAAGAAAAGATTTCCCAGGGAAAGTGAAAGGGGGTCAGATGCTATAGGCTGCCTCAAAATACCTATTACCAGCCTAAAGGATCTCATTCTGGGTCAAATCATTTCAGTCAGAGAATATAAAAGTCCAGGTCTATTCTGGGCATACCTTTGGGGTCTAGTATGGTCTGAATCCTGGAGTCTCAAAGAGCACTCAGTATTGAACCTAACTTGACTTCTCTGGACCAGCCAAGTTTGCTCTAGTACCCAATCTGCATCCAAAGGCAAGGAGAAAGGAACCACAAGTAACACATATTCCACAATAAGACCTTCTACTCCCTATTTCCTTTAAAGTGAAACATGGCAAGGACGTGGATATGCCTCCACCCAGTCCCTTGTACCCAGCCCCGATCTTTGCTCACGGGAAGCAGCAGGGCACCGTAACGGTTTGGGTCCAGCAGGGAATCCGTTTGTTGCAGGGGGAACTCCAGGACCACGTGGCTCAGTACCTGCATCACCTCTTTTAGGCTTATGTTGTAGGCATACCTGTGGGGAGATGGAGGTGACACCAGGGTCTTCACTGGCCCTTTTAGCCTGCTGTAGGATTATGACTTTGGCAGGACACTGGGGGAAAAGTCGGCTGGAACCACATGCAAGAGGAGGGCTTTGGCAGGGGAAAGTCTGTGCTGAGGCTGGAACCTAATGCTCTCCTTGCTCCTAATGCTACTGGTATTGTCCATTTGGGATGCTGAGGGAATCAGTTCCTATTTGGGAAAGGAATAGGAGAGAACCTCTACCTGCCTGGGATTACCCGGAGGAGAGAAGAAAGAGGGAGGGCTGGTCTTACTTGAGAGAGTTGATCTCTAGGACTAGATTGTCACAAGAAATGTTCTCTTCCTTGCCCCGCTGTAGTGTTCCCAGGACTTCATTCTGGAACACTGAAATCAGAGCACGAGTAAGTTCATGAACCAGTAACACTCCAGAATGCTTTAAGTTCTCTAGTCCTGACTTTATACCAAACCCTTCTGGGAGAAACACAAGTCTTTGGCTAGTTGATCCAGACAAAGAACAAACTCGGCGGTTTTCTTCTTTTGTCCCAGCACACTGCTCCCCTGGCCAATCACCTTTGATGTCATCCATCTGTGGGGAGCCTGCTCGGCTATCTAGCTCCTCGGAATCCACACTCTGCTCACTTTCAGTTTCACTCTCTTCTTCCACGTTGATCGTGAGTCCTGAGAACCCATAAGGGTGAGAAAAAAGAAAAGTAAGAGCTGTTGACAAAGAGGAATATATCTGCCCTATCTGAATGTATAAAGTAATGAACGAGAAGGCGGATTCTGAAGTGTTCACTTTTCATCAGAATATTCTGACCTGGGAAGGGGGGGTGACAGGAATAAGGCCTCGCTCACCCCACAGATTCTGCCGTAGTTCCTCTTCGTCCTCCACATTTATGTCTGCAGCTCTCCAGAGGTAGCCCTGGCCAGCAACTCCGACTTCTGCTGGATTGTAACCTGGAAAAGGCAGTGATCTTTAGTGAACGCATAGGAGAAGCACAATCCCTCCAGGAAGAAACACTGGTTTTCCCATGGGGCAGAGAGACACACAGATGCCCCACACCTAATTAGCCTCACACCTTTCAGCTTCACTTTCTCCTTTTCTTGGTTAGCCCCAGAATCGTCACTGAACTGGCCATCATCCTCATCTTCCTCTGCATCTGGAGGGTACAAAGAGATCACCGAGCCCTCAGGCAGCGTGATGTTTGGGCCCACCACCACCTAGCGGACACAAAAAGAGTGGGTGACACAGCTTCATTAGTGTGTTGGGGAAAGGTACATCCTGACAACGAGAGTGATTTTTACTAAGCTAACTAGAAGACAAATGAATCCACTGGATTTGGACTCTCAATTCAGGCTGGATCATGGGTGGACATAAGGCCCCTCTGGCTCAGCATGACCACCACTCAGTTTGGGGTCTTTGTGCAGTATGGAGCAGGTCTCACCTGGGAAGTGAGGACACAGCGTGGCTTCAGTGTAACTTGTTCCTTGACTTCAGCATTGTCACAGAGCAGAGACTGATGGATCTGTGCTCCAGCAGCCACTCGGACACCCCGCCACAGGTAGGCCTGGTCCAGCACCACGTTATCACCTGGCTCAGAACAGGAAGTACTCCTGGTGACTCAGGGTTCCAGACCAGGGCCATTCCTGGAGGATAGGGCTGACTGATACCAGCATGGTTCCCATCCAGCTCTGATACTCCACCCCCAATTCACCAGAATCACCCTCTCCCCCTCTACACTCCAGCCCGAGGATAGAACAGTGCTTAGCATGACCATCCTCCACCAGGTTTACAACAATCACAGACTATATACCGGACTTAAGAACCTGAGAACCTTCAAGATATCTGGGGACCCCTTTGAACTCAAGAACCTTATTAGAATCATATCCACATCTAGAAGCAGAACTAAAATTTCCCATCTCTTCTTGTACACTTTAATTAATTTTTTTAAAGACTTTATTTTTAAGTAATCTCTACAGCCAACGTGGGCTCAAATGCACAACCCCAACATCAAGAGTTGCATGCTCTACCAACCAAGCCAGCCAGGCACCCCTCTTCTTGTACATTTTATAATTAGAATCTTATTGTTCTTTTAAAGGACAGTTCCATTAGAAGCATCCCATTCCTACAACCAAAGTGAGTTACCAAGAGGCCAACCAGGCAGTTATGGTTGAGTAAAAAGAACACTGGACTTAGAATACTTAGATTCAAGTCCTAGCACTACCTCTCATTACCTATGACCCTGAGGGAGACAAACTCTTTGAACCTGTTTGCTTGGCTATAAACTGGAGATAAATAATACCTACTTCACAAGGTTTTTGTGAGGATAAATGAAACAATGTATGCCAAAGCCCTTTGTAAACTGCAATGCACCAAACAGATGTTATTATTGCATGTTAATTATCCACTTGGTCCTGAATGTGAATAGGGTACTCTGGAATGTGAAGAGTCACCCAGTAAGAGGCTCACAGGCCACATATTAAAGGCCACAAATTTCACATCCCCATTCCCTCCTTTATTAAGGTAGCCACTCTAGTTCCTTATTCTCAGGGACTTATCCCTTTGTATCCTTCTCTACATGCCCCCCATCACCCCAGGTTCCTGCTCCTAGAATGACCATCCTGACTTCCCCACTGTGCTCACCAATGTGGCAGCCGGGGCCAATGACACTGTTGGTGATAAAGCAATTGCTGCCAATGACAGTGCCAGAACCCAGAAGCACATTTTCCTCCAGGATGCTGCCATGGCCCAGGCTGACCTCAGGCCCTCGGTAAATGTTATGCCGGGAATGAGTGCAGCTCTGGGTTGTGTTGTCAGTGAAGTTCGCCTCTGGGGTGAGAGGGTAGACCCATCGGCGGATGACATCAGCGCAGACTGCCGCATACATGTGCAGGTTGGAGACCCGGGCACCATATTCCCTAGTTGTCACGTGCATGTGGATCTGGTTTCCTAGGATCTGAATGGGAAGAAGGAAAGGGAGGTAGCCCAAGCAAGTAAGAGAGGAAGAACACACCCAGGTACAACTCTTTTTAACCTTAAGTTCCCCTCTGCCCCTCAATGTCATAGCCAAATGGCTAAAATTTTTCTTTGTGTCTGATTCCCTCTCTCCTGCAGCTCTTTTCCTTCATCCTAAGGCTCCATAAAACACAAAAGGGGACCAAAAGTTATCATCAGCATGGGATAATATCATAGTCCTCTTCTAAAGAGGCCCGGGAGCCTTCTTACCTCCTCATTCACTAACAGGCCTCGCACAAAGTCATCTCGAGTTTGGTAGTCAAAGTTGTCTGTAAAGAGTTGAGGCACCTGTGGGGGGGAAGTTGGGTGGGGCCAAGGTGAGTGCTATTCTCTGGAAACAAAAATAAGTCCCTACAGACCTATCAGACCCTATGATAGCTGGACAAGGGCCAGAATCCCAAAAAGGTTCCCAATGGGATATTGGAGTCAGGATGACAGCACCTATTTACTGTGGAACTCAGAGTTCTACTCTTTGGATGTGCAACCCTGGCCCTGAAAAGCTCACCTGAGGAGAGCAGATGCTGATATGACAGTCCAGTAAATCATAGCGAATCTCTACTCCATCTCCATTGCCCTGGAACAAACTCTGTGGGGAGAAGGTATAGGACTTCATTTAAAAAAAAAAAAAAGATTTTATTTATTTATTTGAGAGAGAGAGCGCGCGCACAGGGGGAGGAGCAGAGGGAGAAGTAGGCTCCCCGCCGAGCAGGGAGCCTGATGTGGTGCTCAATCCCAGGACCCTGAGATCATGACCTAAGCTGAAGGCAGACGCTTAACTGACTGAGCCACCCAGGCGCCTGGTATAAGGACTTTAACCTGTCTCCTGCTGAAGCCTGTCACTCTCCCACCTCAAGGACCCAGATACCCACACACCAGCGGAAAAGAAAACCGTCGAAGGCCTTGGGTCTTCTGGAAATGGAGAATCCGGTTTGTGGCACTATCCATAGCCACTACCACATTGTCCTCATGGCAACGAGTTGGGTGGCTAGGGGACGACTCTTTGAAGATCATTGTCATCACAGATACATTTTTTTCTAGCTTCCGCCTCAATCTATAAAGTATAGGAGGGAGAGAGCAGCAAAACAGCAGTCTTAGGGCTCTGCTGGTCACACACCCTTTGTCCCTACCATCTTCCCATCCTGACCTGTGTTCTTCCAGGGCTCTGGTAATATTGATGTTTGAGACGACGTCCCCATACACCAGAAGGAAGTCAGAGCGCACCAAGGCCTTGGCATCAACATCACGGAGAACATCCCCCAGTGATCGATATAATTCTGATGTAATTATTCGAACCACATTGAGGGATGTAGGGCGGCACCACTTGGATTTCCTAAAGGAAGGGGATGAGGAGAATGAGCAAATCAAGCATAAAGATCATGTAGAGCTTCCCTATTTTTCTCATCCATTCAACATTCACACCCCTTCTCTATGGCTTTTTGGGGTTCCTGCCAGCATCCTCTACTTCAAAGAGATTTATGAACTGTAATTAATGTTTTCAGCATCCTGTGTCACCAGTCTTGTTTTATGGCTTAGAGAAACATGGTTATTTCTTCTCCATACCCTGACACCTATCCCCCAACACGGATTTGAATTCAAAATCCTGCTGAGATTTAGAGTATACAAAATATCCTGGGAACACACTTTTCATGCCACTTCTCTCCATCAAAGTCCAAACCAAACTTAGGAACTGTCTAAAGGACACCATGCTAATATCCTAGTCTTTATTCCCTGAACTTCCATAAATCCTGAGATTCACTCTTTTTCAAGAAGATTTCATCAAACATTTGTTAATTAACAGTGTTTACTATGTACTTTTACGAAGCTAGGCACTGGGAATACAAAGATGAGAAAGAGCTCAATATTTAGAAGCTCAGTGGAAAAACAAAGATGTTAGTCTTGCAACTTGCATACCGGAGCCATTAGATAAAAACAAAACCTACGGGACAAAACTTTGTAAGTGAGATCCAGAAAAAATCCAAATGCTATTCTTTAATCTTCGTTACAACTTTAGCTGCTCACCTCCTGATAAGTGAAGAGAAAGCCCTTAGTTCTTATGATGGAATCCAAATAGACATATTTTTCCCCTCACAATTTCCCCTTATTTAGTTATAACCATCCTAAGGGAAGTGGAAAAAATGGTGAAACATGGAAAGAAAAGTTGCAGAGCCTTACAGTAAATGTTCCTTGATTTGGGCAGCCTTCCAGCAACAAAAGACAAAGGTTTCCTGTACACCTGTGGCAGTCAGAAATTCCAGAGTGTAGTCAATTAGTGCCACATTGGCCAGGGGCAAGAGGACCTGGAAGGTAGAAGATGAAAAAAGTCTGAAGTCTTGAATCCACGAAGGGCCTCTAGGTACTATTCTTTCCTCCACTTAAGCACAATTTTCACTTCCCTACCAGTGTTTCCAAACACCATCGTTTTACTTTATCTTCTCAAGTGAAAAGTAATCAGGCCCCTGCCTTTGATGTTCATGGCATCCTCTAAGCATAAGAATCTACGGTGAGAATCTAATAGTAAGCATGGAATCTGCTTGCTTAGCACCGGACATAGCTGCTACAGAACAGCAGGCCACCTTGGCAAAGGAAAATACTAAAAATCAATCATATCTCCAGAAACTTAAGTAATGATAAGTCAATTTCCCCCATAAAATTTCCTTCCTTGATACCTTTCTAAGGGGAGTCAGAGACTGGCCACCCCAATCACTTGTCCCAAATGAACTACCTTTAGGTTTTTTGGGAGGAGTGGGGAGTTAGGATTTTTCCTGAACTGAATGCAGCTCCCTGTCTTTGACTTAACTGGGGACCGCTGAGTGACCCAGCAATCCCTAAAACTAACTCGGTCCAATTCCCCAGTATCTAGACAATACTGGGTCTGCTGGCAACCAGCCACTAAACCTGCTCTGTCCTCCTTTTGACAGATGGCACCAGCTGTCATTAAAACCTGGAAAGAAAAAAAGCACACCCTCCAAGATTCAAGACGGCTGTTACTATGGGATTAGACTGTTAACAGTCTGCTTTTTTTTTTTTTAGGTATATGACCACCCTTTTGCAGGCGAAAGGAAGTGTTATTCCCATTCACCCAAGGATCTTTTTCCACTGCACAGTTAAAGGCATTACAGCCTCCGTCTGAAGCACTGAATCCCCATGTAAAGGCTTCTCATAAGCACTGCTTCTACATTTAACCCTCTGCACGCCTTCCAAACCTCGGGTGGCCAGGACTACGAGTGCCCATCTGCCAGAGCACGCCTCACTAGGCAGCCGAAAGGATAACCTGCCCTAGCCCGGCCACCTTCGGGCCCTCTGGCTGCTCCCGCGCGCGGCCCTCACCCGAGGCTGGTCCTTGGAGATAGGGAAGAAGCGGCGATTGAAGCTATCTGCCACCAGAACTGCTTGCAGGGGTGGCGGCGGTTCCTCCTCGGTCCCTTTGGCTCCCCCGCCGCCGCCGCCGCCGCCGCCGCCGCCGCCTCCCGGCCCAGGGCCGCTTCGCTTGTTGGCCCGATTAGCCACCGCACCAGGCGCAGTCGCCGCCATCTTCTTCCCTCACGGCCACCACTTCCGCACGGAAACGGACACCGCTCGCAGTAGGGGACAAAAAGGACCCAGCGCTCGAAACGCGATGGACTAAAGGGGAAGGAGGGAGGAGACGGGGGGAGAGCAGTGCGCAGGCGTGTCCCCTCGGCGCGGGCACCGGCGGAGGTGTGAGCTGGGAGGAGCAAACCGTGCGCCGCGGGCTGGCTCGGCGGGTTGAGGCGCGGGGTGGGGTGGAGTCCAATGGACCACAGACTCGAATTGCAGGTACAGTAGGCCTTCATTTGTACGCGAGCAAGCCGAGATTCTTGAGGGATGGTAGGACTTGGGGTCTCTGCGAGGGAGCCAGATCCATTCGGAGTATGTAATCTTCCTTTGCCCGGAGCATGTTAACAACTGTAGTCCTCCATCTACATTCTAGTCACGTAAATGTGACCCGGCACCTTGGGGAGCTCGGAACCCATTCAGACATCCCCTTCCCCCAGGGGACTCACAGTCTACCTCAATACAGAACGTGATATAGTAGGGAGAGTAGTAATTCTGTTGAGCGTTGATGGTGGCCAGGGGACGATACAAACATTAAGTCATTTAATTCTTCACACATTTCTGCGAGAACGTCTTATTCATTCGTTGGTTTCTTGAACTCTCAGAGGGGTGAACTTCCCCCAGCTACTAAGTGGAAGAACTGGTATTGGAACCGAATCTGTCCCACTTCATAGTTCCAGTCTTTCTGCCAAGTTAAGCGGGGATAAAAGTTACTGTGTTGTGATTTCTTCATTTCTTCGTTCGTTCGGCCTATCAGCATTTATTGAAACCCTACTCTGTCTTAGAGTGGAGTTGGGGTGACCAGAGAGTTGAGGGGGGACTGGAGTGAAGCCTTGGAGGCGGAAGGAACTGCGAGCACAGAGGCGCAAAGCCGTAGGCTCGGGAGATGTGGGAGGGTTGGGGAAGAAGGCGGTGGCTGCGGGGAGAAAACCAGGCCTGCTGAGGAGCCAGACTCGGTGGGACTCGGTGGAAGCGAGGCAACGCAGCTCGGGCGGCATTTGTAGGTCAGGAGCTTTCCAGCAAGGCACCGCGCGCGCCCTTTCTGCCCAGAACTGCCCGAATTCCACGATCCGCTTATCCTGCAAAGTTTCTGCAAACGTTTCCACCCATGCCCGCCTTGCTTGTTGGGATTTGAGGTTCAGAAGGCTTAGATTTGTTGTTTCCACGTGGGACCAGGGAGATCTTTCATTTCTTCTCCATACTAGTGAATGAGAGCGCTGGGCAAACACCATTTCCTAAGGATTTTGGAAAATTTAGCCTGGAGAAGGAAAGAGAAGGCAACTCAGTAAAAGTTTTCAGTTGAATTTATGTACATTGAAGAGAATGCTGTTCTACTGTCCTACAAATCCATAGGCAGAAAGAGAAAAAAGGATGACTAAATTGGGCTAGTGATTTGCGGGTGCGTGTACACACAGAGGTGGGGTGATGATGGTGATGGTGGTGGTGGTGAAGCATATAGAAAATAGGTCCAGTTTTAGACATTTTTAAATGACTCTTGCGACCCAGGAAGGTGGTGAGTGATAAATCCAGTCCTTCTAATTTTGTAGACAGGCAACTGGATAGATGAGTTGTTTTTTTTTTTTTTTTAAGATTTTATTTATTTATTTGACAGAGAGAGACAGTGAGAGAGGGAACACAAGCAGGGGCAGAGGGAGAGGGAGAAGCACACTCCCCGCAGAGCCAGGACCCTGGGATCATGACCTGAGCCGAAGGCAGACGCTTAACGACTGAGCCACCCAGGTGCCCCTAGATGAGGTTTTTAATGGGATTCAGATGGGTCTCAGAGAGAATGTTTGTTTCAAAATTAATCGACTCAACAACAACAAAAATCCAAACAAAAATGAGTCAAGTTCTTGAGTAAACATTTCTCAAAAAAGATGTACAAATGGCCAATAAAGTACATGAAAAGATGCTCAACATCACTAAACATTAGGGAATCACAAATCAGAAGTACAATGAGATGTCACCTCACATACTTAGGGATGGCCACTATAAAACAAAACAAAACAAAACAGAAAATAACAAGCGTCAGTGAGGATGTGGAGAAATTGGAATCCTTGTGCACTGTTGGTGAGAATGTAAAACAGAATAGCCACTGTGGAAAACAGGACAGTGGTTCTTCAAAAGATTAAACATAGAATTACCATATGATTCAGCAATTCTACTTCTGGATATATACCGCAAAAAAGTGAAAACGGGGACTCAGATATTTATACACTCATGTTCATAGCATCATTATTCACCATAGCTAAAAAATGGAAAGCAAACCAAGTATCCATTGACGAATAAGTGGATAAGCAAAATGTGAGATATACATATGTCAATGTTATTCAGCCCTTCAAAACAAACAAATAAACAAACAAAAAAAAGACGGAATGTTATTCAGCCTTAAAAAGGAAGGAAATTCTGACATAAGCTATAGCATGGATGAACCTTGAGGACATTATGCTAAATGAAATAAGCCAGTCACAAAAAGACAAATACTGTATGATTCCATTTATATGAGGTGCCTAGAAGAGTCATAACAGATAGTAGAATTGTGTTTGCTAGGGGCTGACTGGCACAAGGAAATGGGGAGTTATTGTTTTTAAAAAAATTTTCTTTTGTTTTCTTTTCCAAAAATTTTATTTATTTATTTGAAAGAGAGTATGTGTTGATAAATGTTCAGACTTTTTTTTTGTGTGTGTGCAGGTTTGCTATAACAGGTAATGCTGCAACAAGCATCCTTGATATTGATATCTTTATAAATTGCATTCACTTCTTAGAATTCATTCTTAAAGGAGAGTGACTGGTTCAAACTGGATACAATTCCCATGGCAAATGATAACGCTGTTGAACTCACTGGGAAGCCTTCTGAGGCTTAGATGTTTAATTATTACGTAATTGCTATCCATGGAAAAATGTGTCTTTTTGTCCTTACAACAGCAATATATGGGAGTACGTTTCCCTACAGCCTCATCAACAGAGTATGTTGTCAACAATTCGGAGTTTCTGCCAATCCATAGAGGAAAAGAAGTGCACTTTTAATTTTCATTTCCCTTATTTTGAGAAATGTTGAACATCTTTTCACATGTTAAAAGACCATTTGTATTTCTTTGGTCAACTATCAGTTCTGGTTCTTTTTGTAAATTAATATATCAGCGTTAAAGTTTCAAAATGGGTCTTGAATATCAATCAGTTTAGAATGTAAGTTCTGTGAAAATCAGGGCTTTCCATCTGTTTTATTCACTACTGTATCCCAGGTGTCTAGAAGGATACTTGGCACATGGCACATGCTCAATAAATATTTGCTGAATGAATGATGGGTTGTTGCTAGTCAGTAAGTGAGAGTCTGATGAGACAACTTTGAGCAAATAAATAAAAGTAATTTCAGGCTCTCCCAAGCTGAGGCTTGTAGGGTTTTTTGGTTGTTTTTTTTTTTTTAAAGATTTTATTTATTTATTTGACAGAGAGAATGAGAGAGAGAGAGCATGAGAGGGGGGAGGGTCAGAGGGACAAGCAGACTTCCTGCTGAGCAGGGAGCCCCATGCGGGACTCGATCCCGGGACTCCAGGATCATGACCTGAGCCGAAGGCAGTTGCTTAACCGACTGAGCCACCCAGGCGCCCGCTTGCCTAACATTCTTTTGTTTTGTTTTGTTTTTTGTTTGCGGGAGAGAGAGCACAGAGGGGGGAGGGTAAGAGGGAGAAACAGACCCCCCACTGAGCAGGGAGCCCGATGCGGGACTCGATCCAGGGACTCCAGGATCATGACCTGAGCCGAAGGCAGTCGCTTAACCAACTGAGCCACCCAGGCGCCCTGGTTTGTTTTTTAATTGTGGTAAAATACAACACAAAATTTCCAGTCTTAACCATTTTTAAGTACACAGTTCAGTAGTGTTAAGGACATTCTCATTGTTGTGCTACTGTCACCACCGCCCATCCATGGAGCTCTTTTCATGAGCTGCAGAACTAAAGCTCTGTACTCATTAAACAATAGCTCCTCATTCCCTCAGCTCTGGCAACCAGCATTCTGGTCTATTGAAGTCTATTGTGTATCTTTGGAGAAATGGTCTATTGGACCATTTTTTTTTTTTTTAAAGATTTTATTTATTTATTTGAGAGAGAGCATGAGAGGGAAGAGGGTCAGAGGAAGAAGCAGACTCCCCGCTGAGCAGGGAGCCCGATGCGGGACTCGATCCCGGGACTCCAGGATCATGACCTGAGCCGAAGGCAGTCGCTTAACCAACTGAGCCACCCAGGCGCCCTATTTGACCATTTTTAATTTTTTTTTTAAGTTGTAGGAGTTCTTTATATATTCTGGATATCAATCTCTTATCAGATATATTATTTGCAAATATTTTCTCCATTTCCATGGGTTGCCTTTTCACTCTGTTGATAATGTCCTTTGATGCACAGAAGTTTTTACTTTGGTGAAGTCCAACTTATCTTTTTGTTGTTGTTGTTGTTGTTGCTACCTGTACTTTTGGTGTCATATCTGAGAAATCATTGCCAAATCCAATGTCATGAGGTTTTTTCTCCTGTTTTCTTTTAACTTCTAAATGGCACTTTTTTTTTTCCCTCCATAGGTTCTACTACAGAGATATCAAAATAATGGTAGAATATGTCCCCTGCAGGGTACCCTTGATACAAGAGCTGGCCGTTTCTAGGCATTACTAAAGAGTCAGGACTCTAGGGGCACCTGGGTGGCTCGGTTGTTAAGCGTCTGCCTTCGACTCAGGTCATGATCCCAGGGTCCTGGAATCGAGCCCCGCATCGGGCTCCCTGCTCGGCGGGGAGCCTGCTTCTCCCTCTCCCACTCCTCCCTGCTTGTGTTCCCTCTCTCGCTGTCTCTCTCTCTCTGTCAAAAAATAAATAAAATCTTTTTTTTTAAAGATTTATTTATTTATTTGAGAGAGCGAGTACATGAGTGGGGGAGGGTCAGAGGGAGAAGCAGGCTCCTCCCCGAGCAGGGAGCCCAATGCGGGACTCGATCCCGGGACTCCAGAATCATGACCTGAGCCGAAGGCAGTCGCCCAACCAACTGAGCCACCCAGGCGCCCAAAATAAATAAAATCTTAAAAAAAAAAGAGTCAGGACTCTGGTAATTGCATGCTTCAAGCTGGTGGATCAGAATACTTTGACAGTAAATCTTAGAGCCTTTTGTTCTTCTCAGCTGGGCTTACTTGTGGCTTAGTAATTAGAGCCGAGTGTTCACTGCCACAAGTGTTGTTTATTTTTCTAGTTACTTTTGGATCTGGAGTTGTTGTTCTGAAAGTTGAGGGTTCTAAATATGTTATAGCTGAGGTTTTTACTGTTCATGTCCTAGCTTAGGAAATGACAGAATAACTAAAGGTCTGAGTTCTCTCCCATTCTTCTTTTTTTTTTCCCTCCCTGGAATCTTCACTATCACTTTCAGTGATAAAACTAGTTTCTATAGGTATAACAATCCTCTTTGTCTTCCAAGCTGAGAGTTGAGGAAAAAATATCCTCTAAACCTTCTATAGTTCAGACAAAACAGACTGGGATTATTCAAAAGAAACTTCACTCAAAAATTTAAGGGAATAAGTGCCTGGGTGGCTTAATGGTAAGCATCTGGCTCTTGATATCTGCTCAAGTTGTGGTCTCTAGGTGTGAGATTGAGCCCTGTGTTGGGCTCCACACTCAGCCGGGAGTCTGCTTCTCTCTCTCTCTCTCTCCCTCTCTCCCTCCCTCCGCCCCTCCCCCCTCCCCCACCCCTGCTTGCGTGTGCATGCGGGCTCTCTCTCTAAAACAAACAAATAAATAAATCTTTAAAAAAACTTAAGGGTAGAGAAGAAGGGAGGGGAAAAAAGGGAAAATAGTCATTGACATAAAATACTTGGGCTGGGCCTTGATAAGATGCTAGAGTTGGGCACCACCACCCCCTAGAGGTCATTGCTGTGTTGTGCACCAACCTATTCTGCAATTACCTTAGACTTCTTTAGGTACCTTTTTTTTTTTTAAGATTTTATTTATTTGACAGAGAGAGAGCACAAGCAGGGAGAAGCGGGTTCCCCACTGAGCAGGGAGCCCCATGCGGGACCCGATCCCAGGACACTGGGATCATGACCCGAGCAGAAGGCAGCTGCCTAACCTACTGAGCCACCCAGGCGCCCCTGAGACCAGTTTTCTTGAAGATGGCTTGAGCTTTGTGAATGGGGAGAGAGCCTATAGGGTTCCTGAGACAGCATTGCCAAGAGAAAAAAAGTATGGTTAATAGATCAGCTTGATTATCAGAGTCTTGAATCCTGGTGGAGCAGGGATTGTAGGAACAGTGTGACACTATACCTGACATGCTCTTTATTCAGTCCCCCGCCAAGGGACATGTGTGCTCCTGGAGGCGGAGGGCTGTGGTGTGAAGGAGAGGAAGCAGGTAGGGTGACCAACTGTCCCTGTTGTCCAGGACTATCCCAATTTTAGCACTGAAATTCCTGCATCCTGGACTCAAGGAAACTCTCAGTCCTTGGAAAACTGAAATGTTTGGTTACCACAGAGGCAGGTCACTAGGTGCCTGTGGTTCTGCTGTGGTAACTCCCTCCTAAAGAGCCTACCCGGAGGGGTGCCTGGGTGGCTCAGTCGTTAAGCGTCTGCCTTCAGCTCAGGTCATGATCCCAGGGTCCTGGGATCGAGCCCTGCATCGGGCTCCCTGCTCAGCGGGAAGCCTGCTTCTCCTTCTCCCACTCCCCTTGCTTGAGTTCCCTCTCCCATTGTGTCTCTTTCTGTCAGATAAATAAATGAAATCTTTAAAAAAGAAAAATTAAGAGCCTACCTGGAGAAATAACCAGAGGTTCCTTAATACCTGGACAAGAAGGAGATCCTGAGTCTGGTGGGCCAGAGGATGTTAGCAACACTGTGGCACTTACTGGTGGTAGAACTGCAAAACACCAAAGACAAAAAAAAAAATTAAAGGCAGTCAGAGAGAAAATATATATTATCTAAAGGGGAACAAAAATTAGATTGACTTCACTAGAGCACAAATGGAAGCCAGAAAATAGCATAACATCTTTAGTTTATTTTATTCTACTTTTTAGAAGATTTTATTTATTTATTTGACACAGAGAGAGAGCGAGCACAAGCAGGGGGAGCGGCAGGCAAAGGGAGAAGGAGAAGCAGGTTCTCCATGGAGCAGGGAGCCCTATGCAGGGCTCGATCCCAGGACCCCAGGATCATGACCTGAGCCGAAGGCAGACATTTAACTGACTAAGCCACCCAGGTGCCCCAGCATAACACTTTTTTTTTTTTTAAGATTTTATTTATTTATTTGACAGAGAGACACACCAAGAGAGGGAACACAAGCAGGGGGAGTGGGAGAGGGAGAAGCAGGCCTCCCGCCCAGCAGGGAGCCTGATGCATGCAGGGCAGGAAGCCTGATGCATGTGGGGCAGGGAGCCTGATGCGGGGCTCAATCCCAGGACCCTGGGATCTTGACCCCAGCCGAAGGCATGGAACCTACTTAAAACAAACAAACAAACAAAAAACTGTAAAAATTCAGGCCTCCCTCCAAATCTCCTGGGTCAAAATCTGCATTTTGACAAGATCCCCGGAGGATTCATGTGTACATTAAAATTTGACACAAAGCAAGTTTTCTTTTCCTTTTTTTTTTTTTTAAGTTTTATTTATTTAAGTAATCTTTACACCCAATGTGGGGCTCAACGACTGAGCCATGCAGGTGCCCCCTAGCATAACATCTTTAAAGTGTTAAGAGAAAATATTGTCAACCTAGAATTCCCTTCCCAGAGAAATTATCTTTCAGGAACAAGGGTGAAATACATACATTTTCAGATCAACAAAAACATACCATTAATCAACAAAAGACCATTTTTAATGGAACTTCTTAAGTTCTACTGTCCAGGGCAATAGCCACTAGCCACATATGGCTATTTAAATTAAAATTATAAAAAATTCAGTAATGAGTCACATTTGCCACATTTCAAGTGATCCATAATCATATGTGGCCGGCAGCTTGTATATTGGACAATGCAGATATTGATTATTTCCACCATTTGGAACAGCATATTGAATAGCACTGTTAAAAGATATACCTCAAGCAGAAGGAGAAAATTCCAGAACAAAGGCCTGAGATGCAGAGTGGAAGATCTAGTAAAAAAAATTGTAAATGTGTAAGTAAATCTAAACAAATATTGATGATATAAAATAATATTAATATCTAAATTGAGGGGGTTAAAAAAAGAAAGTGCTAAATTATACATATAAGTCAGGAAGGTGATGATTAGAGTTCAGACATTCTAAGATACTATTATTCATGTAAAAACTGGATCAAAAACTAAAATTCAACAAAATGCTGTTTACAATCAACATACCTAAACATAAGGACTCAGAAATGCTGAAAGTAAAAAGATGAAAAAAGATACACCAGGCAAATACTATTCAAAACAAATCTGTTGGTAAATTTTACTAGAAATTAAAATGGTCACCTTGTAATGATAAAGCTTTAATTTGCCAGAAGATAAAATGTTTCAAATTCTGTGCACCTAAAAATGAAGCTTCAAAGCCTATGAAGTAAAAACTGACAAAACAACAAGAAATAATTGACAAATCCACCCTTGTAGTAAAAGATTTTAAATAAAGCTCTCAGTATTTGGTAGATCAAAAAGATAAATGAATAAGGATACAGAAGACTTGAATATCACAATTAACCATATTGATTTAATAGATATATACAGATCACCATTCAATAAGTGACTAATACACATTATTATTTTTAAATAAATATTTATTTATTTTGACAGAGAGAGAGAGCACAAGCAGGGGGAGAGGCAGGCAGAGGGAGAGGGAGAAGAAGGCTCCCCACTGAGCTGGGAGCCCAATGCAGGGCTCGATCCCAGGATCCTGGGATCATGACCCAAGCTGAAGGCAGACATTCAACCGACTGAGCCACCCAGGCGCCCCAATAATACACATTATTTCCAGATGCCTGTGGAATGTTTGTGAGCATTAATCACACATAAAGCAAATCTCAACAGATATCAAGGAATTGGTGTTATACAGACCCTTTCCATGAAAATTATGGTCCTTTGAGCAACATCAGTATCACATGAAAGCCTGTTAGAAATGTATAAGCTTAAAAAAAAAAAAAAAAGGAATGTATAAGCTCAGCAGCACCTGGCTAGCTCAGTTGGTAGACCGTGTGACTCTTGATCTCAAGGTCCTGAGTCTGAGGCCCACCCTGGGCATGGAGCCTACTTAAAAAAAAAAAAAAAAAAACTGTAAAAATTCAGGCCTCCCTCCAAATCTCCTGGGTCAAAATCTGCATTTTGACAAGATCCCCGGAGGATTCATGTGTACATTAAAATTTGACACAAAGCAAGTTTTCTTTTTCCTTTTTTTTTTAAGTTTTATTTATTTAAGTAATCTTTACACCCAATGTGGGGCTCAAACTCACAACCCCAAGATTAAGAGTCACATGCTCTTCCAACCGAGCCAGCCAGGCACCCCATAGAAAAGCCTTTTTTTTTTTTTTAATGTAAACTCTAAGCCTAACGTGGGGCTTGAACTCACAACAACGCAAAGCATGTTTCTAACCACAGTGTAATTAAGTTAGAAATCAATAACATGAAGATAATTAAGAAAACTCCATATATTTGGAAATTAAAAACACCTCTGAAAATAGTTATACAAACATATATATATTCTGTGTATATCCTATGACATATGATCATATACATATATATGATACTGTTTATTCCATCTATAATCTTTGTGTATTTGTCAACCCTGGTTGGTTCCCTGAATCTGTAACCCCAAAATTGAGAATCACTGCCTCAAACTTTGTGTCATAATATTAGTTTAATTGTAGATAATATTTTAAGAGCCAGTAATGTGCTTTTTTTCTCTATCTTTCTGAATACATGACATCAACATAGTTGGTTTGAGGCCTGCATCTGCCTGAGAAGAGATGAGGATTTGTAACAGAAAGGAGGCAAAAGGAAAGAAACAAGCAGTTTTTTTTTTAAGATTTTATTTATTTGAGAGAGCGAGAAAGTGAGCAAGAGAACACAAGCAGGGGGAGGGGCAAAGGGAGAGGGAGAAGCAGACTCCCTGCTGAGCAGGGAGCCCAAGGACATGGGGCTAGATCCCAGGACCCTGGGATCATGACCAGAGCTGAAGGCAGAACCACCCAGGTGCCCCTCTATGTGTTTTTCTAAGAGTTTTAGTTTTTACTTTTAGTCTGTGATATACTTTGAGTTAATTAAAAAAAAATTTTATTTTTAAGATTTTATTTATTTGAGAGAGAGTCACAGAGATAGCGAGAGAGAGCGCGAGCAGGAAGGAGAGGGAGAAACAGACTCCCTGCTGAGCAGGGAGCTAACTCCGGGCTCAATCCCTGGACCCTGGGATCAAGACCCGAGCCAAAGGCAGACGCTTAGCCCACTGAGCCACCCAGGCGCCCCTGAGTTAATCTTTTTAAAGTTTTTTTTTTTTTTTTTAATTCATTCGAGAGAAAGAGAGAGTGTGAGCAAGAGCAGGAGCAGTGGGGAGGGTCAGAGGAAGAGGGAGAAGCAGATTCCCTGCTGAGCAGGGAGCTGGACCAGGGGCTTGTTGAGTTCAGGACTCTGGGATCATGACTTGAGCCGAAGGCAGATGCTTAATGGCTTAACTGACTGAACCTCCCAGGCACCCCTGAGTTAATTTTTGTGTATGGTGTGAGTTGGGGATCCAAAGTCATTCTTTTGCATATTGAAATCTAGTTGTTCCACCACCATTTGCTGGAAAAATTATTGTTTGTCCACTTTGGTTTTTTTTTTTTTTTTTTAAAGATTTTATTTATTTGAGAGGGAGAGTGCATAAGCAGGGTAAGCAGCAGAGGGAGAGGGAGAAGCAGGCTCCCTGCAGAGCAGGGAGCTTGATGGGGGGGGCTCCATCCCAAGACCCTGAGATCATGACCTGAGCTGAAGGCAGACGCTTTTTTTTTTTAAGATTTTTATTTATTTATCTGACAGAGAGAGACACAGCGAGAGAGGGAACACAAGCAGGGGGAGTGGGAGAGGGAGAAGCAGGCTTCCTGCTGAGCAGGGAGCCCCATGCGGGGCTCAATCCCAGGACAGACGCTTAACGACTGAGCCACCCAGGCGCCCCTGAAAGCAGACGCTTAACTGACTGAACCACCCAGGCGCCCCTTACTGTCCACTTTGAATTATTTCGGTCCCTTTGTTTTTTGTTTTTTAAGATTTATTTTTTTATTTGAGAGAGAGTGAGAGTGGGGGGAGGGGTAGAGGGAGAGAATCCTCAAGCGGTTCCTGGCTGAGCACAGAGGCCCCCTACCCCCCCCACCCAAGCACAGGGCTCAATCCAAGGACCCTGAGATCATGACCTGAGCTGAAATCAAGAGCTGGCCGCTTAACTACCTGAGCCACCCAGGCGCCCCTATCTTGGTCCCTTTGTAAACATTAAATTAATCATAAATGTTAGGGTTTGTTTATGAACTCTCAATTCTATTTCATTGATCTCTATGCCTATTTTTATGTCAGCAACACACTATCTTGATTATTTTAGTTTCTAAAAAGTTTTGAAATCAGAAAGTGTAGGACTACCAACTGTGTTCTCTTCCATGATTATTTTGGCTATTCTGAGTCTCTTGCATTTCCATATGAATTTTATTTATTTTTATTTATTTTTATTTTTTTTAAAGATTTTATTTATTTGACAGAGAGAGGTACAGCGAGAGAGGGAACACAAGCAGGGGGAGTGGGAGAGGGAGAAGCAGGCCTCCCCCCCAGCAGGGAGCCCGATGCGGGGCTCGATCCCAGGACCCTGGGATCATGACCTGAGCCGAAGGCAGACGCTTAACGACTGAGCCACCCAGGCGCCCCTCCATATGAATTTTAGAATCAGCTTGTCAATTTCTACAGAAAAGGCAGCTAGGATTTTGATAAGGATTTTGTTGAATTTGTAGGTTAATTTGGGAAATATGGCCATCTTCACAATATTAAGTTTTCCAAATCTAGAACATGATGTATGTTTCCATTTATTTAGATCCTCTTTAATTTTTTCAGCAGTGTTTTGTAGTTTTCAAAATATAAGTCTCATCCTTCTTTTGTTAGGTCTATTCCTAAATATCCTATTTTTTATGATTCCTAATTTTATTTTCAGGTTATTTATTGCTAATGTATATAAATATAATGCTTTTTGTATATTGATTTTGTAGCCTATAATCTTGCTGAACTCATTTACAGTTATACTTCATTTTATTGCACTTAGCTTTATTGCAATTCACAGATTTTGTTTTTTTACAAATTGAAGATTCGTGGCAACCCTACATCGAACAAGTCTGTCAGTGCTGTTTTTCAAATTAGCATTTGCTCACTTTTTGTCTCTGTCACATTTTGGTAATTCTCTCAATATTTCAAGCTTTTTTTTTTTAAAGATTTTATTTATTTATTTGAGAGAGAGAGAATGAGAGAGACAGAGCACATGAGAGGGGGGAGGGTTAGAGGGAGAAGCAGACTCCCTGCTGAGCAGGGAGCCCGATGCGGGACTCGATCCTGGGACTCCAGGATCATGACCTGAGCCGAAGGCAGTCGCTTAACCAACTGAGCCACTCAGGAGCCCTCAAGCTTTTTCATTGTTATATTTGTTATGATGACCTGTGATTAGTGATCTTTGGTGTTGCTATTATAATTGTCTTGGGGTGCCACAAACTGTGCCCATATAAGATGGCCAACTTAATAAATGTGTGTGTTCTGATTGCACCACCAATTGGCTATACCCCCGTCTCTCTCCCTTTCCTCTGATTCCCTATTCCTTCAGACACAATATTGAAATTAGGCCAATGGCCTTTAAGTGTTCAAGTGAAAGGAAGAGTCATACTTCTCTCACTTTAAACCAAAAGCTAGAAATGATTCAGCTTAGTGAGGAATGCATGTAAAAAGCTGAGACAGGTCAAAAGCTAGGCCTCTTGCACCAAACAGTTATCCAAGTTATGAATGCAAAGGAAAAGTTCGTGGGGCACCTGGCACAGTTGGATCAGTGTTGGACTCTTGGTTTTGGCTTGGGTCATTATCTCAGGTTCGTGAGACTGAGCCCCGCATCGGGCTCTGTGCTCAGTGTGGAGTTTGCCTGGGTTTTCTCTCCCTCTCCCTCTGCCCCTTTCCCCTGAGCACTCATTCTCTCAAATAAATAAAACTCTGAAGAGTTTTTAGAGAAAATGAAAAGTGCTACTACAGGGAAACACATGAATGATAAGAAAGTAAAATAGCCTTATTGCTGATACGGAGAAAGTGAGTGGTCTGGATAGAAGATCAAATCAGCCACAGCATTCCCTTAAGCCAAAGCCTAATCCAGAGCAAGGCCCTAATTCTTCTCAATTCTATGCAGGCTGAGAGAGGCGAAGAAGCAGCAGCCGAAAAATGTGAAGCTAGCAAAGGTTGGTTCATGTGGCTTAAGGAAAGAAGCCATCTCCATAACATAAATGTACAACAGGGAACAGTGAAGTGCTGATGTAGAAGCTGCAGCAAGTTATCCAGAAGATCCAGCTAAGATAATTAATTAAGGTGGCTACCCTTAACGACAGATTTTCAAGGTAGATGGAACAGCCTTCTATTGGAAGAAGATCTACCTAGGACTTTCATAGCTAGAGAGGAAAAGTCAATGCCTGGCTTCAAAGCTTCAGAGGACAGGCTGAATCTCTTATAAAGGGCTAATGTAGCTGGTGACTTTAAGTTGAAGCCAGGGCTCATTTACCATTCCAAAAATCCTAAGGCCTTTAAGAATTATGCTAAATCTGCTCTACTTGTGCTCTATAAATGGAACAACAAAGCCTGGATGACAGTACATCTGTTTATCTGTTATGGTTTACTAAGTATTTTAAGCCCACTATTGAGACCTACTGCTCAGAAAAAAAGATTTCTTTCAAAATATTACTGCTCATTGACAAAGTGTCTAGTCACCAAGAGCTCTGACAGAGATGTACAAGGAGATTGATGTTGTTTCATGCCTGCTAACACAACATCCATTCTGTAGCCCATGGGTCAAAGAGTAATTTTGACTTTCAAGTCTTATTATTTAAGAAATACATTTTGTAAGGCTGTAGCTGCCATAGATAATGATTCCTCTGATGGATTTGGGCAAAGTAAATCGAAAACCTCTGGAAAGGAGTCACCATTCTAGATGCCACTAAGAATATTTGTGATTCATGGGAAGAGGTCAAAATATCAGCATTAACAGCAGTTTGGAAGAGGTTAATTCCAGCCATTATGGATGACAGGGAGGGGTTCAAGACTTCAGTGGGGGAAGTAACTGCAGGTGTAGTGGAAATAGCAAGAGAACTAGAATTAGAAGTGGAGCCTGAAGATGGGACTCAACTGCTGCGATCTCATGATAAAACTAACGGATAAGTAGTTGCTTCTTACGGATGAGCAGAGAAAGTGGTTTCTTGAAATGTAATCTGTTTCTGGTGAAGATGCTATGAAGATTGTTGAGATGACAACAAAGGTTTTAGAATACTACTAAACTGAGGATTGGAGAGGACTGTCTCCAATTTTGAAAGAAGTTCCACTGTGGGTTAAATGCTATCAAACAGCATTGAATGCTTCAGAGAAATTGTTGTGAAAGAGAAAGTCAGTTGATGTGGCAAACTTTACTGTTGTCTTCAAGAAATTGCCGCAGGCACCCCAGCTTTCAGCAACCACCACCCTGAGCAGTCAGCAGCCATCAGCATTGAGGCAAGATCCTCCGAAGCCAAAAGATTACAACTTGCTGAAAGCTCAGATGATGGTTAGCATGTTTTAGCATAAAGTATTTTTAAATTAAGGTATGTACTTTTTAAAGATTTGTTTATTTATTTATTTGAGAGCGAGCATGAGTTGGAAGGGGAGCAGAGGGAGAGGGAGAAGCAGACTCCCTGCTGAGCAGAGAGCCTGATGCGGGGCTCAATCCCAGGACTCTGCGATCATGATCTGAGCTGAAGGCAGATGCTCAACTGACTGAAATAGCTATAATGCTATTGCAAACTCAATAGACTACAGTATAATGTAAACATAACATATCTACTGGGAAACCAAAAAATTTATTGACTCATTTTATTGTGATATTTGCTTTATTGTGGTGGTCTGGAACCTAACCTGCAGTATCTTTGCAGTATGCCTATACAGTAATGAAAAAGATGAATAAAAGAATCTACAAGTAAGAAATATGTCTTTCAAAATGCCAAAGAGGGGAGCCTGGGTGGTTCTGTAGGTTGAAGACCTACTCTTGGTTTCGGCTCAGGTCATGATCTCAGGGTCCTGGGATCGAGCCCTGCATTGGGCTCTGTGCTCAGCACAGAATCTGCTAGAGATTATCTCCCACTCTCTCTCTCTCTGCTCCTCCCCTGCTCATGCTCACTCTCTCTCTAAAATAAAAATAAATAAAACCTTAAAAAAATAAAATAAAATGCCTAAGAAAATTAAAACTTCCCAGACAGGACTGTTGTCACATTGGACTTGAAAGTAAGAGAATAGTCTGTTATGACATCAAAATTTTATCACAGGCAGAGGGATGTACAGGTGATATTTTGAAACTATCAGTCCTGAGTAGTTAATTTGCTACCTGAAAACATGATAAAGAACCAGAGATCTCTGCAGAATGATTTATTGGGACAAGTAAGCAAGCAGAGGAGGTGGGACTGCTATGGAAAAGATATAAGGAGAGCCTAGAGCCACATAGGAAGACTGAGGGAAGTCTACAGAATGCAGATACAAGAGGAAAATGTCTGGAGTTGAGTTGAAACTGATCAGTGGGGCTGGACTGAGATGCATGGAATGCATCTGGGAGCTGGTCATCTTTGGGCTATGACAGTCGATACTCAACAAGGTAAAAACCTGACTGGTCTCTGGAAGCCAGAAACAGTTCTGGGCTGGGATCTGCAGGAGCAGATAGACATCATGCCTAGGTGTTCCAGAGGATGATGACGGTGACCACAGAGGTGGCCATGAAGAGCAGGTAGAGGCAGAAGAGCAGGGTGTCCATCATGTGGCTGAACTGTACCCACAGGTTGACCAAGTGCTGCCTCTGAGTCTCATCTTCCTGCTGGGCCCTTGTTGACCCAGGATACCCTTTTAACTCTGCCTCTCTGGGACCTGACACCTTTCCCACCAACTCCACAGGCTCCTTCACACCTACAGAGAGACAGAGACTCAGCCAGGACCCTGAAGTTCACCTGGGGAGGAAGGGGGACAGGGAAGGAGACAGGAGCAGAGAAATGACTGTGTGGGAAGAGGAAATGTATGCAGTGCTGAACCCTTACCAGGCAGGTGGGCCGGGGGGAGGCCCAGGCCTTTATTTCTCTTCTGGGGTGCAGTGGGGCAGCATTTCATTGGGCTGGTGCAGCAAAGGAGAAGAGAATGAAGCCACTGAGGCATGGGTGGGGGCTGGGTGGTGGCCAGGTATAGCAGGTAGGTGATGAAGATGGTCTCTAGCAGGCTGACCACCATCAGGGACAGACACAGGGCAAAGTAGACACCTGGAGGAAAGGTAGGCCTACATGTGGGCCAGAGGCACCAACCTAGGACTTCTCTCTTCCAATCCTATCCTGGCAAGCGTAGAGTCTCCTTTTCTCAGTATATCTCCCTTCCCTGAGCTAGTTCAGTCAGTCCTTCCCACCCTTCTTTTCCCAAAGACTGGAGAGGCCATAATGATAAGGGGGGTTCCACTGGTGGGGAGTAAGTCATTCATCATGAGTAGGAAGACGTTGTAGCCCAGCAGAAGGGTTATCTTGAATGGGGCACGATTCCGGCTTTCTGCTGGCAGGTAGAAGCTGACAGCGTCGATGGCAATCAGAAAGCCACTGGGCACCAGGAGGTTTATGATGTAGAGTCTGGGCCTGCGCCTGATGGCCACCTTGGGAGAAGAAAGAGAGGGAAATGGATAAGAGATTTGGAGTCTGCCAGGAATAGTAGTGATTGTGCCTCTGCCTTTCTTGTTGTTCTAATATCACCCTGAGATCTGGAGATATGCAGAATGCAGCTTCATAATTAAGTACAGAACCTGCCACGGGCAAATTAGGCAAGAGCAGTGAGCTTTAGGAAAAAGAGTGTGGCTGGACAGCCAAGAGAGAAGGTTCAGGTCTGGCAGAAGTAAAACTGAAGCTTGGGAAATACCCACTTGGTGGAGATTTTAGGTAAAGATAGAAGCAAGGAAGGAAGGAAAAAGCAAAGGCCTCTGAACTCACATAGAACATGATCTGATCATATAGGCTGGTACCCAGGGATATCTTTGGGGTGGCCTTGTTGATGCCCAGGAGCTCCCACTCTCCATGGGTTTGAACGATGTCCCGGGATGTGTCTGCTATTTCCCACACTTCTTTCTCCATGCCGAGCAACATGTTCTCCACTGAAAGGGAGATCCAGATAGTTTCCCAAGGATACAGTTTCCTGTTGACTCAACTGCACTCTCTTTTTCCATCTTTTCATTAAACACATATTTTTGAGTATCTACCATATGGCAGAAACTTTGAAAGAGCTTGGGATGGTAATCAGCAAGATAGATTTGTGTTCTGCCTTTATGGAAAATATTTAAACATCCGTAGATGCTTTTTTTTTTTTTTTTAAAGATTTTATTTATTCATTTGAGACACAGAGATACAGAGAGAGAGAGAGAAAGCATGAGCAGGGAGAGAGGCAGAGGGAGAGGGAGAAGCAGGCTCCTCGCTGAGCCAGGGGCTTGATCCCAGAATGCTGGGATCATGACCTGAGCCAAAGGCAGATGCTTAACCATCTGAGCCACCCAGGCACCCCAACATCCGTAGATCTTTAATCTTTGCTCTACCCACACACCTTGGTCACCATTTGTTCATAATTTCTTTATATTTTATTTTCTGTTTTTTTTTTTTTTTTAAGATTTTATTTATTTATTTGAGAGAGAGAGACACAGTGAGAGAGGGAACACAAGCAGGGGGAGTGGGAGAGGGAGAAGCAGGCCTCCCCGCTGAGCAGGGAGCCCGATGTGGGGCTCGATCCCAGGACCCTGGGATCATGACCTGAGCCGAAGGCAGACGCTTAACGCCTGAGCCACCCAGGCGCCCCGATTTTCTGTTGTTTTATTGGTTGCTCTCATTCACCCACATCCCTGAGACTCCATTGCAACTTACCTGTGTAGAGAAATGAGCTGAAGGTAAGTGTGCAGTTCTGCTGGTCAAAAGGGAAGTAGAAGATATCCAGGCTACAGATGCTGGCCACCTTCATGGGTTTCTTATACCTGATGCGACCTTCATTACTTAATATGCCGTGAGGCCTTTTGGGGTCTTATCTACATCCATGCTGTAAGAGAGATGGGGTGGGATGCAGGTGTTATGGTTTTTCCTCTTACCTTTGTGGTCATTTCTCAGCCATTTAAGACCACTTGTAGTGGCTCCAATGGTAGATTGTAAATTCTACTGATTCCCGAAAATGGCATCCCCTCTGCCTTTTCCCAGCCCTTAATACACACAACTCAACGATGAAAATGTGTTGGAGCCATAGGTTCTTGGTTGCCACACTGATCTTCGTGATGCCCTCACATTCCTCTGGGTTCCATCTGATAAATGGGTTATCCCAGACCTAGAACCCAGGTGGAGGAGAGGTGAGGGCCTGATATGAATCGAGGCTGTTTTTTCCTGTCCTTTGATTTTTCTTTAAAAAAAGTTATGAAATATTTCCTGCACATAAAACGTATATAAAATAATAAAATAAACATGTATTTCTATCACTAAACTTCGTGGAATAAATATTTTGATAAATTTACTTTGGCTTTTTTTTTTTTTTAAAGATTTTATTTATTTATTCATTAGAGACAGAGAGAGAGGCAGAGGGAGAAGCAGGCTCCCAAGGAGCAGGGAGCCCGATGCGGGACTCGATCCCAGGACCCTGGGATCATGACCTGAGCCGAAGGCAGACGCTTAACCATCTGAGCCACCCAGGCGCCCTACTTTGGCTTTTTTTCAAGAAATAAGAATTACAGATAGAATTGAGGCACTCTGCATTCATTTCTTCATAAATTTTGATCCCTCTCTTTTCCCATTTCTGTGAGAAATTACTGGTGATCAGAGAAATCCTCTCCTTTCATCAGTAGGAATGAGATTCAGAGATGAAAGATCAATAACTTAGCCTCTCTGAGCTAGAATTTCCCTAGTGTGAAATAAGGAGATTAGTAGATATCACATGAAATAAGCCTTATCAATGGATTTTGAAACTGTGATGTTGTTCATAGGTATTATGTATTAGTATCTAGCATGACTTCAAATGTCTTCCAGACCCCTTTCACCGGTCTTTATTGCAAGGAGACCTTGAACAAGCCAGTGGGTTCTTTGAAGCCAAGAGACTTAGTGGTCTTCCTCTCCTTGGTAGGTGCCAGGCACCACCCTCGTCTCTAGGATGACCTTTCCAAACTCTCTTTTCCAAGTCTGGCAACCTTCTTTGAAAACTGTTTTCAAGGATTATCTAATTCTGTGGGCTTGTCCAGTCTCAGGACACTCTCAACAGCAGCTGCAGTTTGTGGAACCACAGCCACAAGAGAGGGCTCTATGCAGATTAAATAAAGACTTGTACTAGGTCAGTGCTTCTCAACTCTCACTTTGCATATAAAATACCCGGGGATCATATTAAACTGTAGATTCTGATTCAGTAGGTTGGGTGACTAACTCATCCTGATTTGCTCAGGATTTTGCTGGTTTTTGCATTGAAAATTTCATGTCCTGAGAATTCCTCAGTCTTGGGCATGTTGGGATGGTTGGTCATGCTGGGTGGCACCCAAAATTGTGTGCATTTCTAGGCTTCCAGGTGGTGCAATCAACCAGTGCTGCCCATCTGGGAACTACACTTTGAGAGGAAGATTAGGTGATCATTACTATTATTCCTCTCCTCTCTCCTTCCCTTCAACCATGCTTTTCAAATTGGAAACTTATGTCATTTACTTTCATTTTTTCTCCTCTTGTTTTCTAATTAGTGCACTTAAGATACAAACTTTCTGCTGAGTTATACTTTGGCTATATTCATAGATTTTCATATGTAATTTCTCATTAGTTCATAATTTCTATTTAATTGTTTTATTTTCTCTTTATTTTTTATTTATTTTTAAAAGATTTTATTTATTTATTTGAGAGAGAGAGACACAGCGAGAGAGGGAACACAAGCAGGGGGAGTGGGAGAGAGAGAAGCAGGCTCCCCGAGGAGCAGGGAGTCCGATGCGGGGCTCGATCCCAGGACCCTGGGATCATGACCTGAGCCGAAGGCGGACACTTAATGACTGAGCCACCCAGGCGCCCCTTTCTCTTTATTTTTTAAAGATTTATTTTATTTATTTGAGAGAGAGAGAGAAAGAAAGATCGCACCAGTGCACACGCAGTGGGGACAGACAGCGGGAGAGGGAGAGAGAGTCTCAAGCAGACTCTGAACTGAGAGCGAGCCTGATGCAGGGCTCGATCTCATTACTCTGAGATCACAACCTGAGCCTAAACCAAGAGTCAGACTCTTAACTGACTGTGCTACACAGGCGCCCCTGTTTTATTTTCTCTTTAGCCCAAAGTATTTGGAAGTTTAATTTAAATTCCCCAGAAATAAGGTTTTCTTGGGGAGTGCTATCTTTTTCTGGTTAGTTTCATTTTCTTGTATTGTGATCAGAGATTGTGGTCTAGATAATTTCTGCTTTCTCGACTTTATTGAGATCTTTGTGGCCAAAAATATGGTCAGTGTGGGACAATATTCCATTTGTGTCAGAAGAGATTATGCATATTCATTGGCACAAAGTTCGATTTTTATTAAATCAAATTTCTTTCCTTTTTTTTTTTTTTAAAGTAGGCTCCACACCTAGCATGGAGCTCAACACACAGGCTTGAACTCAAGATTCTGAGATTAAGACCTGAGCCAATATCAAGAGTTGGATGCTCAACCAACTGAGCCACTCAGGCACCCCTAAATCAAATTTCTTAATTGTGCTGTTAAAAATCACAATATTTTTATTCTTTTTCTACTTGATTTTGAAAGCAGTATATTGAAGCCTCTCACCATGATTGTAGATTTTTCAATTTCTCCATCATGGGTTTCAAAGATATGTTGTTAGGTACATAAAGGTCATAATTATATATTTGTTTAAAATCCTTTCTGACTGTAAATGAAGGGAGAGAATGAACAGTATTGGCCATACCATTTCCAGCCACAGGAACGATGACAAGAGCTGTAGTTGTTTATCCTGTCAAAATAAATTTCCTGTTTCCAGTATGATGCTGGTAAGAAGTCTGTCCATTCCTCCCACTCCCCACTTCTGTTTACCAACCCTCAAGATATGTCAAAGTGGTGCTGCGATCAAGGCCGACATGTAGGTCAAGGATAAAAGCTTGATTAAAACACATGTTTTGGGCCATGGATGGGAGAGTTCACAAGAGGACTTCTCAATCCTGGCTGTATCTTAGAATCACTTGAGGAGCTTAAAAATACCAAAGTCTGGGTTCATCCAATCAGAACCTCTGGGAGTGGAGCCTGAACAGTGGTGTGCAGCCATGGTAGAAAATCACTGGGTGAGGGTGCCTGGGTGGCTCAGTCGTTAAGCGTCTGCCTTCGGCTCAGGTCATGATCCCAGGGTCCTGGGATCAAGTCCCACATCAGGCTTCCTGCTCAGTGGGAAGCCTGCTTCTCCCTCTCCCACTCCCCCTGCTTGTGTTCCTGCTCTCGCTGTCTCTCTCTCTGTCAAATAAATAAATAAAATTAAAAAAAAAAATCACTGGGTGAGAAGAAAAGAAATTCTCTTTTATGTGCTGTTATATCTCATCCTGCTGAGCCAGACACAATTTCTTTGAGGTCCCCCTTGGGCAAATGAAGCTGTAATGTGGACAAGGGCTTTTGGGGTTGCCTTGCCAGGGAGAGAAAAAATTAAGGGCTAGAGGGATTAGCACTCACCACATCTAGGATGGCAGACATAGTGAAGGAGATGTTGACTAGGGTGGGGATGCTGAAATTGGTGACCGGACGGAAGGCCTTCCTGTCGAACACTGAATCCAGAACAGTGGGATACACCGCATGCTGGCCAGACCCTGAGCAGTTGTTGATGAAGGTACTGCTCCTTCCTGTAGTGGACACAGAATGTGTGAGGAGAGGGAGAGAAGTCTCATGTTGCCTGTATGAGAGGGCCCTATGACAGGATCTTGGGGGTAGACTGTGATAATAATGATAGCTAACATTTATTGAGCATTGACTATGTAGCCAGGTATAGCCTAAGGACTTTAAACAAATTACCTCATTTAATCCTCCCAAGCCCCTAACAGGTAGAAATTATTTTTATCCTTATGTAATAAATGAGTCAACTGAGATGTGATGAGAGGAATTAAATTCCTGACATCAAATATTTAAGGGGCAGGAACTGGACTTGATCTGAACCCCAATTTGTTTGATGCTGCTGCAGCATACCCCCCCAATGATGAGATAGAGAATGGGGGAGGAGGATCACCAAGAGAGGCCCAGATGCTGGGTGCTGCCCACCAAGGCCAGGGAGGATGTGTTGGGCCGGAAGGCAAATGATGGAAGCTAATGTGGTATGCTGAGTTAGGGCTCTGACCTTCTTCCTAATCTTTCTGTTTCCATGCAAAGCATGCCCAAATCTATATGCAAACCGAGCCCTAGGACAGTGATAGCCATTGGATAGGATTCCATGGGGGGGGGGGTGCCCAAAGAGAATGCACCTATTTCACCTTCACTGCCCCAAATTTCCTTCCTTCTCCCTATTTTGCTGCCCAACATTCTATCAGTTTTCTAGTTTGAGGCTTTCGAGGTGTTGCCTTCCCCTCTTTTCCGACTAATAAATATTCCAATTCTCTACTGGTAGAAATTTGTTAGAGAAACAACAACCTGGAATGAAAGAGAGAGTTGTGTGCCAATGACATGGAGCCTTATCCATTCCCAGAGTCACAGTGCTCTCCAGGCAAATCCTTGAATCATTCTATGAGCAATGAATATTCATTTGTCAAGCATGGTCTATGAGTGACCAGAGAAATATTTCTAATGTTTTCTACTGAGTAGACTAGGTGTACAATTTGTTCCTCTTTCTTGTACTGGCCTCTAAAGCCACCTCTGGTACAGCCCTCCCCTACTCCCCCTTATCCAGAAGTTATATGACAACCAAAGGGGAGAGATGACATTTCTTTCTTTTTTTTTTTTTTTAAGATTTTATTTATTTGGGACAGAGAGAATGAGAGACAGAGAGCATGAGAGGGAGGAGGGTCAGAGGGAGAAGCAGACTCCCTGCCGAGCAGGGAGCCCGATGCGGGACTCGATCCCGGGACTCCGGGATCATGACCTGAGCTGAAGGCAGTCGCTCAACCGACTGAGCCACCCAGGCACCCGAGAGATGACATTTATTGATACCTATCAAATGCCAGGCAGCCACTGTGCTACTCACTTTCTCTCACTGAATCCTCACAACTCTGCAAGGTAGGTCCTATTTTACAGAGGGGGAAACTGGAGCTCAGAGAAGTCAAGCAATTTGCCCGAGATTACATAAGGAGCCAAGTGAGGGACCAAGATTCAAACCCAGGTTCATCTGTCTCCAAATCCCATGTTCTTTCCACTCTACCATGTTAACTCCCTGAAAAAGAAACACACTCCATCTTCACTCTCCACCTGCTACCCTCTGGCGTCTTACCTAACCTAGAGCACTTGGATCCTGTAGGTGGATGAGGATGTTATGGCTAAAAGTGAGCACTTTGCTACAATGGGGTGGGTTTCATAGCTGTAGAGAAAAAGAATCATACCTGTGTATAGAAAGATGGATAAAAAAAAAATTAAAAAAAAAAAAAGAAAGATGGATGGACATTTAGGCTAAATGGAAGAGAAGACAATCAGGGATGGTTCATGGGAAGAGAAATAGAAGTGTTCCTGTGTGGCACATCTCTGGAAGGATATTTTCTGTCTTTCAGGGAAGGAACTTCTATTCAGGCATTATTATGACAAAGTTATGAAATAACAATGCCCCTTTTAGATAATCCCTGGGAGTTGGAGATTTGTAAGAAGTTTTTAGGTGTTTACAGAGAGTCTTTGCTCTTTTTCCTGTTGTTGCCCCTTTCTTACCTTGAAGTAGAAGACTGAGAACAAGGAAGAAGGGGAATCTCTTTTTGTGGAACCAGCTTCCTTCCATCTTCTTTGTCCAAATTCTTCTCCAGAAGTGTACCAGCACCCAGGAATCCCTAGATTAAAAGATCACAGGCCACACCTAGAGTCTAATTTTGAATACTGATAACATTGGTTGACCACTGACATTTGTTACCTTCCTGGAAAGAGAGTTCTGGTTGTCTTGTTCTTGCCCATGCTGGAGGTTCTGTTTGCTTTTAAGACTTTCTCTCTTATATATTTCACTACAATGTGTGTGGTTGTAGATTAGTTGATATGTATCACATTCAGACCTTTGTGTGATCTCTCAATCTGAAGACTCATTTCTTCAATTCTGGAAAATTCTCAGCCATTTAAAAAATACTATATTCCCTCTACTTTTTCTCTTATTAGATACATGTTGAATCATTTCCTTTTACCTTACACTTCTTTAACCTCTCGTATTAGTTTCCCACTGCTGTTGTAACAAAGCATAAACTTAGTTGGCTTTAAAAAACACAGATTTATTATTTTACAGTTCTGTAAGCCAGAAGTCTGAAATGAGTCTCACAGAGCTAAAATCAATGTTTTGCCAGGGCTGCATTCCTTCTGGAGGCTCTAGGAGTGAATTCATTTCCTTGTCTTTTCCAGTTTTTAGAGGCTGCCTGCATTCTTTGGTTCATGGTCCCATTTTTCCATCTTTAAAGCCAGCAACATTGGCAAGTCTTTTTCACACTGCCATCTCTCTGCTTCCCATGCTCTCCTCTCTCCTCTTTCACTTTTAAGAACCCCTATGATTACAATGGGTCTACCTGGATAATCCAGGATACTCTCCCTATATCAAGGTCCACCAATTAGCCAATTTAATTCCATCTGCAACCTTAATTTACCCTTTTCCATATGACATATTCACAGGTTTCCAGACATTAGAATGTGGACATCCTTGGGGGACCATTATTCTGCCTAACATACCCCTCTTTCATATTTTCCATCCATTTATCTATGTCCCTAGTAATTCTTTCAGATCTACTTTCCAGGTAAATTTTCTTCTCAATTATATTTAAACTATTGTCTAATCCGTCCACTGAGTTTTCAATTTCGGTGATTATATTTTTTGTTTCTCTAAGTTCTTTTGGTTCTTTTAAGAAACCAATCTTTTTGGTTCTTTTCTTTCTTTCTTTCTTTCTTCTTTCTTTCTTTCTTTCTTTCTTTCTTTCTTTCTTTCTTTCTTTCTTTCTTTCTTTCTTTCTTTCTTTCTTTTTCTCTTTCTTTCACTCTTTCTTGTACTGTTCATTCATTCTGGTTTCTAATATTTCTTTAATCTTTTATTATTTGGAACTGTTCAAGCAAAACCAAAATGGAGACCACAGTTTGAATATATTCCTAGACCAAACACTAATAATCATGCAACCAAAACTTAAAACTGTTCTGATTTCCCCAAAATGCTTACTCTGACCTTAAACAAAAATTAAGACTTTTTCATGTCAGCATGACCTTAAAGCTTCCTAGCCATGGGGCACCTGGCTGGCTCAGTCAGTGGAGCATGCCCCGACTCTTGATCTTGGAGTGGTGAGTTTAAGCCCCACATTGGGCATAGAGCTTACTTAAGAAAAAAACCCAAAAAACAAAAATAAAAAACAAAAACTTCCTAGCTACTCAGCTACAAAGTAAGCTTGCAGTGAAAAGGAGTGTAAGTTTCTAGTAACCAATCACAATAGAAAATGCACTCCCACATTTCATGCTTTATAAACTGAGCTGTAACTACTGAGATTCAAGTTTCTTAACTACTTTGGGTTGGAAGTCTCCCTATTCTCCAATAGTTTGTTCCTTGCTCAATAAAATATTCATATTAAGCAGAGCTTTCTGAATTTTCTTTTTTTTTTTTTAAAGATTTTATTTATTTATTTGACAGAGAGAGACACAGCGAGAGAGGGAACACAAGCAGGGGGAGCGGGAGAGGGAGAAGCAGGCTCCTCACAGAGCAGGGAGCCCGATGCAGGACTTGATCCCAGGACTGTGGGATCATGACCTGAGCTGAAGGCAGTTGCTTAACCAACTGAGCCACCCAAGCGCCCCTGAATTTTCTTTTGATAGAACATATTTGTTTTACATTTCCTTTCAGATTGTTTTATTACATCTAGTTCTTGGTATGCTATTTTGCTAACTTTGTCTTAAGTGGTTTGTTTCCTCATGATTTGTAACTCTTGATGGTAAACTCATCTTCAGTAGGAGGTTATTTCATTGGGAGTTTCATGTGCTTGGGTTGTGAAGTTTCCCTACAAAGAAAATTGTCATTTGCCTCTGACATAGCCTTTGGATTTTTACCAGGTCCAGTCATTTCTTGTATGTGTGTGTGTGTGTGTGTGTTAAGAATCCCACATCATATGAGTAGTGTAAATTTAGACTCCATACTAATATATGACACAGGCTTGGTGTTTCAATTCCTTGCATATGACCTTTCTTCTCTACCGCTGGCCCCAAGTCTTGGCTACCTTTTGTAGTCTGAGATAGAGGGAGTAGTAGATGGCCAACTCAGAGACATGTAAATCTGCAGTCTACTTGCTAATGATGTTAGAAGATAAATGATGAAAACCTCATTTGGAAAAAAAAAAAAGATGAGAATCTGTATCTTTAGGTAATTTTGAGGTCATTTATTATAATCTTTAAACCAAGGTGGATTTTTTCCCCTATGTATCTTTTTTTTTTTTTTTTTAAGATTTTATTTATTTATTTGACAGAGAGAGACACAGCAAGAGAGGGACCACAAGCAGGGGGAGTGGGAGAGGGAGAAGCACAATTCCCGCGGAGCAGGGAACCCGATGCAGGCCTTGATCCCAGGACTCTGGGATCATGACCTGAGCCAAAGGCAGACGCCTGACTGAGCCACCCAGGCGCGCCCCGCGCCCCCCACCATGTATCTTTGATCAGTGGTCATCCAAACTTACGGGTTTTTTTAATTTAAATTCAATTAGCCAACATATAGTACATCATTAGTTTTTGGTGTAATATTCAATGATTCATTAGTTGTGAATAATATATTAACATTTCCAGTGACACCATCCCATTATTTCTTATATTATCCTATTTTATGTTTGAACAAAACCTCCGGTTACTGGAAAGTTTTTTAAAAATCCGAATTTGCATTCTTGTAGCTTACACCACTGGTGTAATTTCAGCCCAGTAAAGAATAAAGAATAAGTTAATTCTATCTTCTGCATCACACCTTTCAAATATTTCAAGATAATTATCATGTGTAATGGGGTAATGTTTAAAAATACTAAGCCTATGAAATTTCCAGTCCTCACTGTTTCCTTCCAACACACACACATCTACCTCCTTGCAGCCCCAGAAATCAGTTTCCTCTGTAACCCTTCTGCTATTATAGACCTGGGAGAGGGCAAATATTACCCCTATAAGAATATGACTTACAGAAAATCTCTGCTGCAGTAGAGGGGGATGAAATCCTTCTTCTTCTGGTCTGATAGAATATGGGACAAAGGAGAGAAGAGGGAAGGGAGTAAGTGATAACATTCACACATGATCACACATACACACACACACACACACACATTGATTCTCTGCTGATATCTGTGTGTGTGCATGCATATGTGTGTGGTTGGGAGGGGGCTAGGTAGGTTGAGAGAAATACCAAAAAGAAAGCCAAAAAAGCAGAGGAGGCTTACGTCCCGTCACTCATTTGGGATCCAGGAAAGAGATTGCTATTCCCTGTGGCCCGAGACTGGTAAGTGGAAGCTGCAGAGTACAGAGTTGTTAGGCAGAGAGCGGGCTTGAGTTAGCAATCCTGCATCTCCTTTGGTCCCCGTGAGATATGGAAGGGAACCAGAAATTCCTCAGCCGAATGAAGCACTTCTAGTGGAGGCTGTGGGGTAGACGGTCAAGGCCAAATGGAGGCCCTACGTGAGGCTCAGAGGGGTCTACAGCCACAGTAGTTGTGGAGGTGGAACCAAGCCAATGAAGGAAAACTCTATCAGAACCAAGACTCTAACCAAGAATTCACCAGTGACAGACTTTAAGCAGTAGGTGCCATCAGAGCACCCAGCAACCAAGAGAAAAAGGACATCACCACGGAGACAAGAGAGGACTCACAGGGCCTGCACAGGCTGATCGGAGACCCCATTTTTTTCCACTGCCATGAGGTCACAAAAGCCCCGCGTCTACAACTTTGAGAATCTAATGAAAGCCAGAAAAATGTTCACATGCACTAAATTTTGCATATAATTTCAAGGTTCACAAGCCATGGACTTTAGCTTAAGACCCTCTTCTCAGAATCAGTTAAAGAACCATATGAAAGAAGAGTGGCTTATTTTGGGATACTCACTGGTTTTAGTGAAATAGTGATCACTATATTCTGCTCTATTAGTCATCTGTTTAGGATTCCAGTTAAAAGTTTTGCTCAAGGTTGCGGTCAAACTTTACTGACCTAATGTTTTTGGAATTTACCTCCCCCCCGCCAAATTTTAGAAATAAGGAAAATGTTTGTGCATTTGCCAAATACTCCTTCTTTTCTCCATGATTCGTGGCTATTACTAACTCTGGTTCTGAAATTACATTTGCAGACTCTTATGTTAACCTTTGATGAAAATCAGGCTTAAAGATGTAAAATCTCTTAAATTAGTTGGGCATCTTTTTCCTCTTTCCTTGTATTTGTTGGTATTCAATTCTCTTGGTCATTTTTGCTTATCTCCAATCAGCTTAATTATCCTACCTAATGGAAAAGACAAAAATCTCTTCCCCAAGGATGACTCTTTCTCTTTGTATGTATTCTATTCTGAATATATCAAGACATTATGGTGGGAAGAGTATCGACCTTGGAATTGGAAAACATAGATTCAAATCCTGGCTCCATCACATACTGGCTGTTTAATTCTGGGGAAACCTCTTAAATTCTGAGTATTTGATCTCATCTCCAATATGGGGATAATAATACCCCCTTTATAGGTTTTTGGATGGTGATGAAAGCGATGGCATTTGAAAAAAGTTAGTTCAGTGCTGGGCATTTCATAGGTATTGAGTAAACGTTCTCCTTCCTCATTTCAGCATTATTCTCAAGCACTCACTTATTCTGGCCATTAACCTTCCTTTACTGTTCTTACAAGCTCATGCTACTCTTTTGTTTTTGTTCTTGTTTCTGAGTCCCTTCTTCTCTTGTTTGCATAAATCCACAGGAGTATTTTATCTGTACTGGGGACACAGTGCACAGAGTCCAAGAGATTCCTAGTAGTCTATTAAATGGTTGAGATTTGGGGGGCGCCTGGGTGGCTCAGTGGGTTAAGCGTCTGCCTTCAGCTTAGGTCATGATCCCTGGGTCCTGGGATCCAGCCCCAGGTCAGGCTCCCTGCTCAGTAGGGAGTCTGCTTCTCCCTATGCCTCTCCCCACCCCCCACTTGTGCTTTCTCTCTCACTCACTCACTCTCTCTCTCACATAAATAAATAAAGTCTTTAAAAAATAAATAAATTAATTAAATAAATGGTTGAGATTTGGGGAAAAAAATGGTTGAGATTTGGCTCCAAAATGTAAAAAGAAAATTGAAAAATCAAAATTAATAAATATTTAATTAGATGTCAAATAACTTGAACATTGTCAGGTAGCCTATTCAACTCTTACATTATTATTTAAAAAAATTTTTTTTTTAATTTATTTGACAGAGACACAGCGAGAGAGGGAACACAAGCACGGGGAGTGGGAGAGGGAGAAGCTGGCTTCCCGCAGAGCAGGGAGCCCGATGCAGGGCTCGATCCCAGGACCCTGGGATCATGACCTGAGCTGAAGGCAGACACTCAACAACTGAGCCACCCAGGTACCCCCAACTCTTACATTATTATAAATAGCCCCACAGGTCTTTATTCACAATTCTGGAATCCAGAAAGTTCTGAAAATAAAATTTTTTTTTTGGTTAGTTTGGGTTGAACTGATTTGGCAGCACAATCTAACCTGAACTAACTTGAAGCTGTTTAGGATCTGTATTTATGCCTCTTAGTGTAAATATTCATACATTTTTTTTTTCTGCAGAAATAGAAATGTGTTTGATTATGAATACTGTCCCAAGCCCCTATGGAAGTATTATGTAATATATGGTATATGCAATCTATTATCATTCTAAAATCTGAAAAGTTCTGAATTCCAACAGTATATCTACCCAAGGGAATTAGATCAAGGATTTCATTCTTGTGTAAATAATATGTGAGATAGGAGTTAAGTTTTCATGTGTGTGTGTGTGTGTGTGTGTGAGTCCAACATTAAGTGAGATGCTGTAAAGTCTCTCTCAGTGGGTGGGAGGGAGAGCAAGAGAGTGAGCAGGAGCATGTGCAAGCACGACCAGTATCCTTAAGAAAATCACATTCTTTTTTTTTTTTAAAGATTTTATTTATTTATTTGAGAGAGAGACCAAGAGAGAGCATGAGCGGGGGTGGGGATGAAGGGTGGAGGTGGGGTTGTGGGGAGAGGGAGAATCAGGCTCCCCGCTAAGCAGGGAGCCGTATGCGGGGCTGGATCCCAGGACCTGGCGGGATCATGACCTGAGCTGAAGGCAGCCACTTAACTAACTGAGCCACCCAGGAGCCCTGAAAATCTCATTCTTTTAAAAAGACTTCTAAGAAGTGCGTAAAAATTGGCCCAATATCCTTTTTTTTTTTTTTTAAAGATTTTATTTATTTATTCATGAGAGACAGAGAGAGAGAGGCAGAGGGAAAAGCAGGCTCCCAAGGAGCAGGGAGCCCGATGCAGGACTCGATCCCAGGACCCTGGGATCATGACCTGAGCCGAAGGCAGACGCTTAACGACTGAGCCACCCAGGTGTCCCGGCCCAATATCCTTAGTCATCAGAGAAATGCAAATTAAGACCACAATAAGATACCATTTTATACCCTCTAGAATGGTTAAAATAAAGAAGACATACAATAACCAATGTGTGGGGGGCATGGAGAAGCTGAGAACTTTATACATTGCTGGTGAGAATGTAAAATGATGAAACCACTTTGAAAAACAATTTAAGTTCATCAAGAAGTTAAAGATAAAACTATTATACTACCTCACAATTCTACTCCTATGCAATTGCCCGGGAGAGATTAAAATATATCCACAGAAAGACTTGCACATGGATGTTCATAGCCAAAATTTGGAAACAACCTAAATGTCCATCAACCGTGAAAGGATAAATGTAATATATCCATAGGATGAAATACTATTCACAGTCAAAGGAAATCAACTACAGACACATGCTATATCATGAATGAACCTCACAAACACAGCAGACCATATATTGTATCATTCCATTTATATGAAATGTTCAAGAAAGGCAAGTCCATAAATACAGAAAGTAGATTAGTGGTTTTCTGAGACTGGATGTGGAAAGTGGATTAGCTGTAAATGGGTGTGAAGGATTTTATTGGGGAGATGAAAATGTTCTAAAACTGATTTGTGGTATTGGTTATACCACAGTAAAGTTACCAACAATCACTGAATTGTACACTTGAAATAGGTGAATTTTATGGTATAAAAAAATAAAAGTTGTTTTTGGAATGCCTGGGTGGCTCAGTTGGTTGAGCATCTGCCTTCAGCTCAGGTTGTGATCCTAAGGTCCTGGGATCGAGTCCCCATTGGGCTCCTTGCTCAGCGGGGAGCCTGCTTCTCCCTCTGCCTGCCACTCCCCCTGCTTGTAAAGATTTTATTTATTTATTTGAGAGAGAGAGCGTGCGCCCATGAGAGGGGGGAGGGTCAGAGGGAGAAGCAGACTCCCCGCTGATCCGGGAGCCCCATGTGAGACTCCATGCGGGACTAGATGCGGGACTCAATCCTGGGACTTCAGGATCATGACCTGAGCTGAAGGCAGTCGCTTAACCAACTGAGCCACCCAGGTGCCCTATTTTGCGACTCTTGAAAGTTGTAGGTAGCTGATAGATAAGTGAACTTTGTCCTGGCTGGTAGAGATGCAATGAACTTCCTCCCTGTGGAAAAATCTATTTTGTGTCTATTTGCAATTCGTCTCAACATTCCTTTATTCCATATAAATGTGTGTTCTTTTTTTTTTTTTTAAGATTTTTAATTTATTTATTTGACAGAGACACAGCGAGAGAGGGAACAGAAGCAGGGGGAGTGGGAGAGGGAGAAGCAGGCTTCCAGCTGAGCAGGGAGCCCAATGCGGGGCTCGATCCCAGGATCCTGGGATCATGACCTGAGTGGAAGGCAGGCGCTTAACGACTGAGCCACCCAGGTGCCCCAAATGTGTGTTCTTTTGAACTAGCTATTACATCTGTTTGGTTCCCTCATATCATATAAGGAAAATAAAAATCTTAACACGTGTTCATTTTTATATCTGTGTGAGATTCATGATTTTGCTTTTTTCTGAAATTGTCTTTTAACAGTTTTGGAAATTCCACCAAGATGCCCAATGGATTCACCTGACAGAGCCAGGTAACATTCATCAATCTCATGGGTGGTGTAAACCTGGGCACATCTTCTTTTGGCTTCCAGGGGTGAATTCAAAGAGGCAATAGGACTTTGGTGACTCTCCGTTTTTCCAAATTTTAATTTTGTTTTCTACTCATTTTGTTTTCGATTTGTTTTAGCTGATAAATTATTCCTTATTGGAAATTTGGTTTAATGGTCTGACAATTTGATGATTTCTGTAGATGGGTTAATGGTCAGTAGATAGCTTGTCCCTGTTGGATGAAAAATGTCAGAGACTGGTTTATTTATCTTTTCTGTTTGTGTGTTTGTTTATTTTGAGTTCATATCAATGAAGAATTTATATCCACTGTGGACAGAACAAGTCCTTTATATGGACCGTGGAGTTTTATAATTTTGTGTCTACTCTTAACCTATGGCTGAAATTTTAAAATTTAAGCTCAAAGTTCTATTCGCACTTGTTTGTCTGTCGTTATATCTATAGTTCAGAAAGGTTTTTACCTCTCATTGTGTGAAAGTGGAATATTTTCTACCTCCAGGTGGCATTACTAAATTTGATTATAAGGTCTCTTTAAGGATCTCTGTTCTGACTGGTTTGTAGAAATAAGCACATATATAAACTGAATATTCCTCATTTCAGAAAATAAGGAGGTTGAACTTCTAATACTTTCAATGTGATAGATTTAAAAAGTATTCTTACGGAAACAGATACAGAATTGTTAAGAATTCAAGTTCACATGATTTAGGCAATTTTTTGGGCAAATTAGTCCAGTTTAGTATTTTTGGCTTAATAAAAAGAATAATTTTTTTGATTTATTAATGTAAGTGTAATACAAACTTATGTTTTTATTCTACTTAGATAAGTTCTTCTAAATGTATACAGATATACTCCCCAAATAAGCTAGCATTACTTCTACTTAATTTTTAAGGTTATGAAAAATATGGATTTGTGTTTAGTCAAATTGATTCATCATTCTGACAGTAATTATTTTATTATTTTATTATATTTATTGAAAATGGTATTTCAACAGTAACTGTGTTCTGTAGTATGTCAACTTGAAGAGGATTTGTAAGGGGGTTGGGTAACCTAAAGCTTTGGACTGACACTAAATCAAGTTAATGAATATTTATTGGATGTTTAGGTCATTTCTAAACTGAAACACCGATTACTAAACATAATTTTAAGTGTATATATTTTTGCTTCTTCATTTTTGTTTTGTAATAAGAGCTAACATTTATTGAGTGCAGAGTTCTGTAACATTTATGAGAATTACTTCATTCAGTCCTCAAAACAACCTTATGAAACTGGAACTATTAGTCTTCCACTTTTTAACTTACCCAAGGTCACATAGTTAGTAAGAAGTAGAGTTGGAAGGTGAACCGTGGTAGTCTGACCCTGGAGAATGTGATCTTAACCATAAAGCTGTATTTTCTTCGTTTGGGCAGTACTACCACTAGCTAGGCTCTTGAAACCCCTTTGTAAGTTCCTCCCCTGGTTTGTTAAGGTAGGCCATATGTTTGTTTTTCTTTGTTTGTTTTTATTGAGGTGTAATTGATATATGACATTGTATTAGTTTCAGGTGTACAAAATAATGATTTGATATTTGATATATTGCAAAATGATTACCACCATAAGTCTAGTTAACATGTTAACATACATAGTTACAAAATTTTTTTCTTGTGATGAGAACTTTTAAGACCTATTCTCTGAGCAACTTTCGAATATGCAGTACAGCATTACTAACTATAGTGACCATGCTACACATTACATCCCCATGACTTGTTTATTTTATAACTGGAAGTTTTTGCCTTTTGACCCCCTTCACCCATTTCACACTCCCTTGCTTCTTACTTTATATGCTATGAAGAGGCAATATAAGCATGTTCATTTTTGCCACTTTGAGAAGTTATAAAGTCAGTGATGCATATGGCTATAGAAAGTTGAGCTGTGCTAATCTAAATGCTGAGGTGTGTCATTCCACACTCACACACTCCCACTTTCACTTTGTGAGAAAGAAATAAGAAGCAGCCTCTGGGATGCTGGGAGCCCTGCTGCTGGCCACTGGCCTCTGGGCCTGGGGTGAGAAGGGCGTTCTCTCCAATATCTCGGCGCTGACAGATCTGGGAGGCCTCGACCCTTTGTGGCTGTTTGTAGTGGTTGGAGGTGTCATGTTGGTGCTGGGCTTTGCTGGCTGCACCGGGGCCCTCCGGGAGTACACCTTCCTGCTCAAGTTTTTCTCAGTGTTCCACAGCCTCATCTTCTTCCTGGAGCTAGCAACAGGGATCTTGGCCTTCGTATTCAAGGACTGGATTCGAGGCCAGCTCAATTTCTTCATCAACAATAACGTCAAGGCCTATCGGGACGACATTGACCTCCAGAACCTCATTGACTTTGCTCAGGAATATTGGTCTTGCTGCGGAGCCCGAGGGCCTAATGACTGGAACCTCAATATCTATTTCAACTGCACTGACTTGAACCCGAGCTGGGAGCGCTGCAGGGTGCCCTTCTCCTGCTGCGTCAGGGACCCTGCGGAAGATGTCCTCAACACCCAGTGTGGCTATGATGTCTGGCTCAAACTGGAGCTGAAGCAGCAGGGCTCCATCCACACCAAAGGCTGTGTGGGCCAGTTTGAGAAGTGGTTGCAGGACAACCTGATCGTTGTGGCTGGGGTCTTTGTGGGCACCACTTTCCTCCAGATCTTTGGTGTCTGCCTGGCCCAGAACCTTGTGAGTGACATCAAGGCAGTGAAGGCCAACTGGATCAAACATGATGATGGCTACAAACTACTCAAATAAACAAAACCTTGAAAACCGCTGGCTTACACCCACCATCTCAGAGGTTCTGTCGGCTGCAGGGCCTCAGCAGTGCTGTCTTCCTGGGGCCCCGGCCTGGACCCACCCTGCCAACTTGTTTTCTTGGCCTGGATAGTGTATACATTAAGCCAACCTTTAAAACTTGGTATATTTCACGTAAAAGTCCAGATCCCCAGCATCTTGTGAAGAATGGCCGTCTGGCCACAGCGGCTCTTCGGTGGCATTGGCTCCTGGGAGGTGCACTTCCCGTTCTCTGAGGGACCCGCCTGGCCTGTTCTGCTCACTTAAGTGCCCTGCCTGCCTGACCCTGTGGGCTGGGAATTGGCCTCCTCCACCTCTGCAAGGTTTTCCCCTGCAAATGCTGCCAGGCTGCTATGGGCCAAACCTGGATCAAAGCCTGGGAGAGTGAAGAATGGGGAGGCTGGAGCCTGCCTGGAAGAGGCTACAGTCTGGGAAGGGTCTGGTCCTCCTGGGGGCTAAGATGGGTGCCAATGTGCCCAGAAGAGTGGCTGATGGGTGGGATGGAGATCAGGAAGGTTTTGGGCAGGAGGAAGCTGGAAGCCTGAGCTTGGCACCTGTGGGGATAGGGGGAACCAGGTTTGGGGGCCATTGATTGTTGACTCCTAGGCTCACTTGGAATCTAGTTCAGTCTTCCCGGTGGCCTGGAGAGTTGCCTTCTGGCCACTAGAGGGCGTGCCAGCACAGCTTTACCTGGATCTGGCTTTCCTAGGGCAACCCCACCCAGGTACAACCCTGTGCCTGATGTGTCCACCCTACTTACTAGTTCTTTGGGTTTCAGGGAATTAACAGACTTCTAAAGGAGCAAACTGGCTCAGATTTGGGAAGTCTGGCTACTGTTCTCAGATCTGCACAAAGGGGTATGTGTGGAGTGAGCATTTGTGGATGAAAGGAGAGGTTTGGGCTAGTGCACAGATCGCTAACTTAGATGCCCTCAGGGCCAGGTGGGTTATAAAAATAAAGTAGGCCTTTGAGTTGTGAGGCCTTTGCAGTGCGACTCTAATTTTTCCCACTATTCCTGGAGATGGGATATAGAGAGACATTTCTTTGTGATATTTTGCATGATTGAGTCTGAGTCGCTAATGGCAACTGGCCTTGAGTAACAATAAGATGTGGTGGGGACTGTGGCAAAGCACAGATTCCCACCTGAAATTGGTGGCTGTCCTTCCGTTGTAGCTAATTGCTGTAAAGCGGGAATGTAGGTAAGTCTAATGCGAGAAATCTGGAGAAGCCAAAAAGCTAGATTTTTATGTGAAGTATTCTGATTTTTAAGTTGTTGGCAACTAATGAAAAAACATCTTAAACCCTGCTAGTTGAACAAAAGGTGTGGGGGCCAGCTTGTGGCCCCCCTGCCACCATAGATCCCTCTGGGACAGTCCCCCATGGGGGCCCTGGGGTCTCCACCATTCAGGAATGCTGGGAGCTGCTGCAGGTGGGCAGGGTGTGGGGCAGGCGCCCAGCAACGTGGCTCCCAGGTGGAGGCTGAGCGGTGTCCTCTGGTCTCTGAAAGACACAGGCTGTGGGTGGTCTCTACATGCTTCAATAAATGCGGCTCACAATATTGTGCAAAAAAAAAAAAAACGAAGAAGAAGCAGCCTCTGATGTCCAAAAGTGATCTAACACTCACAGGCCATTTGTTCATTCTAAACAATCTTACAGAATACCAGCCTCAGACATGATTACCCTGAGACCATGATAGAATGGACAAAACAAGGCTGCTTCATAATTTTGTCTACTCACATATAAGATAACTATATAAAACCACAAAATACCAAATATCCCCTCTCTTGCTAAATGAATGACTATTACTCCTTATGCAGTCATTCCCTTGATTTCTGACAGTATTCAATTTTGAACAGAGCCTTGCTTCTTTATACTCTCTCCAAACCACCCAAGGGAAGACCAAGTCCTGTAACAGGTTCTTTGTAATTATCTCTCACTGAGATATTCCATGGTTACCTGTGATTTTTGCTCTGCCTTGTTGCAATGAGTAGTAAAGCCGACTTGTTTAACTACATGTATGTTTCTGGTGGTCTTTGGCAGAAGGGCCTTGACAAATGAAATGGTCATTTCCCCCACATTCCTGGCACTGTCATATCGTCAACTACTGCTTTCTTCTTTGTTGGTCTAAGGTAAGTCCAAACAATTGAGCATCAAAATAAATATTGATAGTAGTGGATTTAACTCTTTGAAAAACATAATGACCCATGAATATGTTCTGATATAAATGAATAAAATAAAAGGGAAAGCTCTACTTTACATTAGAGTGGCAATGAATAAGCATAGAAGAATTGATGGAATTAGAAAAGGATGATTTTGTAAAGATCCCTGAATATGTAATTCATACAAGAATCATTATGATGAGGAATGGGATAATTACATGGTCTCAAAGCATCTTTCTGCAAAACACTTATTAATTACTTATTAATTAATAAGCATGCCATACCTGCTAATTATAACCTCTAATTAACTACTAATTTAATTAACTACTAATCAACAAATTCATTTAACTACATGTTAATAGTTATAGCATCAGTAAAGGGACAAATTGGCATTGTGCACTTCCTTGATGTGCTGAGAAGAACCCAGTATCACTTCTGGGGTATTCCTGCAAAAAATGCATAAATTATAAGTAAATATTAGACAAATACAAATTGAGGGACAATCCTCAAAAAATAACTGGCAGTACTCTTCACAAATGTCAAGATCATGAAAGACAAGGAGATTGAGAAACTGTTCCAGATTGAAGGAGACTGAAGCTAAATGCAGTGTATTTCTGGGCTTAATCCTGCATCTATGAAAGACATTATTGGGACCAAAAGCCAAATTTGAATAGGGCTTGTAAATTAGATGGGAATCTTGGATTGATGTTAATTTTTTGATGTTGATGGTTGTACTGTGATTGTATGGGAGAGCGTTCTCATTTTTAAGAAATATGTACTAAAATATTCAGGGTTAATGGGTCATGAATTCTGCAACTGTTTCTCAATGATTTAGAAATATCCACGATTGAGGAATCCCAGTGACATGTACACAGGAGGTCTTTGTACAGTTTTTGCAATTTTTATGTGAATTTACCTCATTTTTTTTTTAAGAGGAAGAAAGGAAGAAAAAGCAAAAGTAAGTCTAGACATTCTGCCTGTGCCCTCTTTCCTTTAAGCCAGAACTGAATTGGGGTATTGGCCTCCAGGAGAGGGCAGCAGATCTCTTGGTTATGTGGTTGGAGCCTTTGCTCATAATCAGTTATTATTTCTTTTTAATATTAGCATGGTCACATTTTTACTTGTTAAATTTGAATCTAACATCTTCTGGGCTCCAACTGGGGATTCATATCACTGATCTATGTAGTTTAATTAATATACAGATGTTTAGGACTTACTCAAGACTTATTGAATCTCTTTACTTGACATTCTTGATATGTTCTTGGTGTATTCTTACAAAAATCTTGGTATAGTCATGATATATAAAGTCAGGATTATTATATGTTGTGTCTCAATATTTTTTCCTTTTTCTTTAAAGATTCTATTTATTTGACACAGAGAGAGAGAGAGCATAAGCAGGGGGAGTGGCAGGTAGAGGGAGAAACAGGCTGCCGGCTGAGCAGGGAGCCCGACGCGGGGCTTGATCCCAGGACTCTAAGATCATGACCCGGGCTGAAGGAAGACACTTAACTGACTCAGCCACCCAGATGCCCTTCAATAGTTTTTCTTTGTAAAAAGTGTGTTCATCCATTTTTATAAATTAGATGTAATGTTCACTGTCTTCTTTGAAAATAGTTAATCATATTTATAATTACTTTGTCTAAAGCTTTTCTTAGATTGACTTTATTTTTTTAAAAAAGATTTTATTTATTTATTTTCAGAGAGAGCACACAAGTGGGGTGGGTGGAGTAGGGAACAGTAGAGGGAGAGGGAGAAGCAGACTCCCTGCTGAGCAGGGAGCCCAATGCAAGGCTCAATTCCAGGACCCTGGGATCATGACCTGAGCCAAAGACAGACACTTAACTGACTGAGTCACCCAGGCACCCTTAGATTGACTTTATTATCTTGTATTGCATGCCATAGAAAAAAACAAATTTCCTTATCATTTTGCATAATTCTTGTAATGATTTCTTATCCGCTCTTTCATTTTTTAAAATTATCAGTAATAAGCTAGTAGGCTAACTACAACCATTTAAAATTTTTTGTCATATACAGGGGCACCTGCCTGGCTAAGTCGGGTAAGTGTCCAACTCTTGATCTCATGGTCAAGAGTTTGAGCTCCATTGTGGTTAAAAAAATGGCTAAGATGGTAGATTTGGGACACCTGGGTGGTTCAGTTGGTTAGCGTCTGACTCTTGATTTCAGCTTAGGTCATGATCTCAAGGTTGTGAGATCAAGCCCTGCAGCAGGCCCTGTTCTGGGCATGAAGCCTGCTTAAGATTCTCTCTCGCATGCGTGCGCACTCTAAAAAAATTTTTTTTGTCAAATACAGATAGTTTTTTATTTGATGCTTCCCTGAAAGCTTTTCAATCAAATATAAGCCAGAGTACTTCGTCTTCAACCAAGGAATGTTTCAGAATTCTGTGGAAAAGGACTATGCCAGATACTTTGGGGTACAGGTTTCTGATGGCATCACTTAAATAATTTTGAGACCATACTAGTGACCTGAGCCAGGATTTCTGGAACTCTAGAGAAGCCAATAGGTTCATAAGACTGCTAGCCCAAGACCCACTGAAACAAGAATTAATTACATAGGACTGATGCATTGATGAGGGATGATTACTGTTTTTGCTTAAACTATTATTGATATTTTCGTAATGTTCTATTTTCTGGATATTTAAGGAAGCCCTTTTTCTTTCCTCTTAAGCTAGCTATAACTCATAACAGTTTAACAATCATAACTCTGCTTTTTTTTCAGACTCTGCTTTTGTACACCAAAATGAAACATTTGTGAATGATAGCTCATTCTCTTTGCCTGGAGCCCTCTAAAATTTGGGAACTTTTATCGAATATTCTTAATTTCATGACAATATAATTACCATATTTTCATGACAATATAGTTATTGGCATAGATTCAGTAAGAATCTGTCCTTTTTACCAAGACATAATTGGAAACACTGGGTGTGCAACCAAGGCCTTGCCTGGAGTGTTATATTTGGGAATGATGCTCCTTTAATCAGACATGGCCAGACACATCTAAGGACCTAGGTTGACTTTATGGAGCCAATGCTTACAAACCCTTCCAGGAAACTTGGTTGGTATCTGGCTTACAAGGTTCTCAGCTTCTGGGTGGGTAAGGTCACTTTCTTGTCAGACCCAGGAATCTTAGGATATTTGGGGAACTTTAAGAAGAGACAAATTCACCGAATGGCTACCACAGCTGAATTCAGGTGTTGAGTTCTTGGTGTGACTATCTAACCTCAGAGGCTTTTAAAAGTCAAATTTGGGATCTTTTGGGGAAGCCTTTCAATAATGCAAGCTTAAGATGGCCTAAGTGGCAAATTATCACTCTTGTTGCACCAGTGTAAATACTGAAGTTAGAGACCAGCCTTATTTGCAATCAAGAATGATCTTCCTTTGTCCCCTGAAACAAATAATACCTTATATGTTAATTTAAAAAATAAAAAAAGGATAATCTTCCTTTGAGATTATTTTTCATCAAAAGAGATTATAGAAAAAAATGTGTACTTCAATGAGAAAGTATGCATTGTCTATGATAACAGGTCCCAGCTTTCTGATAAGAGCCCTGTTCATTGTCTCTGGGCTATTTATCAACTTTTTAAACTGCAGGTAACTGATGAATATTGCCAATGACAAAAACCAAACAATTAAGAAGAGTGATTTTATTTAGGGGGCGCCTGGGTGGCTCAGTTGTTAAGCATCTGCCTTCGGCTCAGGTCATGATCCCAGGGTCCTGGGATCGAGTTCCATATCAGGCTCCCTGCTCAGCGGGAAGCCTGTTTCTCCCTCTCCCACTCCCCCTGCTTGTGTTCCTGCTCTCGCTGTCTCTCTCTCTGTCAAATAAATAAATAAAATCTTAAAAATGAAGAAAGATTTATTTTATTTAGGCTGCTACAGTAGGGAGATCACCCAGATCCATAGATCAGAGTATCTCGGCAGGGTAGTATTGCCTTAGACTTTTAATAGGGAGCAGTGGACAAGTTATAGGTGGAATGATTTACAGTTGGGAGTATTTCACAATCAGAAGTCTCAGTCAGTTCAATAGGAAATGTTTAGCTCTGTCTCTGGTTTGTTTTAGGGGATAAACAGCTCTAATCTCAGTTAATCATTCATGTGACAAAGAACTGGGATTTGGAGGATCTGTGTCTTGCCCTGCTGGTGGGTTTAGGCAGAAGGGGAAATGTTTGTTTGGTCTTGTCACAAGTAAACAAGGGAGGCACCTGTAAAGCCTACGGGAGTCATGAGAAAGAATGGACAGTGAGTGAGTCTTATCTAAGTCATTCAGGGAAAGGTGGTTCTTTTCTATCAGCCATTTCTGGAACACAAAAGGGTGGTGGGATCTCAGAAAGCAAAGTATTGGGGAGATTTCTTAACTGTTGGTGTTTTCTGGGAACACAGGGCTCAGGTAAAATTCAACATTGTCAATATGCAAACTCTGCCTTGTCCTGTGGAGTTCCAGTGGACTTATAACCTCTATTTGCAATTCAGTATCTTCACTCTATATAGATCTGTGCTTCTTGACTTTTCCTTTGAACCAGTTATAACATTTGTCTGGTTCTCTCATAATGTATGAGTTCAATCAATTCTTCAATATGTATTCCTTTTTTTTTTTTTAAGATGTTATTTATTTATTTGACGGAGAGAGAGATAGTGAGAGAGGGAACATAAGCAGGGGGAGTGGGAGAGGGAGAAGCAGGCTTCCCGCTGAGCAGGGAGCCTGATGTGGGGCTTGATCCCAGGGCCCTGGGATCATGAGCTGAGCCGAAGCCAGATGCTTAATGACTGAGCCACCCAGGCGCCCCAATATGTATTCCTTTTTATATTTGTATAAGAGTCATGATTTTGCCTCTTTCTAAAAACTGTCTTTAAACAGTATGATCCAGGGGTGCCTGGGTGGCTCAGTCGTTAAGCGTCTGCCTTCAGCTCAGGTCATGATCCCAGAGTCCTGGGATCGAGCCCCACATCGGGCTCCCTGCTCTGAGGGAAGCCTGCTTCTCCCTCTCCCACTTCCCCTGTTTGGGTTCCCTCTCTAGCTGTCTCTCTCTGTCAAATAAATAAAATCTTTAAAAAAAAAAATAAACAGTATGATCCATATAGCTTATTCAGATTTCACCAGTTAAACATGCATTCATTTGTGTGTGTGTGTGTGTGATCAGTTTCTGAGGGTCCCAGTGAGAGGCCAGGGGATCATGAGAGCTGTGGAAAGTCCAAAGGCTGGTGGTGGCTACAGTGAAGACTGACATCCAGAGGTTGAGAGTTATCAGAGTGAGGTGGGATGAATCCTTTGGTGGAGATCATTCTGGATTCAGAGTCTAGAGCTTAGTTTATTCAAGAATTATTCAAGAATTATTATTTCTGCATTCCTTGGCAATATTAAAACATAAAAGTGAGTTAGACATAATTGGGTTCAAAATGGTTCTATCATTTACTTGCTGTGTGATCCTGGGGAAGGATCTTAACTTCCTTCTACCTGTACCCTGTCCTTATCTGCAAACTGGGAATAATGTTAACACCTACCTGATAGAATTGTTGTGAGGGTAAAATGACATGGATGTGATAGACTTGGCATATAGAAAGTACTCGGGGGATGCCTGGGTGGCTCAGTTGGTTAAGTGTCTGCCTTCAGCTCAGGCCATGATCCCAGGGTCCTGGGAGCCCCACATCGGGCTCCTTGCTCTGTGGGGAGCCTGCTTCTCCTTCTGCCTGCCGCTCCCCCTGCTCGTGCTCTCTCTCTCTCTCCCTCTGACAAAAAAAAAGTACTCAGTAAGTGAGGGCTATTGTTAAAATAACTTTTCTAGGGGTGCCTGGGTGGCTCAGTCGCTTGGGCTTCTGCCTTCAGCTCAGATCATGGTCCCAGGGTCCTGGGATCAAGCCTTGTATTGGGCTTCTTGCTCAGTGAAGAGCCTGCTTCTCCCTCTCCCCACCCTCCTGCTTGTGCTCTCTCTCTCTCAAATAAATAAATAAAATCTTTTTTTTTTAAGATTTTATTTATTAACTTGACAGAGAGAGAGACAGCGAGAGAGGGAACACAAGCAGGGGGAGTGGGAGAGGGAAAAGCAGACTTCCCGCCGAGCAGGGAGCCTGATATGGGGCTCGATCCCAGGACCCTGGGATCATGGCCTGAGCCGAAGGCAGAGGCTTAACAGACTGAGCCACCCAGGAGCCCCAATAAATAAAATCTTTAAAAAAAAAAATAACTTTTCTATGTTCAAACCAAAGAAACGCCTAAACTAACAATCTTTCATGAAAACTGTAGAAGCCACCACATCTCTATTTTTTAAAATTTTTTATTGTTATGTTAATCACCATACATTACATCATTAGTTTTAGATCCACATCTCTATTTTACTTCAGACCCATTAATACTCAGACAAGCAGAGTTCTTGCTCAACAAGGACAGATGGAATAATAGTTCATCAACTTGTCAACTTCAACAGTAGGTCAATGATGAAAACCACAAGTGCATGTTGATATGTGTTCTTTGGTTGGTTGGTTTGTTTTTGCAACTTTCATATTTCCTTTCATGTAACTTTGTTTTTTTTTTTAAAGTATGCCCCACTGCCCAGTGTGGAGCCCAGTGTGGGGCCCAGTGTGGGGCTTGAACTCATGACCCTGAGATCAAGACCTGAGTTGAGATCAAGAGTCAGACACCTAACCAAATGAGCCACCCAGGCACCCCTCATGTAACTGTTTTTTAATAAAAGCAATTCACTAAGTCTATGAATGTAATTTTATTTGTAGGTTTTTATAGGCCTGTTCACATTTACAAATCATCTGACAATGTGTCCAAAATTTAGTCAGGAAAATATGGATAATGTAGTATCCGTAGTATGTTCTTTTGCCAAATCCTAAGGTAACCAATCTCAGAAGGGTCTGAGTAGGGTGCCCACTAGAGGGCGGTATGGATCTCCCAAAGGACTGACAAACACAAACACTTCAGGTCTTCCTTTCAGCTTTACACATCACTAAGGACCTGTTAATTCAGGATTGCTAAAAATGAGGCATTTGTAAACTAAAATTTGCACATTACTCAATGTCCCCCAGAATCCAATTTGGCATTCTACTATGATCCTGCAGCCTGTGAGAAAGTCACAAAGCTCCTACCTGCAAGCAAACATGGGGCTTGTTGGGATTCTTTCAATTTCCTGAGCTTTTTCTCATCAGAGCATCAGCAGCATTGGTCTGAGGTGGTCGAATTGCTATTCATGCTCTTTAATCAACTGCTAGCTTTGTTTCATCATCATCATCTCTTCAACATCACATGGATTGTTTGATTCTCCCCTTCAGGGTGTTGTGATGCATTTGCATCAAAAGTAATTTCACTTTGTGTTTCAGATGTCTATCTTATTGTTAAAGTGGACATATACAAATTCCCTCAAAATCTGCTTGTGACAGTGCATTGGTGATGTTCTTTCAGAGAATAAAAGCTAGTTAAATAATTTATAATATCAAGACAAGTGTTGTAAAAGTATTACCTACTTTAAAGTTTATAGGACATTGTTTTATAATTAAATGGGTAAACTCACAGTCTCTCATATGGTATATAGTAAGTATGTAGTGAGCAACTCTAGCAATAACTTTTCTGCAACTTTTAATTTTGTTCCTTTTTAATTCTATATTACCACCAGTGCTTTTTCGAGTAAGGCCGTATGCATGGGTGAGTAAAATAGTTTTTATGATCAAAGCCATTTGAAAGTTTCTGTTCTAAACCCTTTGAGTGGATTATAAATGTTTACCCTCACAATCCTTAAACATTACACAGGAGCATCAAAATAATCAATATGGGACTTCTTTCCAATTTCTCACCTTGCTCATCTAAAGACCCTGGCTATCCAGATCTACTTCTATAATTGTAGTGCTTGTCTGTCATGTTTCATCCCAGCCTCCCCATATGAATACATCAGTACGAATCCCAGGACATATCTCATCATGATATGATTATCTGTTTCTTGGCTGGCACAAATGTCACTTTCTTTTTTTTTTTTTTTAAATTAATTGGTTTGGTTTTTTTTTTAAAGATTTTATTTATTTATTTGAGAGAGAGAATGAGAGACAGAGGGCATGAGAGGGGGGAGGGTCAGAGGGAGAAGCAGACTCCCTGCTGAGCAGGGAGCCCGATGCAGGACTCGATCCTGGGACTCCAGGATCGTGACCTGAGCCGAAGGCAGTCGCTTAACCGACTGAGCCACCCAGGCACCCCAAATGTCACTTTCTTAGAGAGGCCTTCCTAGAACATCCTGTTAATCTGTGTGTCACTCTCTGTCCTATTACCCTGTTTTATTTTCTTTGGAGTAATTATCAGTATATGAAATCATCAGTTTGTTACTTGAGAAGATCAAGTATCTGTCTTACTTATTTATCCCCAGCTCTTAGATAAAATGTCTACCACATAAATAAGCACTTAGTAAAGATTGGATACATGAGTAAATGAATGCTTCACTCATTCCATTTATTCCATGGTGCTGTTCTGGGGACCAGATGACTTGATGATCCATAGAGGCAGAAGTTCTCCTTTGAGCCTGATGGCATGCCCCATGTACATAATGTCTGAATTCCCATCTTCTATCAAGGATCTCTGAGTTGGTCTGACTCAGAGTAGAAACTGTGTCTGACCTGAAGTCGTGGGTGATTTCCAAATCAAGGAAGCGTGCAGAGCTGACAGGTGAGTGGGGAGCTGCAGTCCGTGGGCTCCTGGTGAGTCATATGGTGGAGGAGGGCCAGGGACAGACATTGATGAAAACTAAATATATGGAGTCAGGAGTCAGAGAGTCAGGGAGATGGCAGCAGGGAGCGGGGGAATGAGAGAATAAGCAGGAAGGAAGTGGTAGGCACAGAGAATTGTGTGGTGGGTTATGTATTTTTTGTTATTGTTTGGCAACTTTATTGAGATATAATTTACATACCACAAAATTCACGTATTTAAAGTATATAGTTCCATGGTTTTTAGTATATTTACAAAGTTATGCAATCATCACCAGTCTAATTTTAGGACATTTTTATCATCTCCCAAAGAAATCCTATACCCCTTAGTGTCATTCCTCATTCACCTGCCCTTTTCTCCTCCAAGTCCTAGGCTACCACTAATCTACTTCCTGTCTCTGTAGATTAGCACATTCTGGACATTTCATTCAAGTGGGATTATATAATATGTGGTCTTTTGTGACTGGCTTTTCTCTTACTTAGCATAATGTTTTCAAGGTTCATCCATGTTGTAGCATGTATGAGTGCTTCATTCCTTTTTATAGCCAAATAATAATATTTCACTGCATGGATATAAAAAAGTGTTATTTATATGTTCATCGGTTAATAGACATTTGGGTTGTTTCAGCTATTTTGAATAATGTTGCTATGAACATTTGCTCACAAGTGTTTGTGTGGACATAGGTTTTCATTTCTCTGGGGCATGTATCTAGGAGTGGAATTGCTGGGTTATAGGGTCACCCTATGTTCAACACTTTGAGGAGCTGCCAAATTGTTTCCCAAAGCGTCTATGCTATTTTGTGTTCTATTGTGGGGCTATTTCTGGTAGATGATTTTATGAGTTTGTTCTGGACACTTGAACCATCTGAGTACCAGGAGAACGAGTGTGTCGTCATTCTGCCTGGATCCTGCCGTTCAACTACTGCTGCACAAACCCCTGGCCCCCTGAGGCCCAACCTGCAGTGATTCTAATGTACTAATGTACTAATGTAACCCCAGAGGTGTACTGTGATTAGTCAGTCCCAGCAAGCCCTCCATCTGTTCATGCATTAGTCACCCTTCAGAGTCCAAGTTAACACTACCTCCTCTGCTACCTCCGTTGTTTCAATTCTGACTGCACATTAGAATCTCATGGGGAGCTTTCAAATATACCAAATCCAGGGTCCACACCAAAGGTCTAATTTAATTGGTCTGGGAGAAGGCCTGGGGGCTAGGATTATTTAAAAGGCTCTTCAGGGGTGCCTGGGTGGCTCAGTCTGTTCGGTTGAGCATCCGACTCTTGGTTTTGGCTCAGGTCATGATCTCATGGGTCGTGAGATCGAGCCCCGTGTGGAGCCCCATGTAGAGCCCCGTGTAGGGCTCCACGCTCAGTTGGGAGTCTGCTTGAGGAGTCTCTCCCTCTGCCCCTCGCCCCACTCATGCGTGCACTCGCTCTCTCAAATAAATAAATAAATCTTGGGCGCCTGGGTGGCTCAGTTGGTTAAGCGACTGCCTTCGGCTCAGGTCATGATCCTGGAGTCCCGGGATCGAGTCCCACATCGGGCTCCCTGCTCAGCGGGGGGTTTGCTTCTCCCTCTGACCCTCTCCCCTCTCGTGCTCTCTGTCTCTCATTCTCTCTGTCTCAAATAAATAAATAAAATCTTTAAAAATAAATAAATAAATAAATAAATAAATCTTAAAAAAAATAAAAAAATAGAAGTCTCTTCAGATGATTCTAATGTGCAGACAGGATCGAGCACCACAGTTCTGCTCCCACTAGAAGAATCCTTTCTTCTCTGAACTTCACAGCAGTTTCTTTTCAATGGCACTCCCCAAAACTTTAAAAACAGATTCTACATTTAATTGCAATTATTTAAAATATATATTTTATTTGTCCAGCTGGGCCACAAGCTCTTTGAGGACAGAGCTGTGTTTGATTCATCCTCAAGTCTCCATCTGTCAAGGGACATCTGTTTATAGCACCACCTATGCTCCTGGTGCTTTTCTGGAGTAATGCATAGGAGCCCGCCGGGCAGCAAATTATCACGAAGCCTTCCCTGGCCACCCACCTAAACTTGCAGTCTCCTCCTCCCCCACCTCCCATTCTTCCTTCCCTAATTTGCTTTTTCCCCTTGGTGCTTAGCACATGCTCTATGTTTCACTTATTATCTTCTTTATTGTCAGTCAGTCTCCACCCACCCTCCATGAGGGTAGAGATTTTTGTCAGCTTGACTCATTGCTGTACCCTCAGCACTCAGAACAGTGCCTAGCACATGGTAGGTGCTCAATAAGTATTTATTAAAAGAATAAATAAATATGTTAGCCTATATGTAAAAAGAGGTTTAATCCCTTTCCTCTATACCAGTGAGTTAGTTTTTTTGGTAAATACTTGCAGTCATTTATTATAAAGCCTTCCTTTTCCAGTAAAAGTTATATTTCTAACATAAATGTGTAAATTCTGAATTCATTATGTTTTAGAAATATAGTCCTATTTCTGAGAGAGTCTGCAGAGGTTCTATGTAAGCCCTGCAGCAGGGATCATGGCATATCTGGAACTGTGTATGCAAATTGGAGCAGAGGAACGGGGTCTGGGATGGTCAGTTGAAGCTGGAGAAACCTGAACACTGGCTTGCTCTTGCACCGTTAGAATTCAACTCCTGGGTGTTCCAGAGGACGATGACCGTGATGATGGAGGAGGCCAAGAAGAGCAGGTAGAGGTGGAAGAGGAAGGTGTCCATCATGTGGCTGAACTGCATCCACAGGTCAGCTAGCTGGGTGCTTGTCAATCCTGAAGCCCCATTCAGCTCTGCCTCTCTGGGTCCCAGCTCCTTCCCTACCAACTGCCCTGGCTCCTTCGGTCCTGTAGGGAAGACAGAGACTCAGCCGTGAAGTGGGAAGGAGACAGGATTGGGGAAGTGGGGGGCTGGGTAGGCTGGGCCCAGTGTAGACAGTATAGGCAGTGCAGATTTTCCTTACCAGGTAGGTGAGTGGGCATGAGGCCGGTGCTCACATTCTCCTTCCAGAGTGCAGTGGAGCAACATTTCCTTGGGCTGGCCCAGTAGAGGAGCAGAGGGTGGAGCCACCGAGGCATGGGTGGGGGCTGGGTGGTGGCCAGGTGCAGCAGGTAGGTGATGAAGATGGTCTCCAGCAGGCTGACCGCCATCAGGGACAGACACAGGGCAAAGTAGACACCTGGGATGGGGGTGAGGAGCATGCATGAGAGAAGTCCAGAAGAACCAGCAATCCCCCCTTTTCTCTGTCTCGCACAGAGAGCCCTTTCTGAGATGCCTGCTTTCTCCCTTCTGCCTTAGCTGTCTGAGCAGGTCTAGCAGTGTCTACCTTGCCTTATTCCCCCCCTCCACTTTCCAACAGTGAGGAGGTGGGCATACTGATGAGGGGGTGCCATTAGCAGGAAGTAGTTTATTCATCATGAGCAGGAAGACGTTGTAGCCCAACAGAAGGGTTATCTTGAATGGGACACGATTCCCGCTTTCTGCCGGCAGGTAGAAGCTGAGGGCATCAATGGCGATCAGAAAGCTACTGGGCACCAGGAGGTTTATGACATAGAGGCTGGGCCTGCGCCTGATGGCCACCTGGGGGGAGGAGAGAACCAGGTGAAGCTAGGACTGAGGGGAGCCTGGGGGATGATTCCAGTCCCTCCCTTGGTGTCCTCAGCCCAATAGGAGCTCTTTCTGGGGCTGGTTAAGAAGCAGCCTTCACATGACTAAAAAGATTCTGCCATATCCACGAAAGAAAACCTATGCCTGAGCCGGCAGGTTCAGAAAGGGGGCTGCTCTGGGGGCCTTGGGAGAGAGGAAGGCTGTGAGGGTTGTGGCACCCAGTGGCTTTCTGGTCTTGGGACAGGAAGTGAGAGGCTCAGGCATTTAGAAAGACCTGATGAGGGAGATAAGGGGGACAGACACATCTCACAGTCTCTGGGCTTACGTAGAACATGATTTGGTCAAAAAGACTGGAGCCCACAGACAGCTTTGGGGTGGCCTTGTTGATGCCCAGGAGCTCCCACTCCCCTTGTGTGCGGACAATGTCACGTGAGGTGTCCACTATCTCCCACACTTCCTTTTCCAGGCCCAGCAACATGTTTTTCACTGCAGAGGGAGACAAACATTAATTCAACACACTGTTTAGCCCCTGCTCTGTGCGGGGCTCAGAGAGATGAGCTAGAAAACTGCTTTAGCTCCCTCTCTCTAGCTGCCCAGTAACATGGCTTCCTCGCTCCTCAGTCACCTCCTTTCAATTCTGGGCTTTCTCAGAAGTCTTGTCTCCTCAGTTCAACTCCCCCACCCCACCACCCACACACCCCGATCAGCAAATACTCCACTGTCCCTTTTTAGGCATTTAAAAAGATAACCTTGCTGTGTGTGCTGTTTTGTTGCCCCACTCATTGATCTCATTTTACCCCATCCCGGAACCCCCACCTCAATTCACCTGTGTAGAGGAAAGAGCTGAAGGTGAGTGTGCAGTTCTGCTGGTCAAAGGGGAAGTAGAAGATGTCCAGGCTACAGATGCTGGTCACCCGCATTGGTTTGTTATACACAACGTGACCGTCATTGGTCACATATGCAGAGAGGCCTTCCAGGGTCTGATCCACATCCATGCTAAGTGGTAGAAGGGGAGAGAGGCAGATGCTTTGGGTTCCACATCAGCTTAAGCTTCTCTTTTAAGGTGGGGCTTCCCAACATTACTCACTATGGCCATTCTGCCATCTTTTCTGCCCATCACTTTCTCATTTCTAGAAGAAACATCTTTTAGAAATAAGAGACGGTTGATGAGCCATGACTGTGCTCCTCTGAAATAAGTTTTTGGTGGTCCCACTGAATGGGTTTCCCCTCTACCGCCCTGGCCTGCCCCTTGCAGAAGGGTCTCTGCTCCAGCTTTCCCTAGCCCTGGTACCCACGATTCCATGACGAAGATGTCTGGGAGCCACAGGCTCTCAGTTGTCACAGTGAGTTTACTGATGGCACCACATTCTTCTGGATCCCAGCTGATGAATGGGTTATTCCAGATCTAGAGCACAGAGCACAGAGGGATGGTTATGGCTGAAACCTGGAGCTAGTTTATGTCAGCATATACCCTTCCATACACACACACACACACACACACATACATATATACACGTGTATGTATTTTTTTTCTAAATGTATGTACTACAGGCATATGATAAAATTTAACCATTCCAGAAAGGTATAACATAAAAAACAAGCTTCTCCCTCCTCAGTTCACTCCAATTCAGCTCATATCCCCAACTCAGTCTCCTTATTAACAGTTTCTTGGGTATCTTTCTAGAAAAAAAAATTAATACATGTTCCAGCATTCATTTTTACTTACATAGATAAACTCATACTTTGCACATTGTTATGCATGTCACTTTTTTTTTTTAAAACCTCATTTCCTTTTAAACTCTGATTCCTCTTCTCTCCTGGTGATAATGTCCCCCTTGTCTAGCTAACAAAGTCTTGTTGGCCTTTCACTTCACACTCAAGGGAAATCGGAAACTGGGTGCTGGATACCTTTGGGCCTTGGAGCTTACTTAGGGGATTTCAACGGTACCTCCCCCTTCTTCCTGCATTTTCCATCTATGTCTTTCAAAGTTGTTTGGCAGCTCAGAAAGCTATTTGTCATCAGCATGGGCCCTATTTTGGTTGGATTTATCTACTCCCTCAGGCACTGCCAATTTCAACAAATGTGATTTTTGCAAACAAGCCCAGAAAAAAGGGGAAAAAGAGGGAAGAGAACTAAGCTGGACTTACGTACCAACTTTAACCACAGAAATGATGTCAGCAGCTGAAGTTGTTCATCCTGACAAAAAGAAGTCCTCATGCAGGATGATTAATGCCCTGAGATCAGGTCCCAGTCCAGCGCTTGACTTTGTTTCCTACGTGGTCTCATGGGACTGTTCAGCTTTTCAGTCACAAGTCTCAAAAGAAACGTGGGTCCAAAAAATGCAGGTTACATGGAAAATGTAGGGGGAAAGACAGCACGGGGGCCCACTGGAAATATGTTTTATCTGCCTATAGGGACAGAACTCAGGACAAATATTCCCTGCAGAAACGTCGCTGCCATGTTCCCCTTCACGTCTCTCCATCCCATAGGATGGACATCTGACTTGTAGAGCATCTGGGGATGGATTGCTCGCCACTGGACCAGTGGAAGGTTGGGTTGCCAGGGGGAAGACTCCTTGTTCCCTACTAGCAGCCAATGGAAAGAATGCAGGAGTCAGAACTCACCACTTCCAGGATGGCAGACAAAGTGAAGGAGATGTTGACCTGAGTGGGGATGCTGTAGTTGATGACCGGACGGAAGTCCTTCTGGTTAAATATAGTCTGGAAGGCAGCAGGGTCCACCCCGTGCTGGTCAAAACCTGAGTAATTGACGGTGAAAGTGTTTGACCTTCTTGTAGAGAGCAGAGACCCTGTGAGATGGGAATAGGACTTTTGTGTGTCCTATGTAAGAGGAGTACCAGGGCTGAAGCCTGAGAGCCTCTCTGCAGAGAAAGAAAATGTGGACACGGGGTGAAGCACGTGAGCCCCTCCTTCCTGGGCCAAGACTTCTGAAATCCAAGCCCTTCCTGCCAGGACTGGGGAGCATGGGCTGGTTTGGTAGGCAAACGGGGGAAGTTGATGTGATGAGCTGAACCAGGGCTCAGACCTTTCTTCCTGTGCTTTACTCCCATATAAAGCCTCCCCAAATTTGTATGCGAACAGCCTCTCTGGGGAGTCCTAGTCCTTCCGTAGTCCCAACCCTGAAGTTTTGGCTTTTGTTTGACCATACTGTTTTCTTTCTAGCTCTATTTTGACTTATTCTCCTAGTCACTGAACAAAATTTCCCTAAAATTTTGTTTCTTAATTACCCCTTCCAGCTTTCATGTTTTCCCATTTCCTGGAAGGAAAAATTTGGGAAGAAGTCAACCTGAGTGCAACCTGAAATATGTGGGGACTTACTGTTGCCCTGAATGTGAATTTACTGGCTACCCACTATGTGCTGTGCTCTGTGCCCTTCTCCAGCTCAGTGGCTTCCTCTAAGACCCATGGGAACCAGCTTCATGGTCACCATTCTGAGAGGATCTCACTGATCATCTACCATGTGCTTGGTGGAGCCAGGCAATGAAATGTAGAAGCCCTTTGGCTCCTCTGACCCTCATCCCAGCGACAGATGACTGTGTGCTTATTCCTGTAACTACAGCCCAACAAGTCCTTGTGCCTTGTCCATTACTCCCCCGTGCCAGCTAACTCATAAGGTACATCTCCAAACCAAGGAGAAACACATCGCAAGGGAAGAAAATGTTGTCCTTTCCCCTCTACATCACCTCCTCTGCAAGATCTTCCTGAGTGAGGTGGGAAAAGAGCTATGTTCCTGTCACCAGGACCAAAACCACCCTGTTCATAGTTACTATGTCTTGGTAGAAAGGAAAAGTGGGACACTGTAAAGGAGTGGCATTGGAGAGGTGGCAAATGGAAAGGCAGTTCAGTAGATGCCTAGGCGGGCAGATGAAAGAGGGGCTGTGTGTACTAATCAGTGAAATGGGGTTTTTGTCTGTTTCCAAGGAAGCCATAACATAGATCCTACAGAGAAAGAAAATGTTTAACCCAGTTATTTTAGATGCTTTCTAGTTCTGCAGAATGAGAGGGTTCCTGTATTTTGCCCAGAACAGCATTCCCATCTTTCCTTGTTCTTGCCTCATCTTACCTGGAAGCAGAAGGCTGACAGTGAGGTAGAGGAGGACTTCCCCCTCCACAGGCCACCCCCCTTCCATCGTCCTCTTCTGGACTCTTCTCTGGGGACACACCAGGAGCCCCCAAACTCTTGAGCTTAAAGGAGCTCAGACCACACCTTGGTTCCTGGTTTTGAATAGTGCTCATGACAGGTGACCACTTCCTGGTGAGAGACTGTAGCCAGAGAGGGCACAGCAGAGTGTCCTGCTTTGTCCCCATGCTGGTATGCCTTCCGGACTCCAGGCAGGGGGGATGTTAGGCCTTCAAGACCAGGGGAAAAACACCTGTTTAGCAGCCTTGTCTAGATGAGTGGTTTAAATCTGAGTTCCAAGTACTTTTTGGGGAAAATGGGGGATGTGGGAGATCGGGCAGGAAAAGCCATTGATAAAAGTCTCATCAGGTGCTTCTGGAACTAACTATGCCTCAGAGAAAGTGCATGGATCATTCAGAAATGGATGTGGTGGAGACACCTGCTAATTTCACAAGGCAAGAACATGTAATTATTTTGTTGCAGACCTAGAAATGTATCCTTTATCCACTTGTGGACATTAGGGATTATTGTCAATAGTGAGTTAAAAGTATCGAGAGTAAGCTTCTTTTTCATGATGTAAACCTGACTAACAGACCTCTGCCCCCACAGCTAGCACAGCTAGTACAGATCTGCATCATCCCTTGTTTGCACTATTGGGACATCTTCCTAAGGTTTCCTCTGCTTGGGGTGCCTGGGTGGTTCAGTCGTTAAGCGTCTGCCTTCGGCTCAGGTCATGGTCCCAGGGTCCTGGGATCGAGCTCTGCATCGGGCTCCCTGCTCGGCTGGAAGCCTGCTTCTCCCTCTCTCACTCCCCCTGCTTGTGTTCCCTCTCTCACTGTATCTCTCTCTGTCAAATAAATAAATAAAACCTTAAAAAAAAAAAAAGGTTTCCTTGCTTGGTTTTCCCCCAGTCCAATTCTTTTTTTTTTTTTTTTAAGATTGTATTTATTCATTTGTGAGAGAGAGAGAGAGAATGAGGCAGAGGGAGAGGGAGAAGCAGACTCCCCGCTGGGCTGGGAGCCAGATGTGGGGCTTATACCAGGACCCTGGGATCATGACCTGAGCCGAAGGCAGATGCTTAACTATCTGAGCCACCCAGCTATCCCTCCCCAGTCCAATACTTCATTTTGCCATTCCCCTAACACAGATCTCTCCTGCTCACCCTTCCTTATCTAATGTCTCTGAAGGCCTACAGCCCTGGGGCCATGTGGGAATATGTGAATAAAAAATCACTTGATGAGCTTTTTGAAAATACCTGCACTCCCAGCCTCCCCGACCTCTATGGAAGGGTGTGCGTGTATTTAAAGCTCCCCAGATGGTTCTGACACACTTCATTGAAAACTTTTGGGCTGGTCTGTGTTACCATACCACAAACAGGATGCTGATATTGATATATATACTCAAGATAGAGAACTTTAACACCAGGATCCCCATGTTTTCCTTTTATAGCTACAGCCACCTCCCTCCCTCCCTAACCTCCCGCTGTCTGGCAGTCATTCATTTGTTCTCCGTTTCTATAATTTTGTCGTTTCAAGAATGTTATATAAATCAAATCGCACAGTATAAACTTTTGGAGACTGGCTTTTTTTTTTCACTCAGTGTAATTCTCTGGAGACCCATCCAGATTGTTGTGTGTATCAGTATGTATTCTTTTTTATTGCTGACTAGTATTCCATGGTAGGAATGTACCAGTTTGTTCAACCACTCACCTGTTGAAGGTCTTTGAAGTTTTTAAAAATTTTTTAATTTTGTTGAAGGACTTCTGAGTTTTTTTTTTTTTAAAGATTTTATTTATTTATTTGACAGAGAGAGAGAGAACAAGTAGGCAGAGAGGCAGGCAGAGGCAGAGGGAGAGATGCGGGCCTCGATCCCAGGACCCTGGGCTCATGACCTGAGCCGAAGGCAGCGGCTTAACCGACTGAGCCACCCAGGTGCCCCAGGACTTCTGAGTTTTAAGGGAAAACACTTATTTCCTCTACTTCACTCACAACACTTTTAAAAAAAAAGATTGATTTATTTGCGGGGGAGGGGCAGAGGGAGAGGAAGAGAGACTTTCAGGCAGACTCCCCACTGAGTGCAGAGCCTGATGCGGGGCTCACGACCCTGAGATCATGACCTGAGCCGAAATCAAGGGTTGGATACTTAACTGACTGAACCAGCCGGGTGCTCCCACAACCAAATTGTGGGCTTTTCCCTCACACCAAGTAATTCTGACACTACCCCTTCTGGCATACTCCTTGGGTTAAGGGCTCAGTCCCTCAAGACTGACCCCACTTCAGGTGCCAATTGCAAGTCAGGGCCTCCTGTACTTCTGACCAACTGACAATAAATTGGGGGTCCCCACAACCCCCTCTTCAGATTCAATTTTTTGCTATAACAGCTCACATAACTCATGGAAACATTTACTTCTGTTTACTGGCTAAAAAGTTTATAATAAAGTATACAGATGAACATCCAGATGAAAAGGTACACAGGGTGAGATCTGGAAGGGCCCTGAGGGCAGGAGCTTCTGTCTCCATGGAGTTCCAGCGTGTAGATGTGTCACCAACCTGGAAGGTCTCCAAACTGCATAGTTTAAGGATTTTTTATGGAGGCTTCATTATGTAGCCATGATCAATTATTAACTCAATCTCTAGCCCCTCTCCCCTCCCTAGAGGGTGGGGATTGGGGCTGAGAGTTCCAAGCTTCCAGTCATACCTTCGTCTTTCTGGTGGTCCCCATCCTGAAGCTATCCAGGAGCCTACAAAGAGTCACCTCATTAGAACAAAAGATGCTCTTATTATCTAGGAAATTCCAAAGGATTTATGAACTCTGTGTCAGGAACTGGGAGCAGAGACCAAATATACATTTTTTCACAGAGTTCTTTATAGTTTTTGTCTATTACATGTATACCTGTTATAAATGTTTGTCTACAGGTTTTTGTGTGAACAAAAGTCTTCTGGAATAAATACTCAGAAGTAGAATTGCTAGATGGTATGGTATTGGCATGTACAGTTTTTAAAGAAATTGCAATACTCTTTTCCAGAGTGGCACTACCATTTTACATTCCCACCCACAACGTATGAATGATCCAGTTTCTCTGCATTTTTCAGGGTTTAGAACTTTGGATAAGGAAGGACTTCTGAAAATAGGACCCTAAAATCACAAACATAAAGGAAATGATTGATAAATTCAGCATTAAAAAAATGTTAAATTTATTTTCATTAAAGGACACTAAATGTGGGGCACCTGGGTGGCTTAGTCAGTTAAGCATCTGCCTTTGGCTCAGTTCATGATCCCAGAGTCCCAGGATCGAGCCCTGTATCAGACTCCCTGCTCAGCAGTGAGTCTGCTTCTCCCTCTGTCCCTCACCCCACTCGTGTTCTCTCTCACTCTCTCTGTCTCTCTCTCAAATAAATAAATAAAATCTTAAAAAAAAAAAAGGACAGGGCGCCTGGGTGGCTCAGATGGTTGAGCGTCTGCCTTCGGCTCAGGTCATGATCTCAGGGTCCTGGGATCGAGTCCCGCATTGGGCTCCCTGCTCCTTGGGAGCCTGCTTCTCCCTCTGCCTTTCTCTCTCGCTCTGTCTCTCATGAATAAAAAAAAAAAGGACAGTAAATGTGAAAAGTCAAATATCATAAACCAGGAAAATATCTTTGCAACACATAACTGACGGAAGAATAGTAGAAAATACATAAAACATGCCTATAAATGAATAACAATGACAAAAAACCCTATCAGAAAAATGGACTGAAGGGGCGCCTGGGTGGCTCAGTCATTAAGCGTCTGCCTTCGGCTCAGGTCAGGATCCCAGGGTCCTGGGATCGAGCCCCGCATCGGGCTCCCTGCTCAGCGGGAAGCCTGCTTCTCCCTTTCCCACTCCCCCGCTTGTGTTCTCTCTCTCGCTGTGTCTCTCTCTGTCCAATAAATAAAATCTTTAAAAAAAAAAAAGAAAAATGGACTGAAGACATGAATTGGCACTTTATAGAAGAGAAAACACAAACAGCCAACAAACAACAAAAAGGTATTCACATAAATACAGGGAACAAACTGCTGGTTGCCAGAGGGGTGGGGGTTGAGCAAAATGGTGAAGGGGAGAGGGAGGTACAGGCTTCCAGGTAGGGAGTGACTAAGTCATGGGGATGAAAGGCACAGCCTAGGGAATACAGTCAATGGTACTGTCACAACGTTGTATGGGGACAGATGGGAGCTACCCCTTCGGTGAGCAGAGCATAGCGTATAGAGTTGTCAGATCACTATGTTGTACAAGGTAACGTAACATTGTATGTCTGCTATACCTGAGTTAAAAAAAAAAAGAGAGAGAGAAAATAAACACTGAGATGTGAAAAGGTTGTGAGAATACCCCTGGATGCTGCTAATGAAAAGAGAGTGGGAAGCTGGTAGAAACGACAACTCAAGAAGTTAGAAACATGATCAAACATTTGAGGACAGTAACATATCCAGGGCCAGTGGGCTGGGTTTTTTTGTTTTTGGTTTTTTTTGAGAGAGGGAGAGTGCACAAGTGGGGGAGAGGGGCAGAGGGAGAAGCAGACTTCCACTGAGCAGGGAGCCCAGTTCGGGGCTTGATCGCAGGACCCTGGGATCATGAACTGAGCCGAAGGCAGACGCTTAACTACTGAGCCACCCAGGCATCCCGTGGTCTGGTTTTTATAAACAGTTCATAAATTTCCAATGCACACTCTTAATAGGGGTTTACAATAGAACCTGGAGGAAAAGGAAATAAAGTTATTATCACAAGGGCTACTATTTATATATATCTTTTAAATGGGAGAAGGATGGCAGGAACCAGAAGCACCCCCTCCAAAACTGAAATACTCCTAATGTTCCTGATGACAAGTCTAAGCTCGTACTGGCTTAAAATGTTTCTCTTCATTTGTAGGTCATATCTTAGACCACAAGGCTCACCTCAACCCTAACATATGAACAGGATGTTCTTTTGCAAAGGATATTGTCAATTATAATGATCTTGGCACAGAAAACCTAAAGTCACATTTCAATAAGGTAGAAAAAAATTACAAAATGACATCTAGAGAAATATAAATGTGGAGATGGGAAAGGGAAAAGAAATGATGCAAAAGTGATCTTAAGAAATTTGAAATTCCTCAAAGATGTGGTAAACACTCTTCATTTTATGCTACTGGCAAAAGTCAAGGACAAGTTTCTGCATGAGAAATATGTTCCGAGTAATGGAAAGAAGGAAACACATGAGAATGTGCAAGCAGAAATGCCTGTTGGTGTATAATTAACATCTCTAAGGACTCAAAGGTAAAGTTGATGCATAAAAATGGGTTGCTAATTTTCCACATGAGATATGGAAAAATAAAATAAAATATACCAGGATGGGATAAAGGGATTACACCTAGGGATAGTAAAATACTGATTCTTGGTTGGCTTGCATTCATGCATACATTTAATCATTCAGTGAGTCTGTATTAAGCACCCATGGTATGTCAGGCATAATACCATATACTGAGTTATAAAAATGAATGAGACATTGTACCTGACCCACACAGAGACACACACTCTCTTAGGGGAGGCAGAAATATAAAGAAATCTCTGAAATGTATTCACCTAATTGAAATATAATTCAGAAATTTGTCTTTGGTATTCTTTTACTTCCCTTTTCAACTTCTGTCAGGATCTCCTGAGGGCCAGCTGTTAGAATCTTTCCCAAGATCATAGCTGCCCATGAAGGTGTAAAGTACTATTAATAAGGAACACTTAAAAAATTAGGGGTTTTTTTGATAGTAAAAATAATACAGGCTCATTGAAAACAATTAAGAAAACACAGATGAAGATAGAAAATAGTAACCATTTCTTGTCCCATTATCCAGGACAAAGTTTGCTTATGTTTTGGTCTCTAGCCATCTGTACCTTTTTCTCTGCACTTCTCTTCAGCCCTCTTTTTCTTTTCTTTTCTTTTTTTTAAACATAACTTATATATAAAAACTGCTTTGTAACTTGTTTTTTCCATTTTATATATCATGGACCTGTTCCCGTGGTATTAACATTGACCTATATTCTCACTTTAAATGGCTACAAAGCATTTAATTGTGTGGCTATATGACAATTTATTTAACTTGAGCCCTTTAATTGAGATCCTTAACTAGTCTTCCTGGACCTCCTCCAAGCATGTACATCAGATTTTATTTATTTATTTTGAGAGAGCGAGCGCAAGTTGGGGAGAGGGGCAGAGGCAGAGGGAGAGAGAGAATCTCAAGCAGACTCTGTTGAGCGTGGAGCCCCAAGCAGGGCTTGATCTCACAACCCTGAGATCATGATCTGAGCGGAAATCAAGAGACGCTTAACTGACTGAGCCACCCAAATGCCCCAAGCATTTATTCAAAAGGCCCTGTTTGATTTTGTGAATTCAGAGGAAGGGGGGAAAGATACAATATATCATTTATTTCAAAGAACAATTTCAGGAATGAGAGTGGTAAAGGCAAGTGAAATGAAAGTGGTTGATGAAAGAAACATTTTGCAATTATAAATATTTTATAGTGATTTCTTACAAATGAGACTTGACCTTTCCATTTTTTTTAAAACCGTGAAAGTGTCTGAAAGACGTCAAATCAAATCAGATTACACTTGTTTAGAGTGAACTATCAAAAGTGTCTGCAGAGGACTCTGCTCCAGTGTTTGTGGACCTATCCGAAATGTATTGAGGAGCCAGTGCTGCCTGAAAAGTTGTGTTTTGGGACAATCAATCAAGGAGAGACTCTGCTGACCCTGACCTCCATTGATAACAGAGTCAGAAGTTAGGTGTGGCTAAGGAAAGTGTGTCGGAACGAGAACCATAGCATATGAGAAATCAGGACATTGTTTGGGGGCAATTCTGAACCTGTTCCGTAGGGTTAGAATTCGAGGGGTATAGATGGGGACATGGTAGTCACTGGGGGTAAGTAGCTAAGATCAGAAAAGGGGCCCAGGTCTGACTGGCTCTAACACCAAGAAACTCCCACTGTGGTTTGCCGAGAGAAGTGGATGTGGATGTCTGCCTAGGTGTTCCAGAGGATGATGACGGTGACCACGGAGGTGGCCATGAAGAGCAGGTAGAGGCAGAAGAGCAGGGTGTCCATCATGTGGCTGAACCTCACCCACAGGTCGACCAAGAGCTGCCTCTGAGTCTCTTCTTCCTGCTGGGCCCTTGTTGACCCAGGACACCCATTTGACTCTGCCTGTCTGGGACCTGACACATTTCCCACCAACTCCACGGGCTCCTTCACACCTACAGAGACAGAGACTCAGCCATGGGCCGTGAAGTGCCCCTGGGGAGGGAGGGGGCCAGGGAAGGAGACAGGAGCAGAGAAATGACTGTGTGGGAAGAGGAAATGTACGCAGTGCTGAACCCTTACCAGGCAGGTGGGCCGGGGGGAGGCCCAGGCCTTTATTTCTCTTCTGGGGTGCAGTGGGGCAGCATTTCATTGGGCTGGTGCAGCAGAGGAGAAGAGAATGAAGCCACTGAGGCATGGGTGGGGGCTGGGTGGTGGCCAGGTGCAGCAGGTAGGTGATGAAGATGGTCTCTAGCAGGCTGACCACCATCAGGGACAGACACAGGGCAAAGTAGACACCTGAGGGCAAAACAAATTATAAGTAAACCAGGGCAGATTCATCTCTACACTTTTCTTAAGACTTTCTCCAAATCCAGTCTTTCCTGGAAACCCCTTCCCTCCTTAAGTGGAGAGACAGCCAGTTCCTGGTTCTCCTCCCTACGCCCTCCTGCCTTTGCTTCCCTGGAAAGTGAGAGGGGCCATACTGATGAGGGGGTTGCCACTGGCTGGGAGTAAGTCATTCATCATGAGTAGGAAGATGTTGTAGCCCAGCAGAAGGATCATCTTGAATGGGGCACGATTCTTGCTTTCTGCTGGCAGGTAGAAGCTGAGGGCGTCAATGGCAACCAGAAAGCCGCTGGGCACCAGGAGGTTTATGACGTAGAGGCTGGGCCTGCGCCTGATGGCCACCTGGGGGGAGGAGAGATTGTGGAGAATGTGGCAAATATCCTGATGTCAGGATATATATATATATATACATATGTATATGTATATATATATAATATAATATATATATATTAAAGATTTTATTTATTTGACACACACAGAGAGAGAGTGCACAAGCAGGGGAGCAGCAGAGAGAGATGCAGAGGGAGAAGCAGGCTCCCCACTGAACAGGGAGCCCAATGTGGGGCTCGATCCCAGGACCCTGGGATCATGACCTGAACCGAAGGCAGATGTTTAAGCAGCTGAGCCACCCAGGCGCCCAGAGGGCTCCTGTGTATTTGACTGTAATCCTTGCTGGTGTACTGTTTGGCTGGCTGTAGGATGATTGCTTTAGGTAACACATGCATTTAATTGTATCCTCTACAGAAGTGCCCTGCTTTGTTGTCTAATTTTCATATGGCCAACCTGCTGGGAACACAGCAATTATAGACTTTTAGGGGCAAGTAGGGCCCTTTGGACCATCACAGAGATGGCTGCTCCATTCTGAACAGTAGAGCTTGTAAGAGCCCAGCAGCTCCTCCTTTCTGTAGGGTGGAGAAGTGGGAAAGGGTGGGGGAAGGGGAAGCCCTGGTGATCCTTCTTCAGGGCAGTTAGGATAGAGGGTGGAGTGGGGAGCAGTGCTTAGCCCCCTGGAAATTCTTTTTACATCCCAAAGTGCCTTAGATCAAGAGGAAAATCATAGAGGAACTGGGATCAGAAGTCGAACAGGGGACTCTTGGACTTACATAGAACATAATCTGGTCATATAGGTTGCTGCCCACCAACATCTTTGGGGTGGCCTTGTTGATGCCCAGGAGCTCCCACTCTCCCTGGGTCTGGATGAGGTTACGAGATGTGTCTGTTATCTCCCACACTTCCTTGTCCATGCCCAGTAGCATGCTGTCCACTATAAGGAAGGCCAAGGGCAGCTCAGTCCAGAAGTGCTTCCAAGCTTCCTGCCCCCAAATTAAATTCCTCCCCCGCTGAGCTTCTTCAGCAAATTTTCCTTTCTGTTCCTTTAAGGCAAGGCATCCAGGTTTTCTCAAAAGTGGGTTACAGGACCACAATTCATGTGTGTACAGGCTGTAGCATTGATTTTTTTTTTTTTTTTTTGGTTGAAAACAGGAATGAGTCAAAGTGGTTATGGGAACATTGGATATGACTCAAATGTGAGTCAAGAACTTTAGCAATGATTCCTATTTTCCTTCTCCATTCCCTAGTTGTATGATGTTGTTTTAGTGGAATCAAACTTGAACAGCTCAACCTTTTCATAACTACATGCATGTCCATTATAATGATTAATATACCCAAATCTACCACATGACACCTGGTGGCATTCAGTGTTTACTGGTTTAAGTGTGTTAGCTATCAAAATTAAAAGTTTTCAACTAAAGCGAAGTAAGTCAATCAGAGAAAGACAAGTATCATATGATCTCACTGATATGAGGATTTTGAGAAACAAGACAGAGGATCATAGGGGAAGGGAGGGAAAAATGAAACAAGACGAAACCAGAGAGGGAGACAAACCATAAGAGACTCTTAATCTCAGGAAACAAACTGAGGGTTGCTGGAGTGGTGGGGGGTGAGAGGGACAGGGGTGCTGGGTGATGGACATTGGGGAGGGTATGTGCTATGGTGAGTGCTGTGAATTTTGTAAGACTCATGAATCACAGACCTGTACCCCTGAAACAAATAATACATTATATGTTAATAAAAAAAAAAGTTTTCAACTAAAAATTGTAGAGCAGGAGCTCTATAGCAGCCTAGGGTCAGATGGGCCTCATTTGGCACAAGGGCCACCCAAGATCTCAAGCAGTAGTTCTTTTTTTTTTAAGTTTGTTTGTTTGTTTATTTTAGTAATCACTACACCCACCGTGGGGCTTGAACTCACAACCTGGAGATCAAGAGTCACATGCACTTCAAACTTAGCCAGCCAGGTGCTCCTGTAGTTCTCTCTCTCTCTCTCTTTTTAATATCTTCCCCGAATCTTGAATAACTAGCAAAACATGTCTTGCTCACCTGTATAGAGGAAGGAACTGAAGGTGAGCGTGCAGTTCTGTTGGTCAAAAGGAAAGTAGAAGATGTCCAGGTTACAGATGCTGGTCACGCGCACTGGCCTGTCGTACTTCAACCTTCACTGTTAACGAAGGCGGTGAGACCTGGAGGTGCTTGATCCACATCCATGCTGCTCATGAGAGGGAGGGAGTGGGTGCTGGGGTGCCTTCCTTAACTTTTTTTTCCCCTCCCCTTCCACATCTTCCCCTACTGTGCTCCCCTTTTGACTCTTTCTCTACTGTCACTCTATCTTGTCTCTTGTACACCTGTATTTTGTGGCAGTCAATTAATTGAGGCTGAGCCCCAGTCTGAACCTTCTGATGTTCCTGTGCCCTGCACTGACCCAAGGCTGCTCTTTGCAGATGGGCTTCGTGCTGGCCTTCCCCAACTACCCCCCACCCCAATTCGCACAATTCCAAAATGAAGATGTCTGGGAGCCACAGGTTTTCAGCCGAGACAGTGAGTATTTTGAGGCTGACACACTCTTCTGTGTTCCAGCGGATGAAAGGATTGTCCCACATCTGTAGCCAGGGCAGTGGGAAACAGAGATGAGCAATGCTAGAGTTTATTCAGTCAGCTTCTCCTGCCCTTCCCATTCTTCTTTGAACTCTGATCTTCTTTCCCCGACTCATGTCCCTAATGACCCCAGCCTGTCTCCCCCTTCTTTATCTCGCCAAGTGTTATTGGTAAAGTACCCTGTAATGGCCTTTTTTCCAGGCAGACCTTAAGTATAGCCTAAAACCCTTTGGTCCCAGGAGCACACCAATATATTGGCCTGCAAACCATTTGGCCATTGTCTTGGATCACCATTTCCCCCTTTGTAAGCTGCTCAGGGAGATGTGTGTGCCCAAGGCCAGTCCATTTCAAGATGGAGTGATTTGGTCCCAGAAAGATTATAGATTTAGTGGAGGTTGGGACTAGGAAACCCCTAAGTTACTCCTCAAATTTATACTTACAAATGAAAGTGGGAAGGGGATAGTTGAATCTGCCTTACCAAATTGACCCACAGAAGTGATGTCAGAAGCTGGAGCTGTGCATTCTGGTAAAGAAATTCCCATCCAGGATTATTAGTACAAAAAGACTTTGCCCATGCCCACCTCATATTCTTACCAATATTTACTAATTTATTGGGCCAGGCATAGTTCTGGGTGCTCAACTGTCTTTTCCTTGCTTGTCTCCCTTTGTATCTAGGGACAATTCAGGTTTTAACTGACATAGAGACACTTCTTCCTGGAACATTTCCAGAAAGGGCAGCACTCAAGAAGGAATCCTTCCTGAAAAAATACCACTGCAGCATTCTTCTTTATGTCTCCCCATCCCATAGGAAAATCCTCTAATTTGTGCAGAATCCATTTAGAGGACCTGTTGTTCACCACTGGACCAGTACAGTATTGTGTTGACAGGGCAGAGGATCCTCGTTCCCTATTAGAAAAATGGAAAGTGGGGACCAGGTCTCACCACTTCCAGGATGGCAGACAGGGTGAAGGAGATGTTGACATGAGTGGGGATGCTGTAGTTGACGACTGGACGGAAGGCCTTTCTGTCAAACACTGCTTGGAAGGCAGCAGGATCCACCCCGTTCCGGTCAAAGCCTGAGCAATTGATGGTGAATCTGTCTCCTCTTCCTGTGGTGAGCAGAGACCCTGTGAGAGAAGGCCTCTATGGCCAGGGCTGAAATCTCTCTGCAGAGAGAAAACAGGTGGCATACTGGGAGGAGTGGTGAGCCCTCCTTCCTGGGCCAAGATTCCCCAAGGCCGAAGCCCTTCCTTCCAGGCCAGAGAGGATAGGCTGATCTGGTAGGCAAATGGTGGGAGTTGATCTGGTGAGCTAGACCAGGGCTCTATTCTCATTCCTATTGTTTTGTCCTCATGCAAAACCTACCCAAATCTGTATGTAAACTTGGCCTTGGTACAATGGCAGCCACTTCAACAAGTCCTCAAGTGTACCCATCACAGGCTTCTTGGGTCTACCTAGGAGCCCCTCTCAGCACTGCCTTAAAGCTTGTCATCCGAGTCACTTAGAAATCTGCTATAGTGTATTTCTCTTCCTCATTCTCAGGGACTTATATTTACTGAAGATAAGAACTGATTTATCAAGAAAATAAGAGAAGTTAACAATTGTACTTTCTAGGTAGATGTGGGTAACATGTAGTAGGTATTCTGAATTGGTGTGTACCTTGGTGCTATGCATTTATTTTGCCCTTCTCAGACTTAGTGACTTCAGATATCTTGGGATTTATTTCCAGCATTGGGATAATTAGGTGATATCACTGAGGTTATACTATATGCCAATCATATAGTAAGACCTGAGCAGAGGTTGTCTCTTGGCTATGACCAGGGAGCCATCTTGGTAGTACCTGGGCAGAATCTTACCCCATTTCCAGTTTTATGTGATCTTTTGCTCTGCTTGCTCCTCTACAACTCCATCTCTTTCCATAATATTTAAGGTATATACCCAAACTAGGAACAAATATTCCCTCATGTAAGCCAAGTATCTACTCCTACCTCAAATTGATTCCTAATCTCCCTCAGTATTTTACATTTACTCCTTCATGGCACATTTAAAATCCGTGGCAACTCTTCTCACAGATACCATATTAAGGGAAGAAGACAGGGAGAGTGGGATGAGGGTGTGGTGGGAGGGACAGCGGAAGTGAAAGAAAAGGTGGAATTGGAGAGGTAGTGAAGTGGGACAGTTTGGCAGATTCCTGTATGGACAGGAATAGAGAAGTCTCTGTGTACTGATCAGTGGAATGTCTTTCTATCTGCCACACACACACACACAATCAAGACACAGATATTAGGGAAGAAATCCTTAGCATGTTAATTCTGAATGTTCTCCAAGTGCTGCAAGGAAGTTCCCAGATATCCTTGAGAACCACATTCTGGTCTTCCCTGTTCTTGCCCCATCTTACCTGGAAGCAGAAGGCTGACAGTGAGGTAGAGGAGGACTCCCCCCTCCACAGGCCACCCCCCTTCCATCCTCCTCTTCTGGACTCTTCTCTGGGGATTCACCAGGAGCCCCTAGACTCTTGAGCTTAAAGGAGCTCAGACCACACCTTGGTTTCTGGTTTTGAATAGCGCTCATGACAGGTGACCACTCCCTGGTGAGAGGCTGTGGCCAGAGAGGGCACAGTGGAGTGTCCTGTTTTGCCCCCATGCTGGTATGCCTTCCGGGCTCCAGGCAGGGATGGGAGTTGGGCCAACACTAAGGGAGAAGCACCTGTTTGGCAGCAAGGTGCTGAGATCAATAACAAAATAACTTGCCTTAATGAGAGGATGAGGGCTAGGGAAGTAAGAATCAAGTTCTTCTAAGACTAGGGTATCTGCAGATTTGGAAAGGTGACAATATTTAATAATTTGGTTATGTATTCATTAAGGATAATTGCAAATGCCAAATTATAAAGCTTGATTCCTGCCTTCATCATCTATTGTCAATATTTCTTCAACAGCCCCTAACAAGATTTCCTCCTTTCAATCCCTCTGCCTTTCTGATTCATTTTCCCTAAACCAAATTTTCTATACATTTTTTACTTTACACATGATAATAGAAGTCATAAAATTAAGGTAGCAGAACCGTTTTTAATGTCTTTGTGTTGTCAGTAGTGTTATACATTATCATAAACTAGTAATCTCAGATAACATCAATCTTAATGGCACGTATCAATATTATATCTTATGTGACATCTCTATAGAAAACACAATTGGACCAAATGAGTGAATTGGAGCATTGTTCTATTAAGTATCTTAGTTACATTTCCAGAAAGACTTGGAAATTTTTCTCTTGCAGAAAGGGGGAAGGATCAGACCTAGAATACAAAAGAAACTTTGTTCAGAATGGAAGATTATGACAGCCCTAAATAGAAAGAGCTGAGGAAGGCAGGAATGACTGAGGGGCCCAAAGTAGGAAAGCACAGGAGAGACATATTTTCTGTGTAAGGTTTGAAATATCTACAGTGCCTCAGCCCCAGCAGCTCTGTAAGGCATTTCTTCCCTGTTTTGGAAACTTGGGTAGAGGATTGGGCCATCATGCCATGTAGGACCAAAGTACGACTGTGTCTATATGGTCATCATGCCAGGTAGGACCAAAGTACTACTGTGTCTATATCCAGGGATACACCTGTGGGGCACTGGATTCCTGGATTGGCTAAGAGTGAAGGATTTCCTAGTACACTTGAGTTCCACAGGTAGGCTGGCTACCAGACCTTAGGTCTAGGAACAGGGGATTAACTTCAAGCCCTGATGAAAGGCAGCTGAAGACCATTGATGGGTATCTTGCCTTTATCAAGGTTGGCTAAAAAACTGGACCAAAGTCTATAGGTTGGACTCAAAAGTAGATTTAGCTGCCGGGAAATGCATATGATGGAGGCAGGAGGAATAAAGCAGTAAGGCATCTCCTCTCCTGCTCAGTAACCTCATGGAAAGCAAGAGGCACGTCTTGTTCTACCCATCGTTCGCGCCGCCCCCGCCCCACCGTCCCCACCCAGTGGGTGGCATATAGTAGTTAGCAGTCAATAAATGTTAGTTCAGTATCTGGCCATCAGTTCACTGTGGATGGGGAGAGACACACAGGTACCTTGGGCAGATGTAGGGAAGGTGGTAGGGCACCTCATTGGGGTTCTGAGGCCGCATCAGAGAAGTTGCTTGCTATTCCCGTGGTGTGGCTAAGGTGTGGGCCTCCATCTTGGGTGCCATTTGGTAGAGAAGGGGGTTGGTACAGTAGATGAGATACAGAGGCCTAGAGCCAGGGCCCAGCCTTTTATTTCTGACTGCCCCCCATCTAAGTTTCCAACAGAGACCTAACCAGAGCTACCATTAATTGAGTTTGTGCCATGTGAGCTTCACTGTGGTAGGCACTTTACTTGCAGTATTCTTATCCTCCCAACTACTTGGAGAGGTCAGTGGTATTACTCCCATTTTACAGAGGAAGAAAACTGAGGTAAAGAAGGTAAAAAAAATCTTGCTCCATGTCCTACACAGGTAGAAATAGGTAGAATCCAGATTCAAACCGAGGTCTGATTCCATTGTTGTTTCCTTGCTCTTTTTATCACTCCATAGCTGGGAAGTCTTTTGGACTGGATTATTAGGCCCCTAGTTTCCCACCAGTGAAATCCCTAAGCCTAGACAATGCTTGGATTCAAAGGTAAACAGTGAGGACAGGAGCTGTAGTTTTGTAAGTCACAGACACCAATCACTTTCTCCTTAGCTTATTCCAAGCGGGATCACACTGCATGGTCCCACTACTCATCTGGGTCCCTGGTGGGTCAGGTTTGGGAATATAGCTGTAACCTGGCAAGGGCAGAATGAGATGGTAGAAAGGGGAAATGAGGGCCATTGTTTGGCAGCCCTGATGGATGGCAGTCACACACACAGGCCATTGGCCAGGGCTAAGGATCTAGGAGTACAAAGGCAACTAGAACATCCAAACTACAGAGTGGGTCACTAGCTGGGGTCAGGTTGGCTTTGGCATCTGGAGCAGGAGAGGAGGAAGGTCTTGGGACTCTGAAACACACCTGGAAAAAGAGTGCCACGGACAAGTACTCATCTGAACTGCCACTTTGACAGGCCCAGGCTCTGATCCCAGGCTTTCTTGAAGTATGACAACCCCACACTTATCACTTCATTTTTCTCGCCTAAAAAATGAGGGGGCTGAACTAGAAAGCCAGTAATTCTTTGTGTCTGTGGCCTCCCACCTAAAAGTCGATTTTGCATACTAAGTCTCAGTCTGCATGATAAATAGATGCTCTCTGGTGCATCACATTTGGCTTTCTAGTTTCTGTAAGCTTGTAAATGATTTTTTAATTCATATTTTAAAAATAATTTAACCTGCTTTTTTAGCTCCACTTCACAAATGAAATTTAGGCTCGTGGGGTGAATCCATTTGTACAAGTTTTTACCCAACAAGTAATGCAGTCAGATTAGAACCCAAGGTTGCCAGATTCCAAAGTCTCCCTGTTATACTATTCCCGCCACCTTGCCATTTAGAAGAACCAGTGCTAATGAATGATCAAAAAGGAGAAGTTATTGAAGGGAGGGGTCAGAAATTGGAGGAGGGAGGGATGCCCTCAGTTGGTTAATTGTCTGCCTTCAGCTCAGGTCATGATCTCAGGGTCCTGGGATCGAGTACCGCGTCAGGCTCTTTGGTCAGCGGAGAGTCTGCTTCTCCTTCTCCCTCTGCCTGCCGCTCCCCCTGCTTGTGCGCATGCTCTCTCTCTCTGACAAACAAACAAAATAAAACCTTAAAAAAAAGAAAGAAATTGGAGGAGGGAAAGGATGGGCTTGAAATGAAATCTGTGACTTCACATCCTAGAGTGGACCCAGAGGAGGAGAACAAAGATGGAAATGAGATAATACATATTGTCAGGTTAATATGGAGCTGAAAGAAAATGTGGAAAACATGGAGAAATACTGCCTACAATAGTTTAGAGAAAGGAAGTGAGAACCACAGGTAGCACTGCAGATGAATGGACAAGGTGAAGGGCTATCCTGCAGAGACAAGACATCATATGCAAGCTAGCCCAGGCAGGACCAGTTGCCCGTTGGCAGATTTTTCTGAAGATTTTCCTAAATTTTTCTAAATTACCTTGCAAAGCCTTTCAGAGGTTTGCCCCATAATAAGAGGAGAATCATTGGCACCCAAGTGTGCTTATTGGACACTTTTATTTCTGACTGTTATAGATGGAACAGAAAGGCAGCAACTATATCTGTAAATTTTCTGGGAGAGTTATGGTTGCAAGGTTCCACACAATTATCATTTGTGTGTTAAGATCGTGTGCTCAGATTTTGCTTGTGGAGAAGATAAAATCACTATAATTATATTATGCCTTCTCTCACTGAGAGGAGATCTAGTTTCTTAATTCATGTGTCAAAAAAGACACATTACATATCCCCTGTTCGAATAAAACATAAAGCTATGTGTCAGAAAAAATGTGAAGAAAATAAGCAGAAAAATATGTACCATGAAGATGGGTGGGAAAACGAGAATCCCACAAATTGATCTTAAATAATTTCAGGACCCCCCCGCAAAAAAAAAGCTGGGTCAATGAGCTTCTTAGCAAAGTCAAGAATGAGTTTCCAGGTGAGATAACCGTTTTGGGATAGGGCAGAGGAGTAGAAGATCCGAAAGTATCTGGCCATAGAGTATGTATGAGCAGTAAAAAATGAAACCCATAGAGTACAAAGGAAAGGTGGATTTCCCAGATGAGAACTGGGGAAATATACCCTACAGAAAGCAAGTAGTGAACTTGCCTGTTATGACTTATGATGGGGGTGGAGGGGAGAGGGGAGGAGTGGGGAAGACTGAGGGAGGGAATAAAAGGAAATTTGAAAGGAAGTTTGTCTTTGGGACCCTGAGCAAGGCCTTGCTCTTTCTGTCTTAATTCTCCTAAGGCATCAGCTAATGGAACTGACATCTCAGCACGGGACTCTTAGAGACCCTGTCCAGTTCTCGTCCTCAGTTTGGAGGGCAGTGAGGCGGAGGTTTAGAGTCCAGTAGCTAACCACGGCTCAGTCACTTTCTAGCTGGGGCACCTGGGAGATAGCTGCGTGGTTGTCACTTCACCTCCGTGCTTCATTGCCTTCATTTATTTCATCTCCTGTGTCTGAATATATAAAATGGGGGCAATAATACAAACCCACAGCACTAAAACCTAAAGAGCTTTGAAAACCAAATGATTTTTCACAAATTATTTGGTGGCAAAACCTGACCTGAACTAATGCGAGACTACCCCAATTTCATTTCTGCTCCCTACTGTGAATATTCGTAGATTTCACTGCAGAAATGTTAATGTGTTTGATTATAGGGCATTGCCCCTACCCCATTCAGTACATGCATGATTATTTCCTTTTTAAAATCTGAAAAATTCCAAATTCCAAAACACATTTGGCTCCAAGGGTTTGTGGATCTATAGTTCCTACTTCATAGGGTTACTGTAGGATTAAATGTGGTTATTTATCTAAGACCCTTAGGAGACTGCCTGACACATATTCCTAACTTAATAAATGTTGGTTATTATTATTACTATATTGTGTCCTTTTTAAACGCCCACTTTGTAGAAAGCTGTGAGTAGAGGACTTGAGGAAATAATAACAGATATGCTGATTTATTTAGGTGAATGTCAGGGGCTCCTGATTTGAGCCCAGATTGTGTATACACTAGTTTTTGGACATGCCTGGAACGCTGGTGGTGGTGAGGGGGTGCTTGACAGGGCCTTACAAACTGAGAAGCCAAAGACATTCCTGGAAAAAAAAATGCAGATCAAAGAAAAGGAGAATTAAGGAACACAAGTTGAGTTGGAAGACCATGGGCCTGAGTGCAAGGGGCGATTTAGAGTTTAGCAGGGTGCTTCTGCCTCAATACTCCCAGCTTCCTAAGGACTCCTGCCCGAGTCCCAGCGGTAGGGGACTGCAAGGAAAGAACAAGTAATAGCTGGTCCTGGTGACTCAACATCCAGCTGGGGACATCTGCCCCGACTAGCTTGGGCTCTGCGGGGCAGATGCTCCTGCAGCAAACACTGGGGTGGGACCTTGGGCCCACACTACCAACAGCAACCCTTCTCGTGAACATTGATAGCCTTGCCACCCTTTGGACATCTACAGCTCCCTAGGGAGGGAGCCAAAGAAGTTCGAGGAAGAGCAGCAGAGAGGAGGAACACAGGAAATATTGTTTAGTAAACACTACCGTTAATCTCTTAGGCTGGAGATAGAAAGTAGTAGAATAACGAAAGAAAGGAAAAGAAATGGTTGCTAAAAAGAAAAGATTTTGTGTGTGTTGTAATTAATTTGCTCTCATATCTGTGCTTTCCTGAACCTGGGGTGTCCAGCAAATCATGTCACAGCTCCCATGTACAGCGACACCGTGGAGCCTCTCCATCCCCCAGACAGCTAGTGGGAGAGATGGGCCAAAAGACAAACACTTGCAAAACCATAAGGCAAGTGCTAGGAAGGGGAATTTTCCAGTTCATATGGGGGCATTTGTGTTATTCCCAAGTAAAGCAGATGCCATTTTCAAATGTGCTTTCCTTGGCCTTGTGTTCTTTCCTTCGAAAGATTAAGGGCACATCCACATCCACTTTGATTGCAACATAGTTAATGGTAATTCGGGATTATGTTAACATCTAAATGCTTAAGGATGAATGAGTCATATGTCAGGCTGTGACAAAATGCTTCATTCTTTAAGTAAGAGATGCCTGATTCTGGCACATTATTAATTTCTAAAGCTTAAATCCAGGATAACTAGATTTAGGAGATTAATCCCTGTTTTATTATAATTCCTTGTAATAGGTTTTGAACCCTTCACTCCCCTCTCCCTGCTTTCACAAGTTGTCTAATAGACTTAAAAAATCCCTTTTACTGTGGTAATGAGTAGCTTCTCCAAGAAGACTCTCAATCCAAGATTTCTGATACTGTAATATAATGTAGGGAAGAGCCAGTGCTTTCTGCAAAGGTTTATTGGGGGTGAGTCAATCAAGAAAGTATTCCAGGAACTTGAATCCTGAGGAGCCAGGCAGGCAGCACATAAGGGAGGAATGAAGGGGGCTGATGGCGTGCAGGAGCAAGGCCCTAACTCTGGGAGGCATAGGCAATTATCCAGGTCTGGTCTGACACTGCACGGAAGGACTGAGTCGAAAACAGATTGGTTGCCAGGGCTGTGAGGCTGGGATTTGGACACACATGGGAGCTTGACTGGTTTCTAGAGGCAAGAGAAGTTCCAGACTGGAGCTTGCAGTGGGCATTTGCCTAGGTGTTCCAGAGGATGATGACGGTGACCACGGAGGTGGCCATGAAGAGCAGGTAGAGGCGGAAGAGCAGGGTGTCCATCATGTGGCTGAATTTCACCCACAGGTCGACCAAGCGCTGCCTCTGAGTCTCTTCTTCCTGCTGGGCCCTTGTTGACTCAGGGCTCCCATTTAACTCTGCCTGTCTGGGATCTGACACCTTTCCCACCAACTCCACGGGCTCCTTCACACCTACAGAGACAGAGACTCAGCCATGGGCCGTGAAGTGCCCCTGGGGAGGGAGGGGGCCAGGGAAGGAGACAGGAGCAGAGAAATGACTGTGTGGGAAGAGGAAATGTACGCAGTGCTGAACCCTCACCAGGCAGATGGGTGGGGGTGGGGCCCTGGCCCTTATTTCCCTTCTGGGGTGCAGTGGGGCAGCATTTCCTTGGGCTGGCCCAGTAGAGGAGCAGAGGGTGGAGCCACCGAGGCATGGGTGGGGGCTGGGTGGTGGCCAGGTGCAGCAGGTAGGTGATGAAGATGGTCTCTAGCAGGCTGACCACCATCAGGGACAGACACAGGGCAAAGTAGACACCTAGAGGGAAGATGGGTCTGCGTGAGGGCCAGAGGTACCTCCCAGGACTTTGTGTTTCCTCCTTTCCCAGAAGGCCCTTTCCAGGATTTCTTTTCACTCTGACCTGGTTCCATTGGTCCATGTCCCCACCCCACCCCCCCCAACTTGCTTTTATTCTCCTGATGGAGGGAGGGGCCATACTGATGAGGGGGGTGCCAGTCGCAGGGAGAAAGTCATTCATATAAGCAGGAAGACATTGTAGCCCAGCAGAAGGGTCATCTTGAATGGGGCACAATTCCCGCTTTCTGCCGGCAGGTAGAAGCTGAGGGTGTCGATGGCAACCATAAAACCACTGGGCACCAGGAGGTTTATGACATAGAGTCTGGGCCGACGCCTGATGGCCACCTGGGGGGAGGAGAGAGGGGAGCGAGTGAGGAATAGGCTGGGGGGCTGCTGAGCTGGTTAAGATCAAGAGTTGAGATATGTCCCAGACCAAACTGTCTAGGAAGGAAATGTTACCTCGAGTCCCTTTCACTGTCCCCTCTTTCCAACAAAGTCATCTTAATCACCACAGACTGCCTTTCCAGGGTTGGATTCTGCCATGCTGCTTACCACTGACATGTATCTCATTCCTTGCTGTCCCAAGGTGTCAACTTTCTCCACTTCCATTTTTAGCCCTATCTATGTAGGGCTCTTGGCAGAACTGTGGGACCAAATTCTTAGGTATCATGTGCATTTTATCCTTGTATTACTGCTTGCTTTCCTCATCAAGCTCTAATCTCTAGTGACTTTGCTGGTGGCCATTCAAGACCAGTGGGAGGGAAAGCAAGACAGTGGCAGATAATTTAGGGGTCACCAGGATTTGGAAGCATAATATCCCATAGACAGTGTTTCATAACTTTTCCACCATTTCTTTTTAAAAATAAACATAAAAATTCGTGCCTTCTGAAGAGTTCTGATAGTCATGGGGGTTGGGAAGCTCACTTTCACTATGAGTCAGTCCCGTGGGAGCTTTTGTTTTCCCCCCTCTGGGAGGATTTATTTAATCAATATTTACTGCATTCTAGATACTGTAACCCAGCGGAAGGGTCATCTTGAATGGGGCACTATTCCCTCTCTCTGCCGGCAGGTAGTGAAGATTTATCAGTGAAAAAAGTGATAAAAAATCTCCACCCTTATGGAGCTTACTTTGTAGTGGGAGGGCTTACATTCTGGTAGGGGACATAAACTATGCATCACAACCACAATCACAACCACGGCCCTCCAGCTCACATAGAAAATGATTTGGTCATACTGGTTGGTGCCCACAGTCATCTTCATCATTCTCTGGTGGATACCCAAAAGTACCCATTCCCCCTTGCTCCGAATGAGGCTCTTTGATGTGTTCAAAATCTCCTGCGCTTTCTTCTCCATGCCCAGGATGACATTCTCCACTGCAAAGGAGACCCAGAACTCAGCCTCCCAAATACTCCCAACCGCCTTTCCCAGACTGTTGAATTCCTTACCACTTAGTTTCCACACCCCTTTCAGTGAGATCCTCCTCACTATTCCCAACTTCCTGGCCTCTTCTTTCTCAAAACCCTTTCTCTGGGGGTGCCTGGGTGGCCCAGTTGGTTAAGTGTTTGCCTTCAGCTCAGGTCATGATCTCAGGGTCCTGGGATCCAGCCCTGAATCAGGCTCCCTGCTCAGCAGGCAGTCTGCTTCTCCCTGTGCCCCTCACCCTGCTCGTGCTCTCTCTCATTCTCTTTCTGTCTCTCAAATAAATAAATAAAATATCTTTTTTAAAAAAGGTCTTAAAAAAAACACCCCTTCTCTGCCTCTCAATAGGCTACTATAAAGAGCCTCACTCACCTGTGTAGATGAATGAGCTGAAGGTGAGTGTGCAGTTCTGTTCATCAAAGGGGAAATAGAAGATGTCCAGGTTACAGATGCTGACCACCTTCACTGGCTTATCATATTTGATGAGACCTTCACTGTTGACATAAGCCATGAGACCTGTAGCTGTCTGATCCACATCCATGCTCTATGTGAGAGGGATGGGAAGGTGGATAGTGTGGGTCTTTATTTCTCAGGTCATACCATTCCTGTGCTCCAACCCCACTCATTTGACTTCCCCCTTCCACCTATAGCTATGTTCTGGGGGTTTTGTAAGTTCAAATCAGACATTGCTCCTTCTAAACTGAGTCTTCATGTGCCCCCTATTGGTTATATCATTCCCTTCCTTGGAAATAGGGTTTCCTTCTTGCTTTTTTCAGCCCTGATACTCACAACTCTTCATTGAAGATATCTGGAAGCCAAAGATTCTCAGCTGCTATGCTGATCTTCCTCATGCCCCCACATTCTTCTGGGTTCCACCTGATGAATGGATTGTACCAGATCTATAGGAAACCATGGTGTGGGACAAATGATGTAGGAACTAGTTTTAGTTACACTCTGTCTCCTGCACTTTACATTTCTTTCTTTCTTTCTTTCTTTTTTAAGATTTTATTTATTTGACAGAGAGAGCACAAGCGAAGGGAGAGAGAGGGAGAAGCAGGCTCCCTGCTGAGCAAGGAGCCCGATGTGGGACTTGATCCCAGGACCCTGGGATCATGACCAGGGCCAAAGGCAGCGGCTTAAACAACTGAGCCATGCAGGCGTCCCTACATTTCTTTTTTCTCTCAATTCCTCATTCTTTTACCCCCTCTCTGGTGACAGCTATCACTACGTCATTAACAAAGTCTTTCTTCTACTTCTCCCTCAATGCTCTCAAGGGAGACCTTGACCTTAGCTTTGGAGTCCCTGGGATGCAGCCACTTAAGTATTATCTTCCATGACCTTAGTTTATGCTACCTTCTCCCTGTGCCCCATCTCTGCACTCCAAAACTGGAAGGATAATCAGGAAGTTTTGTGTTTTTGTTAGTCTGGCTCTGTTTCAATTTGTCTAATTCGTGAGTATTCTCAGCTTTATCCATTGTAATCTGTGCCCAGGAGTGGAAAAAGGGAAGTACCATAGTAAAGGGGAAACAGTCTATCATACCACGTTTAGCCACAGGAAAGATGTCATCAGTTGAAGCTGAGCATCCTGAAAAAACAATTTTCATCTGGGATCATTGACGCCATGAAGTCAAGACCAATGCCACCACCCAACTCCTACTCATTTTCAAGGCTGTTCTATGTGGCAATTGGTGATTTTTAATCATAAACCACTGAAAAATATAAGTCAAAGAATCCAGGGTACAAGGAAAATATAAGTGAAAATAAAAAGTATGAAAGTCCATTGGGATTATGTTTCTTATGGAGTAGTCCATAAAGGGACAGATTTTACCTGCCACGATGTCACTTCATGAAGCATTCCTTGTCATGTCTTCCCACCCCAAAGAATGAGATTTTCATTTTACAAAATTCAAGCAGGGAACCCACTGCTTACCCCTGCTTAGCCCATTACGGTGTTGAGTCAGGACTTACCACTTCCACAATGGCAGACATAGTGAAGGAGATGTTGACATGAGTGGGGACGCTGTAGTTGACGACTGGACGGAAGGCCTTTCTGTCAAACACTGCTTGGAAGGCAGCAGGATCCACCCCGTACTGGTCAAAGCCTGAGCAGTTGATGGTGAATGTGTCTCCTCTTCCTGCAGAGAGCAGAGACCCTGTGAGAAGAGTGCCAGGACTGGGGACTGGCTGGTGTTTCTGCACAAAGAGAAAACAGGGGCCATGGGAGAAGCATGTGAGCTCCTCCTACCTGAACCAGGGAATGTGGCCTGGGCTCATAGGCAAATGGTGGAAGTTGATGAGGTGAGCTGAGTCAGGGCTCCATCCTCAATTCCATTGTTTCTGTCCCCATGCAAAACTTGTCCAAACATGTAGGCAAACTCAGCCCTGACCACCACTTTTCAGTGTCCTGAATCTCACCACAAACCTTTTCACCTTCACTTAGTGTCCTTCCATTGTTCATTTCCATCCTTGATACACTTGGGTGATATCAGTGATAGTTTTTACAATCACAGTTCTCCTCCTCACTATATTAACACAGCATAGACGATAATTAATGATAAAGGCAATGAGGTCAGGAGTGTGAGGTATGTGGGACCTTAAGGAAGGAACTCAGTTTTTCAAGTTAATAAGAATTTACTGTGTCTCTACTATGTGCTGTGATTGTTCTCTTCTAAACCAGAGTGGTTCTCACCACTGAGACTATCTTAAAGAGAGTTCCTTGATATCCATCTTATACCTAGCCCTTTTCTAGTCATACCTTGTGATGCAGGATATAGAATTGTGTGGTAACATCTTCTGGTAGTCTATTCAGATCTATCTCTGATTTGTATTAACCCTCCTTGTTCATTTTCAATAATGAATGAGAAAAATAATCTACATTGAAAAAAATTTTACTGAAAATGTTTCCCTTTCTCATGGCAGATCTTCTCATCACCTTCTTCCCTTTAGCATTTTCTCTGTTCCATTTAATTTACTTCAAGAGAGCTGAGAAGAAATTGTCTTCTTTTTAACATTAGTTGATACTCAGAAACATGCAGTTAGGTTATATGCCTGGAAAGAGAAAGACACGCGGAAAGAGAAGAGACCAAGAGAAACACAGGGAGATAAGGATCTTGCAAAGAGGTACAAAGCTGCCAGTGTCCTGAGTTTTCATTTTTACCAAAATGAACATCCAAGCATTGACTATCTGGGAATAGCAAAATTAGCCTGGCTTGTCTTTTTCTCAGAAGCTATATGTTTGCTTTGTTTTTGCTCTTGTCCCCCTTCTTACCTTGAAGCAACAGATAGAGAATGAGGAAGAGGAAGCATCCATTCTCATGGAGCCCACCTCTTCCCATCTTCTTCTCTTTGGCTCTTCTCTGAGATAATGTGGATCTCTGGGGACTTAGTGATGCTGCTGATCTTAAAAGACCACAAGCAACACCTCGAACCCTAGCTTTGAATAAACATGTATCAGGTGGCATTAGCCACCTCTCTAACAAGCACCCCTGGTGACAAGAGAAGGTCACAGAGGACTACCCCACCCTGTGCCCTATCTGAGTCTGAATCTCATCTCCAAAAGTAATCTGACAAATCAGTTTGGAGAGGAGGAAGAAAAAAAATTTGGTTACTAGAGCAGTGCTAATGGTCTCCTCATACTTAGAGTCAGTCTGGCATATAATGCATCATAGAAAAGGCACATAATAATTGCCAGAGATTTCGAGGGGCACATGCACTTATTTTAACCTTGCTACCATCTTTCAAAAAAACTGGGGGCTGGGGACCTCCTTTTTATAATCAATTTCTGACTCTGAGGTTTTAAATATGACTTCACTACCAGCAAGCTTTTGATTTTTTGAGTGTGTCAAAAGCAACTTAGGTCTACTGGTTGGAGGGAGTGATCAATGGGGTAGAGAGGAGGTTTAGTAGAAGTTGACTTATGAGAACATGAGCTAACAGCTTGCAAATTAATGTTGTTTTGGCCCTGCTAATGTTTATAAGAAATTAGTGGTCAGCATATTAAAAATTGGGAGATCTCATACAAAAACTGTATTTCTGGCTTCATTTGAAAAAATAAGATCAAGCAATACTGGTCTCATGTTTTTACTTGACAACAATCTGCCAAAGTTAATGGTCATGCCCTTTGGATGGAACATTCTCTCTAGATCAACATAGTCTGTCACCAACTATGGATTATTCCTGACCAGCTCCCCTTATTTATGTTACCTGCTTGGTCTCTTTAGGCATTTGAGTTTACCTTTGAGTGTTAAGATTGATTTTCTTGTATAATTTTATTTATTTATTTATTTATTTATTTTAATAGTTTTTTTTAAAGATTTTATTTATTTATTTGAGAGAGAGAGAGTGAGAGACAGATAGCAAGAGAGGGAAGAGGGTCAGAGGGAGAAGCAGACCCCCCGCTGAGCAGGGAGCCTGATGTGGGACTCGATCCCAGGACTCCAGGATCATGACCTGAGCCGAAGGCAGTCACTTAACCAACTGAGCCACCCAGGCGCCCTCTTGTATAATTTTAAGAGAGCTTTGGGAAGTAATTTCAAAATACCATGCCATGCCTAGGTGATCACAGGTCTCGTCAGATTTAGCATGTACAACTATTTTTTTTTAAAGATTTTATTTACTGATTGATCGATTGCATGCTCAAGCAGGGGGAGGGGCAGAGGAAGAGGGAGAAAAAGAGAATCTCAAGCAGGTTCTGTGCTGACTGCAGAGCTGGACACAGGGCTCAATCTCACGACCCTGAGATCATGACCCCGAGATCATGACCTGAGCCAAAATCGAGAGTTGGGCACTCAACTGACTGAGCCACCCAGGCGCCCCTAGCATGTACAACTATTTGATTCATGGTGGAAACCAAACATGGTATGGTTAAGTAGACCAAAGTCATCAGTGGGGTTTAACTTGTTTTATACTAGAATTAGTTGCATTAGGGAAGGCTCCAGAGAGGGTAATGAGTGGCTTCGAGAACAAAGGGAGAGCAATTGAAGGGGCGCCTGGGTGGCTCAGTCAGTTTAGTGTCTGTCTTCAGCTCAGGTTTTGATCCCAGGGTCCTAGGATTGAGCCCTGCGTTGGGCTCTCTGCTCAGCAGAGAGCCCGCTTCTCCCTCTCTCTCTGCTGCTCTCCCTGCTTGTGTGCTCTCTCTCTCTCTCTCTCTCTGTCAAATAAATAAAATCTAGACAAGGGGAGGAGGGAAGAACAATTGCTTCGGTGAAGAAACTTTACAGACTGAGCTGGAAGAATGTAGTAACAAAGGTTTCCTTACCTCTCATATTGGGGTTTTATGTGGTTAGAGATAATGTTTGTGTGGTACCTTTTCCATTCTAAGTAATTACTGAATTGAAGCAGAAATAAAAGTAAAAACGGCAATAATAGTAGCTGTTATTGTTACTCTGGCTCTCTCGAGATTGCTCAGGTTGCTTCAGCCTGAATGGAATATTCTGGGCTTAAAATGTCTGGGTTGACTGCAGCAACCCTGGTTGCTGTGAGCATCAGTCTTTCCTCCCAGCCTCGCTCTGCTTTCGGTTACCATAAGGGTCATCCCTCACTCTCTCCAGCAGCCTTCTACATCATTTGAGAATCTTAACCTCTGGGAAGGTTAAGGTGACTTTAGATCAACATTTCTCCAAGCATTTTCTGCAGAACACTGGTTCTACAGGATGTTGAATGCATTTCTAAAAAATTATTTTTGTTACTTCAAGTTCGAATAACTCTGGGAAATACTGAATTAAAGGAAGCTAAATAGGTTTTATTATTTCAGGATTTCTCAGAGTATTTAGCTAAAATGTTCATGTGACTTGAATATCACGTATACAATTTCCCAGACTTAGTTGACTTCGGGAATTTCTTTTTCTCAGAATATCTTGCAGGACTAACACTTCATCTATTATTTTGGGGAAACACTGCTTTAGGTAAGTAGAATAAATGTAGAAGAAAAAACAACTTGAAGATTCTACAGATGGGATATAGAATGCAAACATCATATGTATAAATAAACCAAGAAATTAAAAAATAAATCAGATAAGTACTTTTTTTTAGATAAGTATTCTAAAACCTGAAATTTGATTAGAACTCTAAGAACCTACAAGCAAATAGAAAGTAAAATAGATTAAATTTCAAGCTGTTTCTGAATCCATGAGCCATATAAACTGGCTTGAGGAACAATCTTTTTTTTTTTTTTTTCTTTTCCTTTAGATCAATGACCTACCAGCTGTAGACCACATGTCATTCACCTAGATCTAATTTTAGGATGAGAGTTTACAAACATGTTTTGGTATTATTACTTCTCAAATATGCTCAGACAGTAATGTTTTAGTAGTTGAAAAGCAATGTTGGTTTTTCTCATTGGTGGTCTTATAATCAATCCAGTATATAATTTGTGTTTTAAGAGTACATATTTTTTCCTCATGGTATTCAATAAATGAATTACTTTGAGTGAAAAATAAATACAGCCTGCATAGATTTCTAATTTTCCTGAACAGATATTCATGCCAAAAAGGTTATAACAAACATAGACTGAAGTGGTTTATCTTTTCTCACCAGAAGCCCACATTTATAAAGAACACTTGAGAAGTTTTGGGGAGTGACTGGGAGTGACCACTCTTCCAGCCGTGAAGGCCTGTTTTAGAAAGAAGGCTCCATCTTGGCTGCACTTTTGGTTTGGCTTCTCTGGTTTAGTGGGACACTGTTGCTTCCCACTTTGCGACCTGACAGGTGCCCATCCATACTTCTCAATAATGTGAGAGAATCGCCCATGTACATCTTACCAGGAGAGATGTCAGACATATAGCATCATTTTATATAGTTGAGTAAGTAACCAGTAGTTGTCATTCTGGGAGGATTAAAATCCCAAGGCCTGTCTATGGGCTATGATGCTTATTTTAGCTGAGGAGATTTAGGTGGTTGTTCCCGGTGGGAGAGAACAGCTAAAGTAAAAACATGGAAATTACAGTGTTATGAGGAGCTCAGATTTGAGTAGGAAAGTAACAGGAAATGAAACTGTGATATGATGTGGGGCCAGATCATGGAAGGCCTTGTATACCTAGCTGAAGTTTGGTTTTATTCTATCACTCAGTGGTTCCCGAAGTTGAATAAGGTTCAGACCTCTTTAAGGGAAACAAAACTCCTAAGCCCCTGATGTTGACTTGAATTATTTGTAATAACACTTAAGTATGTATATTCATAAAACCACATATAAAGTCCTTATACTCACAGCTCTTATACTACTATAAAATCAGAATAAATTTACAAATGATGCACATACAAGACTGTAGAATCAACACAACACTAATTTAATGTGGTGGATAATATTGTTTTGTTAAAATTAGATAATTACTGTCCATTTCCCCCTCTTTTTAACAAGGAGCTAATTTTTTTAAAAGATTTTATTTATTTATTTATCAGAGAGAGAGGTAGAGAGAAAGAGAGAGAGTGTGTGTGAACAAACAGGGGGAGCGGCAGGCAGAGGGAGAAGCAGGCTCCCTGATGAGCAAGGATCCCGATGGGGGACTCTTAGAGGACCCTGGGATCCTGACCCAAGCAGAAGGCAGACGCTTAACCGACTGAGCCACCCAGGCATCCCAAGGAGCTAATTTTGAACACCTGTTATTTTGTTGGGCCAATTTGATAGTGCTTCTCAATATAACAATACTTAAAAAATTTTTTTAAAGCAGTTCTTCATTTCTTTCTACCTACTACCCTTTCTGCTAATGAACCTGGGACATTATTACTATGAAGGTGGGAAGTGTGTAATTCTTTCCTTCGTAAGGTGACTGTGTGATATGACTTATCATAACGTGCCCTATACTGCTGTGAACCCTTTCACCCACTGTAGTTCTCTGTTGAAAATACCGTGAAACTCTTGTCTATATAACATGCAAAGATATCATTTGGCTTTCATTTGGCATTGTTGACATCTTTTTTTTCTGATTTGTTTAAAAAAAAATTTAAATTCCAGTATAATTAACAAACAGTGTTATATTAGTTTCAGGTGTACAATATAGTAAGTCAACAATTCTATACGTTACTCAGTGCTCATCATGATAAGTGCACTCTTAATCCCCTTGACCTATTTCATTCCCTCCCCCCGCAAAACCACCAGTTTGTTATCCATATTTAAGAGTCTGTTTTTTTATTGGTCTCTTTTTTCCCCTGCTCATTTGTTTTGTTTCTTAAATTCCATATACGAATGAAATCATATGGTATTTGGCTTTCTCTGATTGACTTATTTCATTTAGTCTTATACCCTCTAGATCCATCCATGTTGTTGTAAATGGCAAGATTTCAGTCTTTTTATGACTGAGTAATATTCCATTATATACATATATATATATTATATATAATCTTCTCTATGCATTCACCTATGGATGGACACTTGGGTTGTTTCCATGTCTTAGTTATTGTAAATAATGCTGCAATAAACATAGGGGTGCATGTATCTTTTTCAAATTGGTGTTTTCATTTTCTTTGGGTAAATACCCAGTAGTGGAATTAATGAATCATATGATAATTTTATTTTTAATTTTTTTTTTAAAGATTTTATTTATTTATTTGAGACAGAGAATGAGAGAGACAGAGAGCACATGAGAGGGGGGAGGGTCAGAGGGAGAAGCAGACTCCCTGCCGAGCAGGGAGCCCGACGCGGGACTCGATCCAGGGACTCCAGGATCATGACCTGAGCCGAAGGCAGTCGCTTAACCAACTGAGCCACCCAGGCGCCCTTATTTTTAATTTTTTGAGGGAGCTCCATACTGTTTTCCATAGTGGCTGCACCCATTTTGGCATTGTTGACATATTAAATCTTCTCTTTTCTAGGTTGCCCGAGACCATTAGAGAGGTTCATCATTCTCTCACACTGTTGTTTCTGTGATGTCAAATAAAAGATTCAGTTTATTTGCTAACTTGAAAAAAAAGCTTATTTCATTAAAATGACTTTCATTGTGAAGTTGATCTGCAAAAGTAAAATTTTGTCTTCGAAAGGCAGGAGAATCTGACGTGAGTGCCCCAGCAGATGTGAGGTGATCATTACCATTTGACATTAGGTCCTGGTAACCTGGGTAGAGGAGCCTATCAGAGGCTACCACAGTAGAACACTTCTGTCAATGAGCAATGGTACCACCATCTATCCAGGTTCGCAACCAGAAAACTAGGTGTTACCCTTGACACCTCTCTTTCTCAAAGCACTTTATGTCATCCATCAACAAGATCTGCTGATTTTACCTCTTAAATTTCTTAAAAAAAAAAAAAAGGTTTTATTTATTTATTTGAGAAAGAGAGAGAGAACGATGGACACCTGGGTGGCTCAGTCGGTTAAGTGTCTGCCTTCAGCTCAGGTCATGATCCCAGGGTCCTGGGATCGAGTCCCACATCGGGTCCCTTGTTCAGCGGGGAGCCTGCTTCTCCCTCTGCCTGCTTCTCCTTCTGCCTGGTGCTCCCCCTGCTTTTATTCCCAAGCTCTCTTGCACGCTCTCTCTCTGGCAAATAAATAAATAAAATCTTAAAAAAAAAGAGAGAGAGAATGAACGAGTGGGGCGGGGGAGGGGTTGGGAGAGGGGGACAGAGGGAGAAGCAGACTCCCCGCTGAGCAGGGAGCTCGAAGCGAGACTTGATCCCAGGACCGTGAGATCATGACTGGAGCCGAAGGCAGCCACTTAACGGACTGAGCCACCCAGGCACCCCACCTCTTAAATTTCCTTTGAGCCCACTCACTTCTCTCCATCTTTTCTACCACAATTCTAATTCAAACCACCATCATCTCTTCACTGGATGACAATAGACACACCTAGCTAGACTCTCTTCATTCTAGCTGCCTCTAATTCTTTCTCCAGTCTGCCAGCCACTGTGCAGTTTTCAAAACGCAAATTTGATTTCTCAACCCTAAACCCACTCACCTTTTTAAAACCTTGCAATGGTTGCCTTTTGCTCTTCCTCTAAGACCTGTAACATGGTCTATAAGGCCTTTGGAGATGTTCCCTTCCTTCTCCTACCACTTGGTTTTTGTTGTTTCTTCTTCATGGGGTGCTCTTTGCTCCGCCCACCTCCATCGTCTTCACCTCACTAACTCCTGCTATCCTTCAGATGCAACTCACACCTTCCTTCTCTAGCACCTGCCACAGTTATAATTTAAATTTGGATTAGTGTTGACTTGGAACTCTAAGCCCCATGATGGCAGGAAACTTGTCTGCTTTAGCTCCACTGTATCTCCATGAAATATTGAATGAATGAGTATTTTTAATATATTACATGACATAAATATTATTTTAAAACATGTACAAGTCTGGATTTACATAGATTCTCCACTCTAGCCCCTTGCCTGAGGGTTGGAGAATATCACCCCCCAAGACATTTCACAACACAAACACATTTTAAGGAGGGGATGCTTTGCAATCAATATCATGTAAATAAGTATAAGTCTTATTGTACTTACAAATACGTATAAGTTAAGTATAGGCTCAGGCTATCGGTGGCAGACAGTATCATAGTGTATTGAGGTCTGGAGCAATGCTCATCTGTTCTTCTTCTTCCTTTTTTTTAACCTATAATCAATATATGTGAAGTGTTTCAGGGAGAGTTCAGAAGCTTTTTATTTGATATGAAGGTATCAGGTATGCAGCTTTTGGTTCTATAGTGTTTGAGGCATGGTTGGAAGTACTAGTATTCCTTGGCAAGGTGGCTTGAGGTGTGCTGAGGAAAAGTTTTTCCTATCCAACCAGTTGGCCAGAGGTGTTTCAGGAATTCTCAACAGTAGATACAAACATAGATACAGGTATCTGCAAGATTCCTCTGTTCAATCACACATATCCCCAGTGAGGGAAGAAATGGTTTGTTTCTATGATATTAAACACTTTTATTGTGAAATTCTTAAAGACTACCAAAAAGTACAACAAATGATATTAGAAGGACCTGTGTACCCACTCCAAGCTTTGTGAAACTTTAACATTTACAAGTCATTTTAAAAAGAAATAAAATACTACAGAAACAAATGAAGCCCCTTGTGTATCCCTCTCTGATCTTATTCTTGTACTTCCTACACCAGCTATACCTTCAATGACCCCTTGAAATTGTTGTTGATCGTGCCCAGGTATGTTTTAGATTTTTAAGTATTTATATGTGTATCTGTAAACAACAGATCACATTTTTACATATTTAAAAAATTAATACAAATGGGGCTATACAATTTTCTTTCTGTAACTTATTTTGATTCAAGATTGTTTTTGAGACTTATACATACTGATACATTATAGCCCATGTTCTTTAACTGCTATATAGTATCTCATTGTATGAATACCATAATCTAGTTATCTGTTTTCTTGTTAATGGAATTTAGATTATTTTCACTACCGCAAACAATGCACAATGAATATATCTCCGTGTGTGTGTGTGTGTGTGTGTGTGTGGCCCTTTAGGGCAGCTTTTCTCCGCTAATAGCATTAAGCCTTGATGCCCTCAGGTATTCACTGTGTGGAATGAATTAACTTCTCCCTTGGACATCTAGAATGATACTAGGTATGTGTTATCCTTGGGAGAATTGAGAAAATAGTCACTTAGATCATTTTGTTTAGGGCTTAATTTACTCGGAGCAGCCTCCACTGAGACAGATAGGCATATGAGCTGGAAACCACTAGTTTCCACTAAAATCTGTTCTTTCCTTCTTCCATTGTAATGGAACTGTAGATGGCTCATAGCTGCCTGGCTGAGGATTGCATTTCCCAGTCTCCCTGTCACTTAGATGTGCCCATATGACTAAATTGTCACTAATAGACTGTGAATGGAAATGAGGTATGTTTCTTCCCTGCTGGTGCCTCAACACCAAGTCATACTTCTCCATATTCTCTTTTTCCTTCCTTCCACCTGGGTGACTGGTGGTGGCAATGAGTAGAACAACTTTGGGAGCTATATGTTGAACCCGAGAGAGCCACCATCACCCTGGGTCTCTGACCACCTGCAAGGAGCAGGACTACACTACTGAGCTGGTATACTTATCTAAGACTTTTATTTATGAGAGAAATAAACTTGACTTCAACCCACTACATTTTAGGGGTCTGCTAGGGGTCTAACAATACAACCCTCTAGCCCATTTCCAATCTACTAAATATGGCCAAATTGCTCTTTAATGTAGTTCTATCGATTGATAACTCACTCTGCCAGCAATGTGTGAAATATCCTGGTTTTCCAGATCCTTGAAAACAGTTGATGTTGTCAGGTGTTTACGTTTTCCCATGAGATGGGCATAAAATAGTATCTCATTGCTATTTTAACTATAATTTCCCTGATTATTTTCCTGACTGGGTGTCTTTTCATGTTTGAATGGCTGCCCAGGTCTCCTTCACTGTATGTGAACTAAATTTGCCTATTTTTGTAGGCAAATGTGTGTTCACATCATTTGCCTATTTTTGTACTGGGTTATTTGCCATTTCTTACTGAGTTGTAGAAATTATTTGCGTATTTTGTATCAAGAAACTTTGTCAGTTATAACTTGTGGTTTCACTTTTCACTTTATGATTCTTGTACAGAAGTTTAAATTTTAATGTAGTAAAAATGTATCAATCTTTCCTTTATTATTTGTTTTTGCAACTTGTTTTGGAAGTTCTTCTCTACTCCCAAATTCATAAAGATATTTCACATTTTCTTCTAAACATTTTAAAGTTTTCCCTTTCACAGGTAGGCCTTTGATCTACCTGAAATTAATTTTTCTGTGTGGGCTGATGTAGTAATTCCCTGAGTTTTTAAAAATACAGATAACCAACTGTGCCAGCACTATTTATCCAACCTTCTTCCTTTCCCTATTGATCTGTAATGTTTTCCTGGCCAGTTCATGTTTACATATATGCATGAGTCTGTTTCTAGGCTCTTTGTTCTGTTGCATTGGGGTATTAATCCATCCTTAGTAGGAACACCGTGTTAATTAATTCAGCTTTATGATGCCTTAGTGTCCACTCCAGCTAGTTGTATAGAAATGGACAAGTCACTTTACTTTTTTTTTTTTTTAATCTCTGAAATGGAAAATATATACCTACACATAGTGTTGCTACGGAGATTAAAAGAAACAAGAATTTCACGTAAAGCACCACAGAGTAGGTAGGCACTCAGCAGAGAGTAGTGATGTTATGATCCTGTTGAAGGTACAGATGAAACACAAAGAGAAATACTATGATCAGTCTCTTTGGGAACCTCAGTTTGATTTCCAAAAGGAGTTGGCACACCGTATCTAAGGCTCTTGTTACTCTAGAAACGGAGATCCTCGCATATTATTATCTAGAAACCAGGTAGCACAAGATTATGTGAAGGGCAATGGGATAAATGAGAGAAAGGTGATAGTGCACAATGCAGGGTCGAATCCTGAGCAAACAATCGTTAAAATGGTAAGTACCATAAAAGATAAGATTTGGGGCTGGTTGATCGCTGATGACCTTCATGGGGTTTTCTGGTGCAGAAACGGCCGCACACCGTCGCGTCCGCCCTGCCTACAAACACCGAGCTGCCCGCCCACACAGAGCTACTGTCAACCCTCCCGGCCACCCACTGGGGCACACGGCCTCAGAGAAGATTCCAGACAGGCTCGCAGAAGCTCTGAGAAGGATGGTGCAGAGCCAGGAGCGCGGTGGAAAGGAGGAGCAGCCTACACCTCCTCCAGGGCTTCTGCGGCGCTTCTGGGAAATAGAGTCCTTTGCCGTGTGTCGAGCCTCGGGCTCCTGGAAGGGGGACTACAATTCCCTTCAGTCTTGGGGAGTCTTTGTGCAGCACGCCTGCGCAGTCTGGCGGCCAATGCCGCTATAAAGGCTTGTTTTGCTCCGGGGCTGATGCTCGGGAGCGTGGTCGAGTGGCCGGTGCGGCCGCCCTGGAGCCGGGGCACAGGTAGGTAGCTGCTCCCGCGGCACCCCTTCCCTCTCCCTTGGTTGTCACGGGGGTCACCCCTGTGTGTTCCCTCCGGGGGTGGCGGGCTCCGATCGGGGGTAAGAGCAGTTCGGGGGAAACCGGAGACCTGATAAACGCAGCCTGGGCTCCTTCTAGTCTCCCACCGCCCCCTCCTCGGGACGCAACCCCGGAGGGCTCGCGGTGAGGTCCCGGCGTCGGAAGGCAGGTAGGGTGGGATGAGTGGTCGGGAGTGCTGGCTACATTCCCGGCTGCGGCCACCAGGGGGTGCTGCGCCCGCGGCCCGTGGGTGTGGGTCGCCGTGGCCTCCTCAGGCCCGAACTGGCCGTGGGAACGCCCTAGGGTCAGGGCATCCCAGGCGAGGCTGGCCCGGGAGAAGCCCCCATCCTCATGCTTGTGGGGAGGGCGGCCTGGGGGACCCCCGCTCAAGCCGCACACCGGCGACTCTGAGGGGCCAGCAACCTTAGAAGTCATCCTCTCGTGGTTTGTTTTTTTTTTTTTTTGCAAATGGATAAATGGAGGTTTATGACAGAAGTACGCACAGCAAACCCAGGGCAGAGCCCGGAATGGAATCCAAAAATCTCTTGACTGTCATCGGTGCCTTTCCACTACCACCCCACAGAGCTGCATGTTGCTTTGTGCTTATTGCACGGGGTTGGGGGGGGGGGCGGTCATCTGGCTTCTGCACAGCGGTGGGGAGGCAGGAGGCAGCTGGGCACGGGAATGATTGGCAAAGTTTCAGAAGGGTTTGAAGGGCGAGATGGGTAGGTTATGGGGTCTGGCGCCTAAGTGAACGGTGCGGGAGGTGGGAGGTACAACACGTGCATTACAGGAGGGTGGCAAATCGCTTTGGTCTTGTGCCGCTGCAGGGCCTGAATGACATTCCTGAAGTTGGATACCTAAGGAATGTTGTAATGAAGGCAATTTGGAGACACCAGTCTGGCTAGTTACGGTTCTTATGGAGCCCCCACCCCCCACCCCATGCAGTTTCCTCTGCATCATTGTGCAGGGAGAATGTCTACACTTCATCACTGGAAGGAGAACCCTGATAAACAAGGCAGCTGACCCAAAGGCCTCAGCTCTATTGATTTTGAGTCTGGGCACTTCTTTGGGTTCTCCCACTTTGGTTATTCTGCTAGTGCCATTGTAGAGCTCTGACTTAAACATAAAACAAAACAAAAAACACCTTTCCTTTTTTCCCTTTCTTGATAGCTGAGGCAAGTTAGCATTTAAAAACAACTTTTGAGCAACTGTGAAGGAGAACAGAGGAAAATAGGGAAATACACATAGAATCAAAAAGAGTCAAGCCTAGTGATCCTTTCTCAGTTGCTTTCTACAACTGATAGGGATTCCTAGCTCTGGGGTGGCCTCTGTGCAGGGTGCCCTGTCTTAAAGCCCTGATACACAGACGATGGAATCCTCCTGATGCTCAAGGCCAAGAGATGGTAACTTTGTGCCTACTCAGGGCCTGCCTACTCTCATGGCTATGCCTCTTTTCCCAGGAAATTAAAGAAACAAGAGTGTTAGAGGTAATGGAAAACTGTTCCCCACCCCCTTTATACATAGGATAACTTGAAATAAAGTGATTGGAACAAACTTTGGTTATCGTGAGTTCTTAGACAATTGAGATGCGCTTTATGTTTTTCTTGACGTGGCCTTTGGTATTGTGAATTAGTTTGGCTGTGTCCTTTTCAAACTCACTTCCCTCCTCTTGCCTTTTTTTTATTTTTGAAATAAAGGAGGACTAATCTTTTCAGCTTCCACATAATCAGCTACCCCATTAGGGAACCTTTTGAGAGGAAGGTTGGACTTCTGTGATCCCTCTAACAAGAAGGATTACTCTGATCTGCAGCTGCATCCCGACATTGGGGACACTGGCAGATGCCAGGTCTGTTTATAGTTTAGACTTAATGAGGTCTCAGTGACGTGATTGCTGTGCTCTTGGTTGTAAGCCGGTGTTCTTTATGGTGTCATTTGTCCTTGGACAAGGTGACCTTTTTTTTTTTTTTTAAGGTAAGTAATTTAGCAGTATCAACTCAGGGTACTTGAACCAGACTGCTGAAAGGCCAGAAGTCAAGTTTTTTTTGTGTGCTGAAAGCACGTCTGTGTGGAGGAGATTTAGTCCTTTTTTATTTAGTAAGTATTCTCCTTTTCTCTGCTATCTTAAAAAATGAATTGTAGCTGTCAGAATTTTGTCCGCAGAGTAGTACTTTTAAGACACAGTGATAGGTAGGAATTTATGGAATCCAAAAGGCAACACAGCTACACTTCTTTAATTGTTAGTGAGGCTGGTATGAAAGGTGTTTAATCAGCTTGTATCTGGGAAACTTTGAACCATCTCAGAGTGCAAAAATTGTTTTCAAGGGGAATGTATGTGTTTTATTTTCTCAGAAGTAACCAGAGTTGATACAGGATATTGATTAAAGGTAGCCAAGCAAGCAGGGGTTTAGAACAGAGTTTCAGGTAGATACTAGGTAAGATTTTGTAGGACAGGATGGGGAATTTGTTTTTGTTATTGTATTTTAATGACAGCTTTATTGAGGTATGATCTATATACCATGAAATGCACCCCTTTAAAGTATACAACTCAGTGTTTGGGTAGCACGTTCACAGAGTTGTGCAACCATCACCACTGTCTAATTTTAGAACACTTTCAGTGCCCCAAGGGGAATTTGTTTGTAAAGTTAAGGTGCAGTATTGGTTTGTATTTTATCCATGTAACTTCATGAAGCTTTAAAATAACAACTAATCTATTACTTGATTATAAAAATGCAGAGCTGGGATATATCATTGATAGAATAAGTGCTTTGTAATTTTTCATGTAGTAACATTTAGTAGGAGGAATGATATCCATTTTAAAATTGTGGAGTCTGTAATGCTTGGAACAGACTTGAAAGCCTTTTTTTTTTTAAAGACTTATCTAAATGCTCTATACATTGGGTTTCAGCTTAGTTGAAAGGGGCAGTAGCCCTACTGGTGTGTTTATTTTTCTCTAATCTTTTTTCTTCCCCCTTGGAGGTGGGAAGTGGTAATTCTTGATTCTACTACACTGGAATTTTTTTTCTTTAAAAAATGAAATGGCAGGGCGCCTTGGTGGCTCAGTCGGTTGAGCGTCTGCCTTCAGCTCAGGTCATGATCCCAGGGTCCTGAGTGGGGAGCCTGCTTCTCCCTCTCCCTCTGCCTGTGGCTCCCCCCTGCTTGTGCTCTTTCTCTCTCTCTCTCTGTCAAATAAATAAATATAATCTTAAAAAAAATAAAAAATGGCACTTGAAAAATTTCTGAAAAATTATTTTTTGTAGATATAATGCTAAGAAAACTTTAATGCTTTTGTCCTTTTTTCTCCTTTTATTTTATTCAAAGTTATTTATTTATTTATTTATTTGATCTCTAACACCCAGTGTGGGGCTGGAATTCATGACCCTGATGCGATGAAGAGTCTCAGGCTCTTCATACTGAGCCAGCCAGGCGCCCCCCCTTTTTTCCTATTTTAAAGTACTTTTGCATATGCTTTAAGCACAACTTAGGAAATACCTTTCCTTGATGAAATTTTAAAAAGCTTTTAAAAATTATTTTTAAAGTTCTGGTATCATTGACGTGCAGTGTTCTTCCTCGGTGGATTTTTAATTTCAGAAATTCTCAAGTGAAAGCGGAAGTCTGTGAGCCCTGGCACCTCCACTCAGAGAAGATGAAGGATATCGACATAGGAAAAGAGTATATCATCCCCAGTCCTGGTTACAGAAATGTGAGGGAGAGAACCAGCACTTCTGGGCCCCACAGAGACCACGAGGACTCCAAATACAAGAGAACTCGACCGGTCGGTATTTCCTTTCCCGAATCCCTTTTCTTACCTGCTTGCTGCAGGACACCTTCTTTTCTCCTGTAATGCATCATTAAAAAGAAGTTTCATTTTTGTTGTTGGCTTTAGGTCACTGGTAAGAATTTATAGGTGCACGTGAAGGAGGAGAGGTTGGCTTCGGCCTCCCACCTATTTCTCCCTCTGAGTTCTCCTCTCTCTGGCTTATACTGCCCTTTGGTGCCTTCTGAAAAGGCTTTGCTTAAGAGAAGTCAGCTTGTGGGGTTGGGGGTGGGAATGCTGGGGAGGGAGCAGAGGGAATATGAACCATTAAACTTCATGCGTGTACTTAAAATTGTTTTTTTTCCCCCTACCTCTGTTGTCTGTGTCTAAAATGCAAATCCTTTGGAGGGACTCATTCAGATTTCAGAGTATTGGAACAATTCTAGATTGTTGTAGTATAATCCTTAAGTTTTCCAAGGAAATCCATGAATGTGAAGGAGCCTTTAGATACGAATCTGGTTTTCTCCAAGGAAAGTAATGAAATACACATTTTAAACTGGAAGAAATATCTTTCTTCTGAAAACAAAAACAAAAACAAAAACAAACAACCATGCCTTTTCTTCAATTGCATAAGTAACTAACAAGGAAGAATGGGGGTGATTGGGTTTAGGAAGGTGAGGTTTGTGTTCATGTATTTGTTCCGTGCAAACTTGAGAAACATGCGAACTTTGCAGCTGACACTGGAGTTTCATTAGCCTGGCATTACCTGTCCCTCTTTGGTATGTGAAAGCCGTTGCCTTATTAATTGACATCTTCTCACTAAAGGGGTTTTCTGTCCGCACTGTGTATTATACAGTGCTTTCCCATTCAAGCTTAACTTTGGAGAAACATAGTCAATGTAATCACTGTCAGATCCGTAGGGTGCCAGTTTTGTGACTGATTTGTATCATTTGTCTAGGCCTTATGTTCAACACTTATTGAATATCTTCTGAGAGCTGGGCACTGTTAGCATAGCACTTAACTCTGGGGAAGCTCACAAAGGTAGCACTGGAGCCAGGCTTCGAAGCATGACTGGGTGGGGATGCTTTCAAGCTACTGTGTCATCTGTGTTTAGTGGTTTATGAATGAAATGGTATTGATGTTGATGGTAGAACCTAACTCAGGATCACTGAGGATCAAATGAGATGATACATACAAAATGCCACATAGCCTGTGCTCAGTAAATGTTAGATCGTAGAACTAGTTGTCTGGAGCTTAGAATTTGAAAGAAAATTCTGCATGTTATGCTAAGGAATCTTTTACTATGGCCATTGGGGAGCTCTTAGAAGTTATTGAGGTGGGTTCCCCCCCACTTTTTATTTTGAGATAACTATAGATCCACATGCAGTTGCAAAAAGTAATACAAAGAGATTCCATATACACTTTATCCAGCTTTTCCCAATGGCAACTTCTTGCATCACTGTAGTACGGTATTTCAACATTGATACAATCATCTACCTTATTAAGACTTAACTGGTTTTGGGTGCCTGGGTGGCTCAGTGGGTTAAGCGTCTGCCTTCAGCTCAGGTCATGATTCCGGGGTCCTGCGATCAAATCTCGCATCAGGCTCCCTGCTCGGTGGGGAGTCTGCTTCTCCCTCTGCCCCTCCCCACCCCTACCCCCCACTTGTGCTCGCTCTCCCTCTCTCAAAAATAAATAAATAAAATCTTAAAAAAAAAAAAAAAAGACAACCAGCTTTACAGTTTTGTGGGTACTAGTTTGTGTGTGTATATTCTATGCAGTTTTTTCCACATGTGTAGATTTGTGTGACCACCACCATGGTCAGAACACAAAACAGTACCCTCCCAGGGGTCTCTCATGCTACCCTCACCTTCCTGACAGCCATAGCCACCTTCCTTCCCCTCTCCCCCAGGCTCAGGCAACCTCTAATCTGTTCTCCACCTCGGTAATTTTGTCATTTTAAGAATGCTATATAAATGGAATCACATAGTATGTAACTTTTGAGATTGGCTTTTTTCACTGTGCGTAATTCCCTTGAGATCCATCTACTTTGTTATGTGTATCAGAACTTTCTTTTTGTGCGTAGCAGTCCATATTACAGATAGTACTTTCCTTTTAACTGGGAGTACTATTCCATGTTACAGAGGAACCACAATCTGTTTAACCATTCATTTGTTGAAGGACATTCTGGGTTCTTTCTAGTGTGTAGTTGTTAGAAATAAAGCTGCCGTGAACATTTGCATATAGGATTTTGTGTGAATAAGCTTTCATTTGTCTGGATAAATGCCCAGGAGTGCAGTTGGCGGGTCATATGGTTTTTTAAGTGCATGTTTAGTTGTATAAGAAACTTCAATACTCTTTTCTGGAGTGGCTATCTACACTTTTACATTCCCACCAACAATATATGAGTGATCCTGTTTCTCAGCATTCCAGCCAGTATTTGGTGTTATCACTGTGCTCTTTTAGCCATTCTGATAGGTATGTCTGATATCTCATTGTAGTTTTCATTTGTGTTACCCGATGGCTAATGATACTGAGCTGAGAGGGATTTTTAAGACTTGATTTTTATCTTAGGAAGACTAGTTTTGAGACAGTGTGGAAAAAACCCATATAGGAGGAAGAGACAAAATACAAGGAGCAGTCAGGAGGCTCCTCTGCCAGTCCACATGAGAGAGGCCAGGGGTCTGTGTCCAAGCGTAATAGGGAGGAGAGAGGAGAGAGGCGATACTTAGGGGCATCTCTGGAAGGAGAAGGAAGTACTGGGGGCTATGGGATTGGTGGTAAGAATTTAAAACTATGAATCCCCAAACCAACGTATGGGAAGAGAAGAAGATTCAGGGGGTGAGAATAAGTTTGCTTTGAACATGTTGAATTTGAGCACATCCAGATAAAATGATCAGTAGGTAGGTAGAGCACAGGCAAAAAGTGGAGTCGGGAGAAAAAAATTTGAAGTCGTTAGTGCATCCATGTAGATGAAGCCTTGGGAGTGAGCAAGCTTGCCCAAGGATGGCTGATAGAGCAGAAGGAGGTACGTGGGAAGCTATTTTGTGGTCTGGTGAAATTTCTGGGGCCAGGGTCCCTGTTCAGGTGGTTAGAGTAGAATTGACATTAGGATGTGCGGTGGCAGCCCAGCTTTTCCTCTGCAGTGGAGAAGAACTGGAAATAGAGACACTGTTGTGCCTTTTGTCCCCTAAATTATTAAGTCAGCTGCCAGACAGCAAGTTTCCTTCATGTGATCAAGTCTTATCTTGAAACAGGAAGGCTAACACCACTTTGATAAAATTTCAGGAGTCCACATGAATTTCATTTTCATTATCCTTTCATGTTTCCCAGACTTTTCAATTTGAGTGCTGTTTTCATGATTTTTATCTTATCCTTGTACCCTCTGAACTTTTTTTAGTGAAAGTATTTCTTTTAATCTATTGGGTTTCTTTTTGCTCAGCCTTGACCAAAGCAATAAAATCACAGGTTTATGCAGCCTGGTTTTCATATACATTCAAATGAATGTATAACATCAAATGTTTTTAAACGTTCACATACCACCTAGAATTTTCTTGAGTATTACCTGTCAAAACCCCAAATTTCTTAGGCACGTTTATCTTGAACTTGTCTCATATGTTAGCAGTTTGCTGACAGAACCAGCAAGATGATAAAAAGTTTCTGGTTGGGAAGCAGAATGGCTATATAAACATTTATTTTTTTTTAAAAATGTAAGCAGCTAACTGGTTAGATTACAATTTCATGTCATATGATTGTAACTATCATTTCTGTATTAGTTGTTAAGGAGGAAATCTGGGACAGGACCTCTCAGATGCCCAGGTATTCATCAGAAATAAAAAACACCTCCAACTAATAAAAGATAAGGATACATCTGTGGCTCTTAATTGGCAAACAAGGTTTTATTCACCCCCATTAGCCTTTCGTGTGTTCAGTTGACATGGAAATGTGAAACTGTGTCAAACCATAAGTCAGAAGCAAAGCACCCAGAAACAAATCCTGATTTTGAACAGGTCGGTGACTTTTTTTTTCCTCAAGCTGTAAGCAAAGTTACGGAGTACACAGTTTGCCTATTTCTTTGTATTGTGACCAAATCTTTCTTTTGGAATACCCTTTGGGAAAATTGCTCTCATCAGTGACATCTTCAGATAGTTGTTTGTGTCCCATCAGCTTAGAGATAATGAAGGTAAAAATCAGTCATCTTCACACTTACCCTTTGTTTAGGACTGTTAAGTTAATGCTTGTGGCCACGCACTATTTGATGCTTAGCAGACATCCTTGAATCCTGAGGTGTGTATTGCAGTGCCTTCTGCTGCTGTTAGTTTTTTTGAGACTAAGGACTAAGCTTGGCATTAGGCTGGCATTATTTGAACCCACATGAAGATTCATGTCTAGACTACTCCTTAACACTGACTGTGTCTGAAGCATGATTCTCCTGGCTCTTTTTCTTCCAATTGCACATGTAGATCACTAACTCCACAAGCCCTGGTTTGTTTGTTTTAAGATGTGATGTTTTATTCATCTTTGTATTCAGCAGTCTCCAAGCTGCACACACAACCCTGAACAAAGTGGGCTGGTGCGGATGAAGAGAAACTGATGAGGGGCCTGCCTGTCCTGCTGTAGAACCTGAAACTCCTAGGCATGTACATAGATGACTGTAATTTAGGTGCTGTGGAAATTAATAAGAAGGAAAGAATGCCTCAGTCTTTGAGATCAGGGAAGATGTCAGGAGGAGGTAGCATTGACTGGAGACTTGAGGAATAGGTAGAATGTGGAGAAGTGAAGAACTGGCAGAGGAAATTGCTGTGGATAGGGAGGGAGGAGTAGGCACTGTTGGCTGTATGCATGAAGTGTGGAGTCACAGATGTAGAGGGATGGGTCAGCGAGTTTCAGATGATGTGTGTTCTTGAATAATGGGCCGAAGAGTTTGGATTTTAGTTGCTTTACGTTAAAATTTAAGCAGAAGCAAGACAAAGCTGTTTGATACTTCTGTAAGCTTTTTTATTGTGGTGGTAGTTTTTGCCTGCTGCTCTTAGGCCAAAGCCAAGGGTGACTTGCTTTTCACAAGCATGTCTAATCCAGGAAAAGAGGAAGAATGGAAATAAGCAGAAGTTAACTCACATGCCATTATGACCGCTCACTCTTTTTTTCCCTTCTCTCAAAAAAAATGGTGAAATTTTCTTTCTACCAAGTTAGAATATTCTGCCCGTAGAAAAGGTAACAAAGCAAGTACTCATAAAGTCCAGTGACCTTCACTTGTGTTTCCTTTAGTTCCGTGTTAGACTGACCCTCTAGCCTTGGTTGGAGTTTTCATAATTAATGATTTGAAGTATTTTGGTGCGCTGAAGTTATATCCCAGGGATCAAGGACGTGAGTCTAATCTCTTTCCAAGAAATATGATTCTAAGACATATTATTATGAAAGAATTATGGTCTCAATATAGAAACTGTGCAACTTGTAGAAGATTATAGTAGAAAACATAGATTACCCTTAATCCCTCTACCTCGCAACAGCTGCTGTTATAAAATGGTTTAGTCTAGTACATTACACTTTCAAAGATTTGAACTCCGAAAGCTTTTCTGTATAGACTAAGGGTATGTGAATTTGCCCTTGTGTTTTCAGAGTCAAGAATATTACCTGGGAGTCCACTTGCTGTTAGGAAGGAGAGCAGGATGAAGGAGATTAGTATTTGCAGTCTCTGCATTATTTTTCTCTTGATTGGTACTCAGTGACTCAGCAGATTTTCTGGACAGTCAGTGATAGGATGAATAAGAACACCTGCTCTTTTTTTTTCCTTTTCCCTGTATGCATCTGTAAAGCTTGATAAAGCTCAGTACGGGTGTGATACGGTTATCTGGCGTGGTGCCAGGCGTTGGTTTCCAATAGCAGCCCAGAGTCCTCTGGCAGAGATGACAACAGCTCTGTTACTGGTGCGGAGCCCAAGTGGCTTTCCTGCGTGGTGAAATGAAGCCACAGTGCCGTGGGTCTCCGGAGGCTGGCGTGCTGCCGGGATCAGGAGCTCTGCTGGGCTGGCTGCAGTAGGGTTACTGCTGCTTTCCCAGGAAATGCTGCTTAAGGGAAATAGAGCCTGTTGGCCTGAGTTAAAGGAGCTTTCTGTCAAAAGGGAAGAGAAGTATTGGAACAGCTTCCTGTATTTTATTTTTTTTATTTTTTTATTATTTTTTAAAAAGATTTTATTTATTTGACAGAGAGACAGAGAGAGAGAGCAGAAGTAGGCAGAGCGGCAGGCAGAGGGAGAGGGAGAAGCAGGCTCCCCGAAAAGCAGGGAGCCCTATGCGGGGCTCGATCGCAGCACCCTGGGATCATGACCCGAGCCGAAGGCAGATGCCCAACCGACTGAGCCACCCAGGTGCCCCAGCTTCCTGTATTTTAAGCAGCTTTAAATACCTGAGTCTTTCTTTTGTTAGGATATATAATTGGGATGTTACAAATGGTTAATGAAAACTTGTTCAGTGAAATCTTGGTTCTGCTTTTAGGTAGCCTTCTGCTAATGCTTTCTTTAATGTCTCACCATTTTTTCCCCTCTTAATCAAAAATAAAAAGGTCAATGCCAGGAACAGGAAACAGGGCCTCCAGAAGTCTTTGCAATGATCAAATCTGTCAATATCACAATGACAGATTAATGTGAAGTTAATTTGGCACACTGAAATTCACTAATTAGCAGAATTAAGCTTGTCTATCCCTTCCCTTCTTATCCTCTTTTTAGGGAGTTGGCCTATTTAGGTAATTAGATCTTTATATATGTCTTAATTATTTAAGGTTATTTTGTAAATTAGCTGTGCAAGGAATCAACTTAACTCTTATTAGATACTCAGATGAGAACTTCTGTTTACCAGAGCAGATAAGGTGTTGAGCAGCCACTTGGTTTTCTTAAATGTATTCTAACAGTAGAACAATGGCCAAGCTGCCCAAATCTTCACTTTTGTGTTTGCTTCTCACCCTGGTCGGTGGTTGCAGCCTGCTCTGCAGTATGGGGTCACGTGACAGAACCTCTAAGGTCTTATACTAAGCATCTCATGTGGGCATGTGCGTGGTGCTAGTCACTGAAGGAAGTTTTACGTACAAATTATACTTTGGATTTTTTTTTTTAAGCTAAAGCCTGACAGTCTTGAAGAGATTTTGTCAAATGCAGAATTCTACTATCTAAATCTCAGTCTAGGCTTCATATTAAAATCACTTGAAGAACATTAAAAACAATGCCAATGCAGGGCCATATCCCAGACCAATTAAACCAGTCTCTGGAGTAGCACTCAGGCATCCGTGTTGTTTTAAAGCTGTGCTTGTGATCCTAATGTGTAGCCAGCGCAGAGAGCCTCTGCTGTAGATCTCATGGAATAAAGTTTCTTCTTATCCCCTCAACCAGTGGGGCTGCAAGTGTTTCCTGTAAGTCTTTTTTTCTCCTCTGGTTCAATTTCAGTTTAATCCTTTGAGACCTTATCATTGTTAATAACAATGTTAATCTCACACCCCAGCATAATAGGAACTTTGAACTTTGAATAAATTCCTTGGAATTTAGCTTATGAAACAACTAAACGCCGTCAAATTCCTGCCAATTACTGGAAGATGCTAGATTATGAACTGCAGAAAAATACCTGATTACCATGATGTTGGTGTTAAGTTCTATCCATTGGTCTTATGGATGAACTCTTGAAGGTTGCCTTCTAGAATTTTGCTATTCACCTGGACTGAAGTGGCCACTAATTTGGAAGTTCTTAAGGGAAGAGCCTGAGATAGTCAAGATCATGTTCCTAACCCACTGGAGTAAGGATGGGATGAGAACTGGGAGAGGAAATGTCCTTTGTAGTTCTCTTTGCCTTGTTGGAGGTAGGGAGGATGGGAATGCCTGAAGTCAGCTGGTCTTGGGAGAGTATCACCTTTTTAATTTCTTTTCTAATTTAAAAGAAAATTTTAATTTCTTTTTAATTTAATTTTTAATATTTTGAGTCTCTTGATGATATAAGAGTTCCCCTTAATAAGTTTGTCTGTCTAGATGTTTGTCCTAAAGGCAGCTATAGGGCAGGGACACCTACAGAAAAGCTTTTACTTGGGCCAGAAAGGTTTATAAGAGGCTGCCCATTCTGAGTCTGTGTTAAGATCTTGACTTAAGGAGAGGAGAGGGAAAATGTGCTGTAGGATCTGAGGCCGGTCCATTCAGATGGTGTCCCAAATACCGATTTTTTGTGGAGTGTGCCAGACAAGAGTGTTGCAGCCTTTAATCCCCTTGGAAGCCGAGAGGCGCCTCTCCACTGCCAGTTGATTCCTGCCCTCCCTGCATTCAGGAACAACTTGGATGAATCCTCAGCCCCTGGGCTTAGGAAGGCTGCCCTGCTGTTGTCCTGCTGTCAGGAAGGGATTGTGCAGCCTGGGGAATGATTTCTGGCCCCTGGTACCTTGTCCCAGGGGCCTCCATGCAGGGAAAAGCCCATGGTTGCCCTGTCAGCAGACATTCCGCTCTGGCAGCCTGTTAAAATGACATGGGGCCAACTAGTTAAGCGGCCGCCATGCTGCGTCATAGGTGCGCCAATTATCACAGCCATGGGGATGGTGCTAGCGTGCACCGTGGAGGGGAAGTCTCTTATGCAAGATCTCTGTTTGCTTATGGGTCAAAGAGTCCTTGTTTCCCTCACCAGATAGACAGGAATATGACCATGTGTTTCCCTGACCTTTATTTGAACCGTAGCAGAACGTGGATTTCGGGCCCCTTAGCTCCCCAGTCCCCCATCCCCCCTCCACTGTGCCCCATCAGCATCACCTTAGTAGGACAAAAAATGCTCAGCCTCTCCTAGCTACATAATCCTCAGGAAGATATAAGTGGCAGTAGTATTTCCTTGTTTCATGTTTTCTCAGTCCCTGGATCAAGCAGTATTTTTCCCTTTGGAACGTATCAACTGCTGCAGATGCCTTTCTCTGGCCGAGTCACCCGGCTGCGGACAGCCTTGCAGCCTGCAGTGCCGTGTTCAGGGAAATAAAGAGAAATGGGTGCCCTTATCCCATCTCAGGAGAAGCTTTACAAAGTTACTTATAAGAAGGATTTAAAATACTGTAACATAACAAGTAGGCCTCATAAAATACATCCCCCTAGATCAGCATACATGCAATCCTAACTGTGTAAGCTCGTTAGCCATCTAGGGCTACCCCTAGCTCTACTGACACGTTGGGGCCAGAGAATTCTTTGTTGTGGGGGGTTATTCTGTGCATCGTAGGATGTTCAGCAGCATCCCTGGCCTCTATCCACTGGGTGCACAGTTGTGACAACCAGAAATGTCTCCGAACATTGCTAAATGCCCCCGGGACAAGCAAAACCACCCTCCGTTGAGAACCAAGGGACTATGTACACTGTCCTACTGTAGCCACATGTTGCTGAACATGTGCATTCTGAGTTGAGATGTGCGAGATATAGAAAATACACACTGGGTTTCAAAGACTTGGTACAAAAAGAGTGTAAGACATCTCATTAATAATTTTCATTATTACATTTTTGCATTAAATAACGTACTATTTATTACATATATTACATTAAAATGTAAGTAATTTTACATCATTACAATTTCATTGATCACATATTTAAAAGATAAAATTTGTATCTATTGGATTAAATAGAATATTTTATTAAAATTAATCTCACCTTTTTAAAAATGTGGCTACTAGGAAAACTTAAATTACATTTATTGCTTGCATTATATTTCTATTGGACAGCACTGAGCTGATATACTTGATCTAATGTAGTTTAGCCATTAATTTTGTATTAGGTATTTCGTTCCTAATAAACCGTTGGATTTAAATTATTTTTCTCTTTGGAAAATTTTCCTTCATACATTACTATTATAAAGACAAAGAGCATGTAGAGTGCTCTCCTGAGTACCTGCCTGTGGCATATTAAGTATCGGTTCAATGTTCAGATGATGTGTGTTTGTCTTAGCATTTCCCTCCTTGTATTGGAAGTATATAGAGTTGTATCTTAAAATTTAGATTTTTCAATTGGTGACATTGAATTTAGAGGCTGAGCGATAGAAGCTTTTGAACGAATTTAGTAGATTATTCTGGATTTGGGCCTTTTATAAATACTAGAATGTAATGTGCATGAAGGTAGTGATATAGAGGTGTGAGGTCTGTCTGTTCACTCCTGCATCCCCGGCACCTAGAGCAGTGCCTGGCACATAGTAGGCCTTTCAGTAAGTATTTGTTGAATGAATGGATTAAAAAAATCATACATTTTTCTTTTTTTTTTTTTTAAAGATTTTATTTATTCATTTGAGACATAGAGATACAGAGAGAGAGAGAGCATGAGCAGGGGGGAGACAGAGGGAGAGGGAGAAGCAGGCTCCCTACTGAGCAGAAAGCCCTATGCGGGGCTCGATCCCAGGACCCTGGAATCATGACCTGAGCCGAAGGCAGACGCCTAACCATCTGAGCCACCCAGGCGCCCCCCAAAAATCATACATTTTTCAATAAAAGCTGGCTGTTCAAATATATTAGTGAGCGGGTAATTTCTGTAGCTTTATTCCCCTTCCCCTTAATGTTAATTTCATTATGCAAAAGTTTTCCTTTTTATATTTAAAACCATCCATCTTGCCTTTGGTAAGTTTCTGGCTTTGGGGGAAAATGGAGACTCTCCCTCCCATAGCTCAGCTTTTAAATAAGCTGTTTAGTTCTCTTCTATTTATTTCATCTTTTTAATGCAACTTTTTGGGGTTACTCCCAGATAGATTTATGTATGGTGTGTCTTTTAGATGTTGGTGTTCCCGGTGTCCAACGTGGGGGTCATCTCCTACACACAACACCAAGCAATTCTTGGACACCAGCAGGATGTCTGAGAGTTCAGGTCAATTCTGACACTATCCTGAGACAGCATCAGATTCTATAGGTTAAGGGCTCGGTCCTACAAGACTGCCCTCCACTCCATAACCTCAGACGCCAGTCATAAGCCCCAGGTTATTTGTTACCTATACTTCTGATCGACTGGCTACAGATGGGAGGTTCCAACAACCTCCTACTTAAAGTTCTTTTAATTTGCTAGAGCAGCTCACAGAAATCAGGGAGACACTTACGTACATTTATCAGTTTGTTAAAGGATGTGATAAAAGATATGAACAGCCAGATGAAGAGAAACACAGGGCAAGATGGGGGGAAAGGGCATGGACCTCCGGGTGCACCAGTCTCTCCAAATCTCCATGTGTTCATCATCCTGGAAGCTCTCCAAACCTAGTCTTTTTGAGTTTTTATGGAGATTTCATTACGTAGTCATTATTGACTAAGTTATTGGCCATTGGCTGATTCAACCTGCAGCCCCATGGTGGGGGGCAAGATTGAAAGTTTCAACCCTTTAATCATGTGGTTGGTTCTTCCAGCAATCAGCCCCCAACCTTGGATGGGGTCCAAAAGTCACTTTCATTAAGACAATAAAAGACACCTTTATCACTCTCAGCACTTATGAAATTCTAAGGGGTTTTGGAGTAGTAGGGGTTTTGATCCAGTAGCTGTTGATGAAGACCAAATATATATGAAAATATATTTTGGTTATCTGAATCACCAAATATATATTTCTTATAAATCACAGTATCACAGAGTGAAACCTCGATCTCAATTAATTCATCTTTAATCTGTTACTTGTTTGTCCCAGCAATATTCACTGAATCATGTTTCTCTACCCTGTTATATTATTTATGCTTTCGTATAGTAAGCCCTTATGGTTTGAATATATTAAGTCTTTTCTCTTGGTTCATTTCCATTTTTAATCCATCCAACCTTAGAATGTTGATAACTCACTTTACAGAATGTTAATACGGTAGGATCCGTTTATTTTTACCTTTGAACAGACATACTTTTTTTTCCCTGGCATTCTTGGCCAGGTAAGCTTTTTTAGGAAGCCTAGAGAGAAGAAGTTAGGCCAGTAGAATAGTTAGAAGGATGAGACATCTGTGCAGTTACTGGCAGGGTGGTATAAAAGTAATTTTATTTTATGTTTCAGTACAAGTCTATAATGTATCTATCTTTTAACATCTGTTTACCTGTGGTTTAAAAATAATCAAGAAGTACATTTTTGCAATTGAGTAAAAGTTTATTTACATTCTAGTGTTCTGATCATGTCCTTGTGACTTTGACTTTGGAAACTACTATTTGCTTATCATGAGGTTAGTTGAGAGAGTCAGAGTTTATTTTAATCCGATACTCATCCTGGGGAAAAGAGGAGCGCTGTCTAGAAAGGAACATTTGAGGTCATCTTGTACAGTGACTGTTTATTTGCTTGTTTTTTTCTTTGAGAGGAAGGTAGCATGGTGATTAAGAGTCTTGGCTCTGGAGCCTGCATTCAAATCCCTGCTGCTACTTAACATCTAAGTGTCTCCCTTTCCTCAGCTATAAAATAGGAGAAATAATAGTACCTACTCCTAGAGTTGTTATGAGGATTTAAATGAGTTAGTATCTATAAAATACTTGAAACAATGCTTGGCTGAGATCTGGCTACAAATAAGGAAGATTGCCCTCGCTTCCTCTATTTCTCGCTAAAGCCCCAGGGACGGTGGGATAGAGGCAGCTTCAGGTCAACAAAATAAAACAAAATACTTAAAGCTAACAGTCACTGGAGGAGGGTCATCAAGAGGATGCAACTACCAACTGATCTGTGAGCTGGACCCTTACAATGGGAAGCTCCTTATCTCTGACCCCTGTCCTTGGAATGTGGCTGCCACTTGCCTTCCGCTCTCCCAGAAGCTGCCCCAGGGACACAGCCTTGAGATAACCATGTGTTGTTGAGACCACCTGGACTGTATACACGACTGAACCTGGTTACTGCTTCTATATAAACTTTTAAGGTTCTGGCAGGTGGGAGTGGAGATGTACTCATCTTGTGGCCACTAAAGAAAAGTCTTGCATGTAAGTTCCCTTGTTTATTAAACCTGCCACCTACCAGTCTGGAATGGTTTGCCTCTTTCTTTGATATCTTCTTGTGTGTATGGGGACCAGTTTACAAACCAGCAATTGGCAAGCCAGCCAGGAGACCAAAGAAATGGCCACTGGAAAGAGGCATCCTCCTTGAGGGAAATCCCTGGTTGGCTATCAACCTTGATGTGGGGAGTTGTGGCCTATATGTTAGATGCTTGTGGACTACCACGCGAGTACTGGGACACCCTAAAAATGCCAGTGGGTTTGATGTGCTTTTGAGAAACGACACATAGCACACTGCGGCAAAGGAGGGAAAGGAATGGCTGCCACAGTGAGCTGTTCTCTACTGTGGGCAGCTCTGCAGGCCACTGATGCCCAGCTAGAGGCTGAAGCTTGCGTTAGAAAGGGCTGAAGTTAGAGAACGATGTGCGCCTGTTCACTACCCTACTAGCTCTGGGAATGGCAGACAAGGTGGGAGAGCAGGATAATAAGTTAGAGATCCTAGTGTGCCATTGTGCAAAGGTAGGAGGGTGCAGGCTGCTGTGGATTGAGGTCTGAGCACGTGTGACAAAGCCTGATTAGGATTCTAAGAGGGGGATTGCTAAAAAGTGAAGAGAATAGAACGAAAGGGATGATATTGTGGTGATTGACAGTGAAACAGAGAGAGCCAGTGCTGTCCAACCCCCTCCTACAGAGGAAAGTTCTAAATAGCAATTACTCAAAAAACTCCTAGGAGAAAACTTGCACTCTTTCTGTTCCCCCTTGAAGTTGTAAATTTTATCATGTCTTTGAAATGTAAACACCCCAGGAGATAACCAAAACACTGCCCACAGAGGCTAAATTTATAAATGGGGAAAAAAGAGGCTTTTCAAAATACAGACTGTTATAGAAGTTCCCTTGCCCCAGAAAGCTTTAGCCATGTGAGTGGTATCTGATTCATGGCTAGAGTTTTGGAATGAAAGCTCTGGGATCTCTGTTTGTGTCTATCTGCATGTTACGTATGTCTGTGGATATATATTATATATGTGATGTTTTTCTATCTCCAGAGGGCATTGTCAAAATTATTATGTAAAAGAACTCTATTTAATTGGCTTAAAGGAAAAGAGTTTTAAGGTTTTTTTAATGTACTTTATTTTTTTATTTAAATTCAGTTAGCCACCATATAATACGTCATTAGTTTTTGATGTAAAGTTCAGTGATTCATTAGTTGTGTATAACACCCAGTGCTCATCACATCACAGTTTTAAGTTTTAATATCAATAATGTACTCATGTAAAACTGAAACAATTTTATTTCATCTGCTAAAAGGACAAAGTTTTCTTGGATTATTGGTCTATTCTTGATGAGATTGTGAACGGTTTTTCTTTACCTTTCAAGTAATCCGCCTAGAAAACAAAGATTCTGTTTTATGGAAATAATTTCCTGTGCCTCATGTTATCTTTATCAGGTCTTTGATATTAAAAGAGCTAAGTTTTTTACAGTTCTGTAACTTTCTGTATTAGTTTTTGAAGTCTTTAACTGTCATTTTGGCAAAATGAATAACTAAGTATTGTTTCACAGCAGCCTATAATCTAATCAAGTGTTTTAAGCCTTTTGATTTTTTTTATTCTTATGTTAATCCCCATACATTACATCATTAGTTTTAGATGAAGTGTTCCATGATTCATTGTTTGTGCATAACACCCAGTGCTCCATGCAGAATATGCCCTCCTCAATACCCACCACCAGGCTAACCCATCCTCCCACTCCCCTCCCCTCTAGAACCCTCAGTTTGTTTTTCAGAGTCCATCATCTCTCATGGTTCGTCTACCCCTCTGATTTCCCCCGCTTCATTCTTCCCCTCCTGCTACCTTCTTCTTCTTCTTTTTTTTTTTTTCTTAACATATATTGCATTATTTGTTTCAGAGGTACAGATCTGAGATTCAACAGTCTTGCACAATTCACAGCGCTTACCAGAGCACATTCCCTCCCCAGTGTCTATCACCCAGTCACCCCATCCCTCCCACCCCACCCCCCACTCCAGCAACCCTGTTTGTTTCCTGCAATTAAGAATTCCTCATATCAGTGAGATCATATGATACATGTCTTTCTCTGTTTGACTTATTTCACTCAACATAATACCCTCCAGTTCCATCCACGTCGTTACAAATGGCAAGATCTCATTCCTTTTGATGGCTGCATAATATTCCATTGTATATATATACCACATCTTCTTTATCCATTCATCTGTCGATGGACATCTTGTAAGCCTTTTGATATTTTTGACAAACTTCCCATAAATCAAATTCTAAAGAAGTCTTGTTGACTTTGAACTAACTTTGGGATTTTTCACAGAGTCCCTGGAAGATCTCAAAAGATGTGTTCTCTGTCCTTGTGAAAGGAAGACATTGAACTAATTAGACTTATTTGGCATGGTAAATTTCATGGGAAGCATTGTCAAATAAGAAGTGATGCTAAACTTTCTTACATTGTTCCAGAAATTACACAAAATTCCTAAAAATCTGATATGTCCTGGTATAATGTTCAGTCATGATTCTAGTTATTATTTTATAAAGAATGTCACAGAAATAACCAAATTTCTTTGTCCATCATGTTATAATGAACTCTCATCAGATCTTTAACCCTGGCCATTTTTAAGTCTTTTGTCATTTACAGACATTTATTGTTTTATTCTGATGCTTTTGCAAAAGTGTTCCTGCAAAAGTGCTTCATCTTCAAAGAGATTCATAGAAAAGACTCTGATAAGTACAGGGTTCTGATAATTAAGATCGGTTTGCCTTCATGTGAGAGGGGCAGTGATGGACCTTTCATGTGCTTCCCCAAGGCCACACACACAGCTCCACATTGTGTCATGGGATGGTAGCCTGAGACCTGTCCCTGTTCTCCTTCTCCACATCAGTAAAATGGGCCCGTTGCATTGATGATATAATGTTACCGTGTGGAGACTTGCCTCTGCTGCAGGACCCACTCTGCAGATTTTGCTGGAACACCTGTGAGGGAGAGGATAGGAGTGTACCCATAGAACATTTAAGGCCCAGGCACTGCTGTGGAGTTTTTGGGAGTCAAGATGGGCATTATCCCAGAAACTGTACTAATAAGGTGCAAGCCTGTCCATCCCCTAAGAACGTGAAAGAGCTACAAGCCTTTGTAGAGGTTTGGGAGTTTGGGAAGACTTTTATTCGCCACCTGACACGGTGCCTCCACCCCCTTATGCCACCTGGTAAAGAAAGGGCATGTGTGGGACTGGGGATCAGAGCAGCTCACCTCCTTTGAGAAGACAAAAATCTAGTGAAGTAGATTAAAGCTCTGGGCATCTCCCAAGCAGGACTGCCATTTAAGTTAGATGTGTCTGTGCCTCTGGAAGATATGGGTCAGGCGCTGTGGCAGAGACAACAGAAGGAGAGAGTGCCCCTAGGATTTCCGTCCCAGCTGTGCGAGGAGCAGAAACCCCATACACCAGTATTTCTAGCAGTGGGTAGAGCACTCCTCCAGGTAGAGCTTCTCAGGCAGCAGCCAGTATAACGGCCAGTGGGCCGAACTCAGAGTGGTTTGGCTGGTGATCTTTCATGAGTCCTAGCTGTTAACCCTTTGCACCAACTCTTGGGCTGTTCTAAAGGAATTAACCCTGTGGTTTGGACAATGGGAAGCTGAGAAGTGGATTATTATCAATGGGCCTTTATGTGGTCAGGATGTGTGTGTGGGGGGGACATTTGGGTTCACCTGCAAGAACCTGAGGCAGTCCTCAACGTCTTCCAGCTTATAAGGTACTGACGCCCCCTGACAGTTAAGAGGCTGATGCCCTAACTCAGGTACGAGTCCTTCAGTAGATAGATACGGCTGACTGAATGCATAGGGAGAGCAGCTGCCCGTTGTGGCCAGGTGGGATGGTATATTGCTGGGGATGCCGGATTGCCCTTGAAATACAGTGATGTGGTTAATGTAGGAACAGCATGTTCTCTGTGTTCCAGACAATACCTAAGGCAACTGCCAAAGGAATCTGGGGCCATCCGCTGCAGTTCCCAGCTCGTGAGAGATTGGCAAATTGATTATATTGGCCCCCTCTGTCAGAGTGAGGGTTCTCAATATGCCTTGGTTTGTGTGAACACAAGCTTTGCCCTGTTGCCATGCAAACTGGGCTGCCACCATGAGGGAATTAGAGAAGCTGAGTACCATGTGCAGATACCCTCAATCAACTAGACAGTGATCAGGGGTCACTTGCCAAAGGTCATGATGTTGAAGACTGGGCAAAAGAACATGACATTGAATGGAGGTTCCATTGCCCCTATAACCTGCAAGTAGTAGGGTTGGTAGAAAGGAGAAATGGAATCTCAAACAGCAGATTTAATTACTAATAGATAAAACCACCTTGGCCAGGTGGATTCAAGTACTGTCCCATACAATACATTTGTGTGATCAACCAGTAAGGCCTCTTGTCCCATATGCCAGACTGGGGACCCCTGCTGAGGCACCCAACAGGGTGTATTATAAGGGTATGGATGGCGTGGTAAATAGCCATTGTCCCAACTTTCACCATGGATCAACATGCTATGCTGCTGAGAACACCAAGCCCATCACGCCTGGAAAGGTGTCATCTACTGGAATTTGCAATGAGAGGTCCCACCTGGATTGGCGATTTAGTTCACATCCCTGGATGACGAACTGTTCAGTCTCCACTGGGATCCTGTTGTTGAAACCCACTATGCCTGGAATGGAACATGTGTCGTTGAAAGAGGGGAAGAGGTGGGCATCCTGGTCTGGCCTGTCCCACCCCCGGTCCATCCCCTCATGCCTAACAGTGCTGCCTCCCTAGCAGTGTGTACGGGGTGTACAACCAGATCAAGTTCCCAAAGCTGACAGCCTCCCTCTCCTCAAGGCTGGGTGGGTATATTCTGTTTTCCACTGATATAATCATTTGGCCGCCTTCTTTGTTCCCTCCATTGGCCTGGAGGACATTACAGAAACGACAGCCCACAATGCCCGTCCTTACTGAACACTGAATGTCTCTAATGAGAAAAGCTGTCCTCCAAAATAGAATGGCCTTGGACATCGTTACTGCCTCACCGTGGCCATCTGTCCCATTCTCCAAGCAGAATGCTGTGTGTTCATACCTGATGAGTCTCTAACGTATCATTTTTATTAAATCACACGAGGGCACAAGTAAATGACCTAAGTGATCTGACCCCCAGCCTAGGAGACTTAATAAATCAGTGGCTCAGAACGTGGGGCTCTTGGTGGAAAAGTTAACACTGATTTGGGGAATCATTATCTTAATGTGTGTTTTCTCTTTTGGTTGTGGCATCCGCCTCCAGTGCAGCCAGGTAGCCACCCAAGGGGCTACCTCCATGCGAGGGAAACTCCTTGCTGACTACTCAGGGCATGTTGTGGAAGGGGGGGCATGTGAGATTTTAAGAGCTGGTTGTGAAGGCTGGAGTGTTAGGGAAGGTCGTCAGGAGGATACGATTGCCAGCTGACCTGTGAGCTCCACCTAGGCAATCACAGGCTCCTGACCTCCCCTGTCGTTGGAATGTAGCTTCTGCTCGCCTTCCCCACTCCAAAGAACTGTCCCCAGGACACAGCTGTGAGGTAGTAGTGTGGTGTTGAGACCATTAGATGGTTTATGTGACTAAACCCAGTTAAGGCCTCTGCATAAACTCTTGAGATTTGGTGGGCAGGCACAGAGGTCTACTCGTCCTGTGGCTGCCTAAGATAAGCCTCATGTAAATTCCCTTGCTTATTAAACTTGCCACCTACCAGTCTGGAGTGATCTGCCTCTTTCTTCAGGCTCTCCTTGCCCTGCATGCATGTACAGGGACCAGTTTGCAAAGCAGCAGTTCTCTTTTGCAATAATACTGGAATACAGATTGTATAATAAGGTTAATTGAGCAAACTGGATAGATGGCTAATTGCTAGGAGCTACACTCTGTAATCCTGTAATCCCCATTATTTAGGAATTTATCCTAAGTAATCCAGAAAGAAAAAAAAATTAATTATTTATCATACTATTAATAATAAGCAAAACAGTGGAGAATCTAAACAGAAATAGAATGGTTAAGAAGATTCCTCAGTGGTATATCACAGAGTATTAAATGATAATAATGCAGATTGTGAGCCAACATGAAGGTATTTTAATTGGCTTTTTTTTTAGAGAGAGAGAGAATGTGTGCAAGTGAGTTAGCATGTGGGGGAGGGGCAGAGGGAGAAGGAGAGAGAGAATCTTAAGCAGGCTCCGCACTTAGCTTGGAGCCCCATACAGGGCTTGATTTTACAATGCTGAGATCCTGACTTGAGCCAAAATCAAGAGTTGGATGCTTAAATGACTGAGTCACCCAGGTGCCCCTTAATTGACATTTGAAAAATAGGTCCCAAGCTGTATACCGTGTCAGAGGCCAGGGATACAAACAAGAGTAATGTCTTACTTCACTGGAGCCTACACTCCAGGAGCTCTTACCAGAAGCAACCCATTGTAGTGGTCAGGTGTAGGGAAGACATAGGAGGGAGGAAATAAATTTTCTGATCCTAAAAGAGTCAGGAGATTATGACTGAATTCCTCTAAGTGAGAATCTGGCTCAGGTAAAGGATCAACAGCACCACTGGGCCTTGGTTGGACTGGGGTAGCTGGTTTCCCACCATCCCTGCAGTGGGGCCACCCCAACCGCTTGGGTTCTGGGACTGGCCCAGGGAGACTGCCCCTCTGCAGGGGGAACAGGGTGGGGTCAGAAAGGGGGCTGGCCCCCTCACCCATCACACACATTGGTGGGGAACCTGGTGCTAAACCATTCTTAGACAAGCTGCTTCTGAGTCTGGGTTTGTATCCAGCAGAGCACCTCCCTTGCTGGCATCTATAAAGAGTTAGCATTTGACACAAGGGTTTGTAAAAAGAAGAATAACGGGCACCTGGGTGGCTCAGTTGGTTAAGCGACTGCCTTCGGCTCAGGTCATGGTCCTGGAGTCCCGGGATCGAGTCCCGCATCGGGCTCCCTGCTCGGCAGGGAGTCTGCTTCTCCCTCTGACCCTCCCCCCTCTCGTGCTCTCTCACTCTCATTCTCTCTCTTTCATATAAATAAAATCTTAAAAAAAAAAAAAAAGAAGAATAACAACTGCAAAAATAAATAAATAAAAGAGTCAGGGAAAGCTAAAGGAGAGAGGAAATAGTTGAGGTAGGCTGTAAGATTTATCAGATGAATAATTGGGTAACATAGTTAATACGTACAAAATGTTTATTATATGCCCATACTTAGCTAAGTACTTTTCATTATCCCATTAGTTCCTCTCAACACTGTGATGGGTGCATGCACCATTGTAAAAATGAGTAAATAGAGCTTAAGGTGGCTAGGTAACGTGCTGAAGGTTGGTGGCAGAATCAGCACATGAACCCATGTCGCCTGTCTTCTAAAATCCATATTCAAAATCACTGTACTTCACAGTGGCCTCCAATTGTGAGAAAAGTCTATCTATGGAGGTATTAATATTTTAAGACCGAAGAGAAAATAGTTTTATTGGAGAAAGAGGATTTTCTCCTGATTTTTTAACATTCGAGAATCCTTGCCAACAGCTAAAACATCTGTTGCTTATTATTTTGAGAGACCTATCTCTGAAGGAGCTAGGTGCAGATACGCATAGATCCTCTCATCTGTCAGATATTTCCCTATCCTCAGCTAGGCAGTAAGATATGACAACAAGGTAGACGGTATAGGAAGCAGAAGGAAAAATGGGCTATGACTTGGAAAGTGGGTCACTTAGAGTGGCAACCTTTGATTCTCTTAGGTCAACAATGTAGACTTCTTTGTATCTCTATTGTGGGAATTCCTACTCCATGTTTAATTATTTTGTGAAAATTTGAGGATTGTGCAATTTCAACCACTTTTATGGGGCTTTGTCTTTGTCAGGATAAAATTATACTGAGTGCCTTGTTCTAAAATTAAAAGTAGTACAAGTGCCCTCAGTCTCTGTTATGTTGCAGGCATTTGGTAATGCTGGTATAGTACTCATGGTATGTCTGGGGTAATGAAACCTTGCCTGCCAACTCTCATCTGCGTCTTTTTATTTTTATTTTTATTATTTGGTGGGGGAAAGGAGGAGGGAGGGAGGAGGGGCAGAGGAAGAGGGAGAGAATCTTGAGCAGCTCCATGCTCTGTGCGGAGCCCGACATGGGCCTTGATCTCACGAGATCATGATCCAAGCCAAAACCAAGAGTCGGACACCTAACCAACTGAGCCACCCAGGCACCCCATCACCTGAGTCTTTTTTTTTTTTTTAAGATTTTATTTATTTATTTGAGAGAGAGAGAATGAGAGAGAGCACATGAGAGTGGGGAGGGTCAGAGGGAGAAGCAGACTCCCTGCTGAGCAGGGAGCCCGATGCAGGACTCAATCCCAGGACTCCAGGATCATGACCTGAGCCGAAGGCAGTCGCTTAACCAACTGAGCCATCCAGGCGCCCCAACACCTGAGTCTTTTTAAAGAACATCTGAATTTGGCATTCTCCAACACAGGAAGTCACTTATGACCCAGGAGATGATGGAACATGACATCATTATATATATCCAAAGGAACAGAACTCATGCAATAGGAGGATTTTGTTAAGTCCATTCGCTTTTCTGTTCATAGGTTTTGTTGAAAGCTGTAAGTTGGCATTTTAGAGATGAACAAAAATTAGTGTACTATACATGTAGCAATTGGCATATTCTTATTCCCATCTGGAACAGTCTTGCACGTAGGTGCTCAGTAAGCCATTTCTTGAAAGAATGCATAAAAGAAGGTGTGAAGATTTTTGTTTATTCTTAATGCTACTAGGCCATTCTTGTGTGAGAATATTAAGAGATGGCATGCCAAGTTTTCCTTTTCTGATGCTGCAATGTCAAAAGATTTTATAACTCTCTTAACTCTTGAACTTGGTTCTCCTAGGCAAAAGAACTAGGATAGCTAAACCAGTTATGAAAAGGAAGAATAAAGTTAGAGATATCACATGACCCTATTTTAAGACTTAATGTATAGCTACAGTAATCAAGTTAGTGGTATCAGTGGAGGAATAGACAAATAGGTCAATGGCATAGAGCCCAGAAATCAAACCACACAAGTATGGCCAACTGATTTTTACATAGGTACAAAAGCAATTTAAGGAAGAGATGATAGTCTTCTACATATGATGCTGGAATAATTGGACACTTATAGGCAAAAAAAAAAAAATTCTTCATCTAAGTCTTACACTTTATACAAAAATTAACTCAAGGTGAAAGATGGATTTAAATGTAGAAACTGTAAAATTTTTAGAAGAAAGCATAGGAGAAAAATATTCATGACCTAGGGTTAAATGAAGAGTTTGTAGACATGACATTAAAAAGCACAATCCGTAAAACAAAAAAATCAACAAATTAAGCTTGATCAAAATTTAAAACTTGTGCTCTGTAAATGGCCCTATTAAGAGAGAAAATATATTTGAATCATCTGACAAAAGACCTGAGCCCATAGTAGATAAAAAATTCTCTAAACTCAACACTAAGAAAACAATCCACTTAGACAATGGGCAAAAAATGAACAGATACTTCACCAAAAAAGAAATACAGGTGGCAGATAAGCACAGGAAAAGATGTTCCACATCATTAACCATTAGGGTAGTACAAATCAAAATGACAAGACCTAACCATGTGATGTCATTCTTTGCTTTAAGGTTTGCCTTAAGGCCCAGCATATAGTCCATTTTGGCAGATATCCAATGTGTATTTGAAGTGGTATTATTTTGATTTTTGTCTTCTTCTGAAGCTTTGGATATCTAAATAAGGCTGGTCCTTACAACATTCTGTACCTACTCTGTCCATAGTCCCAGTTTCTACTTCCTTATAGTAGGTATGTTTGTATTTTTAGTGTATCTTTCTCCTTTCTTAGCCCATTGGTTTTCTTCTCCTTGTGGTTATAGGCAGCTTATAGGTTCAAAAACCAAACAAAAACAAAAAGCCTACCTTTGTTGTGTACTTGACTCTCAGCAGCGTTTAGTTCATTGTTAGGTACCACAGTCCCTAACCAGGAAATAAGTGTTCACCTTATACCTAAGGACTTTATGTAAGAGTTAATTCTTGGTATTGACTCATTTGTCATGTTGTGTTCTTATTCTCTTGAAACTGCTCTACCTTGCCTTTGTCAAAAGGACAAAAACGTGTTTCCCAGTTGCCAAGGCTGTGTACTTTCCTGATATTAAGCAGTACCTTATCTTATCTGAAGATGCATAACTGTGTTGTGAACTAAAGCTATTGTATTTGAGGAGAGAGCTGCCTAGACATCCAGGTACCTCCATATACGAATTCATTTCTGCTAATATTTGAGTGGCCACTGTTCTCTTGGAAATGAGGTGGTGCATAAAAACCGAGACTCTGCCTTGTGTAAGACACAGTGTGGTAGGTGCTGCACCACTTAACTTTTTCTTGATTTGGGGATCTATTCTTTCTTGCTCTTTCACAGTCATTGCTGGAAATCTTTGTGATAATGTGAGAAAAGGATGACGTACTTATTATCCTTGTCTGAGGAAAACAATGCCTCTGTTTCCACAACAGGAGGGGGGTAAACTTTGAGTTACTTTTAGGGTAAACAAGGGTAGAGGTGTTCAGATTCTTGGCTCATCCTCTTCTGCCTCAGTTAGACTTTGAGTGATATGCCTTTTTGTTAATGTGATTAATTGGAATTTATAAGCTTAGTGGTAAATATGGTTAATTCTATTTCAACTCATGAGACCTTGTGCTTCATGCTGCATACATCTGCGTATTGGAGCTCTTTAGCTGTGCACAGGGTGAGAACCCCTGTTGTGCTGTCCCTGTTGCTGATAAAGGAGAGAGAGGGGAGACTTGTGTACATACTGGCTTTTCTGTGTGACAGAGCTGTTTAATTGGGGGTGATTGTGAAGTTTTTGTCATAGCAAATGGACAGGAGAATTTGCAGTTAGTAGTACATTGATTGATTCTCAGTCCACATTGGGAAACATTTTGGTGATAGAAACGTAAGTTTTCGAATGTACAACACAAAGAGTGAACTGTGTATTTTATGTAATGTAACATATCAATATTGGTTCATCAGTTGTAACAAACGTCCCACCCTAATGCAAGATGTCGCTAATGGGGGAAACAGATGGGGAAGAGACAGGGAGATGAGGAGGTATACGGGAACTCTCTGTGCTTTTTGTTCAGTTTTTCTGAACCTAAAAGTGCTCAAGAGTTGAGAAGTTTTAAGTAACTGGTTGAATGTTCCTTAAGCAAGTTCTTAGCATACAAGTTCGTGTTTAACCCTGACCCTTGGGATTTCTCAGGTAAGACCAATCTGGTTTGCAGTTTGAGCTGTTACGTCAGGTAGATTTGCCCCTCTGTTTTTCTGATGTTCATTAACTGTGCTTTTGCCTCTTCTCTGTCTCTATTGAAACAGTTGGAATGCCAAGATGCCTTGGAAACAGCAGCCCGAGCTGAGGGCCTTTCCCTGGATGCCTCCATGCATTCTCAGATCAGAATCCTGGATGAGGAACATCCCAAGGGAAAGTACCATCATAGCTTAAGTGCTCTGAAGCCCATCCGGACCACTTCCAAGTAAGAGGCTCTACCAGCTAATGACTTGTCTGTGAAGCACCAAAAGCGTTTTTGAAAATTCGGGCTAAATTCGGGCTAAGATTAGACCATTTGGGAAGACCCGTTGTTAGTCAGGAGCTCTGTTTACGAAACAGTGTCTCATAAATGCTGGCTAGCCTCTCTGTATGCATTGACAATTTTGTGTTTTGGGTTTTCTCTCCTTAGACACCAGCACCCAGTGGACAATGCTGGGCTCTTCTCCTGCATGACTTTTTCTTGGCTTTCTCCTCTGGCCCGCATGGCCCACAGGAAGGGGGAGCTCTCAATGGAGGACGTGTGGTCTTTGTCCAAGTACGAGTCTTCCGATGTGAACTGCAGAAGGTAGGCTTCTCTGGTCCGCCCTTGTCTCCCATATAGTGGGTGCATAGGGCCTGAGCTAGGAGGGGGGGTCCGGCAGTGTGATGCCCTCAGCTCTGTGTTCTTTTAGGATCTGAGCTGTCCTGCGGAGGGAGGGTAGCCTGGGGATGACTTTCTCTTTGCTCTTCTGCTTTATCTCCTATTTCACCTTTAATCCTGTTTTAACCACGGGCTTTCTCTCTCTCTCTCAGCCCCGCTTCTCTTCCTGAGTCTACAGGGAAATTATGTTGCTGCCTTGTGACAGAATACATTTTTGTGGTAGCTGATTATCATGACTAAAATCTAGTTTGCAACTTTACATTTGACCACAGGATCCTTCAGAAAGGGTTGGGGGCCCTTGAGAAAGGAAGTTCTTAGCCAGAAACGAATTCTATTCAGGGATAATTTTTCTGGGTGGGAAGGAAGGACTTCGGTTCTCATCATTTTCCATATCCCGAGAGGCTCCCTCCCTATACAGGGTAAATATGTAGTTGCCCAGAAAGGGTGTGTTTTTCCCTGAAGGTGAGGTCCATGTACATAGTTTAAAGAAGAGGCTCGTGTGAGTGGTGTCAAAGCCTGGAGACAGAAAGCAATGGCAGGAGGGAATCTAGGGTCTCTGTTCACCTGGGCAGACGTGTAACGGAGGACATGTGCCCTTGTTAAGACTAGAGAGACTGTGGCAAGAAGAGCTGAACGAAGTTGGGCCAGACGCTGCTTCCCTCCGAAGGGTTGTGTGGATCTTCTGCCGCACCAGGCTCATCCTCTCCATCGTGTGCCTGATGATCACGCAGCTGGCTGGCTTCAGTGGACCAGTAAGTTCTAACCATCCTTTCTGACAGTCTCCAGGGGCCCGGCCACGGCCAGCTCTAACACTCTTGTTCTGTTGCAGGGGTTGTGCTCACCGGTGGGCTAGTTAGCAGCCTTAGTGATGCCTCTAGGTCTGTTGAAAGGGAACGGTTGATTTTGGAGTGAATGGTGGCTGGTCCACAGCCGGAAGGATGAGGGGCCGTGTTGCCAGAGAAGAGCCGGAAGCGGCTCGCTCTCCTGGGGCGGGTGAAGACACGAACGATTCCGGCTCTGCGCAGGATGGTGCTTCTTTGTTGCGTGTTGCCATGAAATGACAGTCTTGGTTTGGGGCGAGGTGTCTGGCGGTGCTGAGAGTGGGCGAGAGCAGTGTGGTGTGGCGTAGGCGGCTGGGCTCGTGCTGGTGACGCACCGCACGCCTGGGGGCAGAGCTGTCACGTGTTTGGCGGTTCCACGGCCAGGGAGCCTGAAGAAGCCCGAGGAGCCTTGAGGCTTTTTTTTAGAGTCCAACCTGGAGTCTACTTTAAGTGTTGGTTTATAGTGTAAATCGTGTGGCAGGTGTCGGGGTGGCAGCCGTGGTTTTTCCTAGTGCGTGCTGAAGCAGAGTAGGTGAGAGAGTGACGTTCACACTGTTTCCTGGACACCTGTTTCTTACACCTGCTGTGCTGCCTGACACTTGAGACTTTGATTAAATCTATTCTCTGCATATTTGCCTTGAGGCATCGGAGCAGTAGTTCTCCTTATACTGTGCGTTTTCCGTGTGTGGGTAAGCTGGAGGTTCATGGTTCTGGTAAGTATGTGCCTAAGATGCATGGTGATTAGGTAAAACTAATTTGCAGTTTTTCTGTTTTATTTCTGTTGTTGTTGTCTGTTTGTTTGTTTGTTTGTTTTTAAATGTTTGATGCCTTTTTAAAAGTTCTGATCTCTTTTCTGAAGCAGAGAACACTACTTTTCTGGTATTAGGTTTCTATATTAATTGAGCAACTAACACACTTTTGTATAAGTTTTAAGTAAGAGAGACCATGTAAGTGAATATTATGTTACTGACCAAAATGGCAAACATTTTCATAGGACCAGCTTCCCCCAAGAAGAGCTTCTGTCATTGTTTCACTACAGGGCTGGTGGCTGCTCTGGATCTTCTGTAGAATTCTTTGAGCTGGGTAGCACAGTATATAGGCTTTCTTGATTCCATTTGGCCAGTGCAAGAAGTTGATTGGCTCCCCCCATCCAAAAAAAAGAAAAAGAAAAACCAACAAAAAACAAAACAAACAAAAAAAAAGGTGGGGGGGGGAAGAAATACCATAGATTGTTGAGATTTTAATTTTTTATTTGGGAAAAAAAGCTACCTATGCATGTTCAGTTTGGGGGCCTACAGTCACTCCCTTGAGCATCTGCATATTCTTTTATCTCTCTCTTAAGGTACGGCATACTGGAATGCTAACTCTAGTAAAATCTTCTAGGTACCAGGGAACACCGAGAACCTTCCTTTAACAGGAAAACAGCATGCACACTTTTCCTTCTCTCTACCCTCTTGCATAAGAGCAACTTAAGGCCTGTGTTATTTCATAAGATCCCATCCTAGAACAATTGAGAAAGCAATGGTCCCATCCATAGTCTCTCTAAATGATAAAAAGATTTAAAACTACAAGCAAACTTCTTTTTTTGGAGTACCAATTCAAATAAATTTCTTTTTAAATTGGAAATTGAAGAATCAGCCTGGTTTTGAGATTAGTGCTAGCAATGAGCATACCTTCTGTTCTGTGGATTTAAATCCTTTCAAGGAACACCCATTTTAGATTTTTGCACATTTTCTAATATGGCACAACTTTCAAACTGGCTTAGTCTGTTCTTACAGAAATCTGTGTAAGAACCGACTCCCCAGATAGGGGGATATTTCTTTTCTCCCCTCAGGCATCGCTGAACCTTGGTAGCCATATGCAGAATATACGAATAAACGACCAAGTTCGTGTGTAGGTATGTTTTTTTAACTGGCCGGACGATCCAAGGTTTCAGTGATGCCAGTGGACCAGAGCTCTGTGCAGAGTGTCCAGAGGTCACAATAGTGTTAATGGAGTACCAGAAAGCTTAAGGGTATGGTCCTGACCTAAGATGAGTGGCCAGACTTGCTAAAGTTAGAGACGATATGTGGCCTTCTTGGATACGAACAGTTTAAAAAGACCAGGCCTGACCTATGATTTCTGTGTAAAGAATTAGCATCCACCCTGTAGATCTGCAAGAGAAGGCTACCTCCTGCAGTGCTGTATCTTGGTGAATGCTAACTCTGCTCAGGGGCCTTTTGGGGGAAAGGGCAGTGAATAGCCTCTAGAGAGGTAAGTTTCCCACCCTTCCAGCCTCCCCCCAGCTGCAGCTTGCTTGATGCTGTCAGGATCTGGATTTGGGGGGAGTCTCTCTGTAGTGGAACCAGTGACAGAAGCTGTTCTTTAGAATTTTCAGGATGGCTGTATTCTGCGGTCAGAATGAGAGAGTCAAGCTGGGCAGAATCTCTCGCCAAGAGTTCAGGTAAGGTAATGTTTATTCACTGGGAATGCTTTCCACAGCCAGACAGCTATGCTGACAATCTCTCGAGTTTTTCTCCCAGTTTGTTTACGTTTAAATGATAAGTTTGTAACTTTTTTAAAACTAAATTTGGGTTGGATTTTTTTCATGAAAACTTTTTTTTCTTTATCCCATACATACAAAATGGCTTGAAATGTAATTGTTTTTTTAAAGAACCCTATGTGTTGGAAATTCTTTAATCTGCTGTTTCCTCTTTTCCCCCCCCTCCGAAAATTTTACATAATGTAAGCTTCATTATGTCTTTTACCTTCCCCCGGCTCCCCACCTCCGGGAGGTACTAATGCTCTTACCCAGTGCTGAAAAATGGCACTGTAAAGGTATGGGAAGGAAGGAACCCCAAACTACAACCTGCTGTCCTTTCACGCCTTCCTCTGGAGACTGTTCCATCAGTGCTGAGGCGTGTGAGAAAAATGCTTTACGGCACCGCCATCTTACTGAGTTGCTTCACGTGAGGAAAAATGGGGTTTTGACCCTGCCACTCAGTGACTCAGTTCCACATTTTGGATTGCATACTGGAAAAGAAGCCAATCTTCTTGCTAGTAAACCAACAACCCAGCTGTATGCAGTGGTGACCCAAACAATGGATATAAACCTAAAAATCCGAGGGAGGGGAGACGTGGAATACAATAGTTCTCGGGATCTGAAATCTCCTATTTATTTGATCAGGTTATTTACTGACGCTTGACAGAAATCTGATTGGTGGGGATCTCTTAGGATCTGGCGGACATCTGGTATTAATTTCCTTCCAGGAAAAATGAGAAATGCCAGTTAACCCAGAGAGCATCTGGGTTCTGGAATTCAGCATTAGCCGCCTCAGGACAATTGTGTCTGGCCTCCATTTTTGTCTGTCGTTCAGAGCTGGCTTCCACCTACAAGTACCCTGTGCTATAAGGATCCGGGGTAGTTGGGTGGATGGGGTTTCTCGTTCTTTTTTTTTTTTTTTTCCCCCTTCCTTCAGGGTAGGGGATCGGTTTGGCTTTCTTTTGTTATGGTTTGTTTTCTCTCATTTTCGGCAAGATCAATTTTAGCTGCAAGGACTTGAAAAAAAGACTCTGAAGGATGCCGCCCCATTTTTCCTTGAGGCCTAGATTTTTGTATTCTGTCCTGAACAGAAGTCCTCCGTCACAGCCTGCTGAACCAGTAGCACCCAGGGATTTTTTTTTTTTTTTTAAGCAGAGGTCCCTCTTTGGGGGGAGTTTTTAGTTTAGTTTTGTTTTTTTTTTTAATTCTCTTTCCTTAGCAGCAAGGTCTTATTCTCGGAGAATCTACCCCATTGCAGACTCACTGCAACTTCAGGAGCCTTAATCGATTAAGTGCCGTCAGCTCGATGTACTACTCCGGACTCTGGCAACAGCTATGGGTTCTATTCTGTATTTCCACTGTGTGTAGCGAAAACAACGGTCGGAGGCCAGATGACGTGTTAGATGGCCAGCCTTGTAAAAACTCGACTCTGTATGTTCCCATGTATGTTACCGCAATGCTCCTTCTGTTGTACAGTCTGTGAGATACTCTTTGAAGATGGTACTTTTATTTTCTATTTTGTTTCATTTTCAATAAAAGTACATTACCTCCCACTTGCTGGTGTTGAATCCTGTCGCTGAATGTGCCTTGTGTGAGTGTGTGCTCCGGCGTTGCAGGACCTCAGAGCTGGAGGTGGCGCTCGGTGGTTCTTGGGGGCTGGCTGCCTTCCCTCCCCGCGGGTGGTGGTAGACATATGCTACCTGAGGTAACACGTTTTCGTTTTTGGGAGGGAGTGGGGAGTGGGGAGGGCCCACGGGAGGGTTTCTGGATTTTGGAATAGTCTGCTTTGTTTGCTCTCTTCTGTACTATTAAACTGCCGATGTTTATTTTCAGGAATGTTTTGCAAATGCACTTCTCACTCTTCCCCAGTCCAACTGTAGGTACACTGTTCCTTTTTATCAAATAAGCACGTTTGAAACGATCCAAAAAAAAAAAAAAAAAAGGGTCTTAATTTCATTTAAAGACATGTATCAATGTGTGGAGAGACTGGAGTAAGGTCAAATATATACTTTTTAATGACCGTGTGTTTAGAATTAATTTCAGCTTATGGACAGGTTTATGTTACATTAGAAAGAGGAACGGTTTTGGTGGTGTCCTTAAGGAAGAAAACAACCCAGATGAGGCCGACCTCCCGCGAAACGCCTCGAGTAAATATCCGCGGCCGAGTCGTCAGTCGTATTTGGTCCTTCAAGGTCTTCCTCTGCTTCTGTATGTAGCGCTGTCACAGTGGAGCTGCTTCCTCTTTCTAACTTAACATAAAACTGCGGCATGGTGTGTGGGTGCCGTGGAGATGTTGACAGTGGTGTGTGTTTCTCCCTGTAGGCCTTCGTGGTGAAACACCTCTTGGAATACACCCAGGTCACAGATTCTAACCTCAAGTACAGCTTGCTGTTAGTCCTGGGCCTCCTCCTGACGGAAGTCGTGCGCTCGTGGTCACTCGCGCTGACTTGGGCATTGAATTACCGAACTGGTGTCCGCCTGCGGGGGGCCATCCTAACCATGGCATTTAAGAAGATCCTTAAGCTAAAGAACATTAAAGAGAAGTCTGTGGGTGAGGTGAGTGAGGGGTGTTTGCTTCAGGGCAGAGAGAAAGCTCCCGGCTTGAGCTCTTTCTTTCATTTGGATCTCTGCTTTGCCCTTCATCTTCCTCCTGAGACAAGTGACTGGGGTCCTTGCGGGGTCCTCTCATTGCTCTTTGTGTCTCGTAGCTCATCAACCTGTGCTCCAACGACGGGCAGAGGATGTTCGAAGCAGCCGCTGTGGGCAGCTTGTTGGCTGGAGGACCCATTGTTGCCATCTTAGGCATGATTTATAACGTAATTATTCTAGGACCAACAGGCTTCCTAGGATCAGCTGTTTTTATCCTCTTTTATCCAGCAATGGTGAGTAAGCCTCCTTGCTGTATCGTAGCAGCTTCTCCTTAAACTTCTCCACTAGGTTGTATATAGTAGGCGTCGCTGAGGTGTCACATCTCTGATTGGAAATTTCCTCAGAGCAGGTACCTGGTTTGGAAAAGTCTGGAAAGAGCTAGGCAGTGTTCAGTCCCTAGGCAGAATTTTGTCTTGAGAGGAAGTAAGATGTCCTGTGAATAAAGGCCATGACTCTTAAGGAGATTTTAAAAAGAGAGTCTGAGTGAAGGAGGAGGCCAGCAGCTGAACTCTGCCCTTAAGAACACGGTAGTGTCTGAGTCCCTTCGTCTCAATTTGCTGCTGATAGGACTCTGCTGCTTCCCTTTGGTAGCACTCAGTAACCACAATGAGAACAAATACTTTACTTGTCTTAACTTCCTTACAAAAGGATAAGAATTAAATAATATTTTATTATAATTTAAAAGACCACTTTTATTAAAAGGCAGTGCAACTACATGATGCTCATTTTATTTATAATAATCTTAAACAGATTTATTTCCCAGAAAGACTAGACAGTTCTTAAATTTGAATAAGCCCTGACTTGGCATGACATCGCTTTTCCTTTCAGATGTTTGTATCACGGATCACTGCATATTTCAGGAGAAAATGTGTGACCACCACAGATGAACGTGTCCAGAAGATGAATGAAGTCCTCACTTACATTAAATTTATTAAAATGTATGCCTGGGTCAAAGCATTTTCTCAAATTGTTCAAAGTGAGTTTACAGATTTCATATGTGCATGTGGCATAAGGTCCTTGCTTCCTGAGCACATTAGCTGCTAGGAACCCTAATGTCATAGGATCATAATATCTTCTTATAATATCTTATGATCTTTATACTGAAAGGGATTTTAGAGACTTGAACTCATAATCTTATCTCGCATAGGAGGAAATTAAGACCAGAAAATTGTGATTTTTTTTTCCCCCAAGATAACTAAGCTAGTTATAAGCAGTTCATTCAGTTGCAAACCCCCCTATCTATACTGTCATCCTACCTGTAATTTTGTGGCCTGTCTATGAAGACATCACAGAAAACGTTATCAAGTTGTCTTCTGAGAGCTCCCCCCTTCCCTACCTGCCAAAGGCGCGTGTGCATCGCAGGTGTGAGATGTGTGAGGTGTAAGATCCTGGGGGAGGGGGAGAAGGGCCGCACTGGGGGTCAGGACAGCTGGACTCTGGGCCTGCCTCAGCTACTCGGTCATCGGGGTTTTTGGTTTGTTGTTTTATTCTTATCTTTTCAAACAATTGACTTATGTTGAGTCACAAGGCCCCATCCTGGTCCTATCCTGCTTCTCCTGATCAGTAAATTCAATGCACACATAAACATGTCTAATATGTGAATGCCACAACGCTTAGAGGAATCATTGGCATTAGACTGGACATTCAAAAAGGTCTCAACAGAAGTTGGAAAAATGGGCCTTAAAAAAAGGTGGCATTTCAGAAGGGTACATTTAAAGGCACTTTAGAGTTGAAAAAAGAAGGCATGTTTCCATTTAAACTTACTTCATAAAAGATGTGGGCTGTTCATTGACCATCACCTCACAGTGAGCTAACTTGAATACAGTGCAGTTACAAAAGTTAATGCAGTTTTAGGTTGAATAGAAATCCAGTGTTCAGATCAAGGAAGCTGTTTTATTTTAACTGTCTGATTTATCAATTAAACCTTCAGGAACATTGTGTCCAGTTCATAAACTTTATTTATCAGTGGTCATCAGGAGGAGGTGGCCACTCAGAGGTGTCCAGCAGTGGGTTAGGCAACTTTCATTGCCAGTGGAATGGAACCGATGGATGCTAATTGGGTATCTGCCAAGCATGTTGCAAGCAGGGTGACTGCTGATGGTCCTTTCTGCCTCTCTCATTCTGTGGTTTTATAATTTTCTTTCTGAGAGGCCACTCATCCTTCAGCCCCTGACTTTGGTATCTTTACCTCTGTATATTGGTTTGAAGAGTGTTCTTTCTCATTATGGACTTAGGCAAGGTATATGGTAAATGTGAAAGCAATGGGTTAGATTTTTTAAAATATGACATATGAGCTAGCTCTGAAGATAGTTCCCAATGTCTTGAGCAGTGGTAATACTCTAAGGTCAGTACAAAGCTTCTCAGAAGAATTGCTTTTATGTTTAAAAACTTTTAAAAACACACACACATACACATACACAAAACTTGCCACTTTATTGTCATACCTCCTACTCCATGGTCTTTAGTACTCTAGGGTTGCACTGTTAATAAGGGTCTCTGTTTTGCAAATATTTAAGAAAAATCATTCTGCCTACAAAAATTGTATTTCACTCATCTTCTGTCAATCATCTCACTGCTTTTTGTGTGAAAGCCTCTACCCAGCACTGACATACGGTAGGCACTGTAATAAATCTGCGTTCTTTTTAAATTCTCCATTACCGTGGTGTAGTCTTCCCTGTTGTTTGCTGGAAATAAACAACAACCAGGTAGGCAAACAAAACTGCCATTTGCAGATACAATTACTGTGTTCATCCCTTCTAGATGTAAGATGTTTGCAAGAAAAACCAGACTGAAGGCAGAAGATGTTCATTGCACTGATATGTAGGGACTGCTTTCTGTTAGATTCATTCTGTGACTTGATTCCATTTCAAACCTCAGGCTTATGTACCAGCATTAATAGTGATAACTCTTAGTCATGTTGACCTAGGTTTTGCATCATGGGTGTTAAGGAGTTGTTTTAAAACCTATGTGGCTGAAGACCTACCAAGTCTTCTTTGGTGACAGAGGGCCAATATCCCACGGTTTCTTTTGACTTGCTTTAAAATTGGCTTGCTTTTCATCAGTTGGCTTGCTTTTTATTCTTAGAAATCCGAGAGGAGGAACGTCGGATCTTGGAAAAAGCTGGGTACTTTCAGAGCATCACTGTTGGAGTGGCTCCCATTGTGATGGTGATTGCCAGTGTGGTGACCTTCTCTGTTCACATGACCCTTGGCTTTGATCTCACCGCGGCCCAGGTCAGTGAACCCTCAGGGCTTGGGGAGATTTTAGAAATACCACATATAGAGATGTTCTGGTGCTCTTGTTTCTGGATTTTGAGATGCCCCCAGTAATCAGAAGGTATTTTTTCTTTCATGTGATTAAGCCAGGAAGAGTGGCGATTCAGCCCTAAGCACGGATAACATGTGGATTGTTTTAAATCAGCCCAACTTTGGATTTAATTCTGAAAATACAGATCATCCTTTGGTTCAGATTTACTGAGAATTTTAATTGCAGGTCTCATAAAAACTCTACCTTTAAAAAAAAGCATACATGGGGCACCTGGGTGGCTCAGTCGGTTAAGCATCCGACTCTTGATTTCGGCTCAGGTCATGATCTCAGGGTCGTGAGATCAAGCCCTATGTTGGGCTCCATGCCCAGGGGGACGTCTGCTTGGGATTCTGTCTCCCTCCTTTTCAGCCCCTCCCCCCCCACGCACATGCACATGCTCGCTCTCTCCAATAAATAAATGAATCTTAAAAAAAAAAGCATACGTGACTCATACCAATTTGACAGTCAGGTTGCTGCCTTCCTTAAATCGATGTCTTGTTATTTTTGTTGCAGATTCTCATCAAGCTCAGTTTCTTTTCTTTTCCTATTTCCAGGCTTTCACAGTGGTGACTGTCTTCAATTCCATGACTTTTGCTTTGAAAGTAACCCCATTCTCCGTAAAATCCCTCTCGGAAGCATCGGTTGCCGTTGACAGATTTAAGGTGAGAGGCTCCCTTCTCTTCCTCTATGTCAGGAGCCGTCCTGGCAAAGCCACAGCTGCCTTTATTCCAATGGGCCACACAAGGCTTTTGTTCACCTCTAGCTTTTTGTCCAGCTGGTAAGAAAGGGGGCAGTAGAGGAGAGTGAATTAAGGGATGGGAATAGTTACCTTTTCAAGTGAATGCGAAATTCTACTTTTTGTTGACAGCCCATCTAGTTCTGGGCTCCCAGGATTTTGTTCTCCTTCAGAGCGAGGCCCTTCTTCCTTGGCCTGACTTGGGTGTATGTCCTAAAAAACTCCTGGGCCTCTTTCGGTGATTCAAACCGGAAGATCCGAACTGTTAGGTGACTGTCAGCTTTTCCTCACCTTGATCTACCGTTGCATCGACCTCTACCAAAATGCTCTTGTCATTTTGATTGGTCGATATGCTACGCCCTTTTCCATACTTTCTTTTTCCTGCCCTGTAGTCACCACTCCTGATGCAGGGAATGCAGTGACATGGGAATAGTTGTATAATGAGATCATGTTGCAAAGTGCAGCTAAGGAAATATCAGGTTTTTTCTGGAGGTGGTTAGTTGATCATGCTTTAACTGTCTTCTTTATGCCTTCAGAGTAATACAAATAGATGATACAAGAGGTCGATAGATTCAGGAGGGTGAGGGGAAGAAGCAGCACCTGTGTGGGCTGGAATTCCTTGACAATGCCCCTGCAGGGAGTAGCTTCTACATTCCTGCCAAGCCTTCTTGTCTAGTGCAGAACAATGAAAAAACGATGCTGGTTGCTTGAAGGTTTGGGGGGAACAAATTGAGACGAATGGAGAATATGAAGAATGGAGAAGAGCTTTCCAAGATTTATTTATATTCTACTTGTTTACAGTTAACAAGGTGAATTTTGTTTGGGCAAGAATGCCAGTCCTCAGGAATGCATCCCCAGCTCTGTGCCCTCCCTCCCTCCAGCCTGGCTGCTAGAAGGCGAAGAGCCAGAGCCATAAAAAAGAAATAGTCTAATTGTAATCAGAGCTTTATATTGCTGAGTCTGCAATACCTAGTTATGGAAGAAAGCATATGTTTTGACCATAAGATTGTCCTCCTGTCATTGTTAGTTGATAATATAGGTTTGTTCACCCTATGTTTCTCAAGGGCTTTCTTTTCTTCCATTTACCAGTAGGGATTTGCATTTGCAGGTGGCTTTTCACACCACAGCTCCCTCCTCTATCCAGGGAACTTCAGAGTTAATAATAGAAGCAAAATCACCCACAGCTGTATTATATGCCCCTTGAGACTTCAGTTCCATTCTGTCTTATTCTTCTTGGCAGGCTCCTCCTGCCCCTCCTGTCTCTCCTCCTTCCCCCCACCCTCCCCTTCCCCTACCTTCTCCACCTGCTAGGAGGATGATAACAGGTAGAAAGGGGTAAGAAGCCACCTTGTGACTTTTCGGAGATTGTTGTCAGTAGAGGGTTGCCAGTTTTAGCAAATAAAGAGACAGGACCCCCAGTTAGTTAATAACCACATGGGATATACCTATACTACCAAATTATTCATTGTTTATCTAGAATCAAAATCTAACTAGATGTTCTGTATTTTATCTGGCAACCTCTGTCTCCTCTTCTGCTCAACAGATGTACTCTGAGTGCATGAGGGTTCTGTTTTGATAGTTGGTGTCCTATGGTAAAGTTGAGGTTTATGGTTTATGTACCTCTAAGATTCTGTTGTCCTGGCAGGTGCCAGTCCAAGTAGATATAAATTCAAGTGTTGTGAGTCCCTTGTGTGCCTCCGCATGTCTCAAGAGGAGGACAGGCTGCAGGGAGCCCATGGGAAGGAAATGGGGAAGGAGCTGTGCAAACTGGAGCACTGGCTTATTTTTTTAATAGTCCATGAGGCCTGAAAGATCCCTTTAATAACTCCTTAGAGGAGAGAAATGATGGGAATTCTGTCAGCGTATGGTTTTACTCTGAACGTGGTCAAAATATTTGGCATGTTACTCTTAGCTCAGTCAATCCAGAAGGCTCTGAACAAATGAAACCAACAGCTGTTTTTGGAAACTTAAACCTAAGGTTGATGAAGAGTAATGGTTATTGGGGTATTTAGAACCACGACACTTCTGGGAAGATTGGAGTTTAGGAACTGATAGGAGATGTGGCAATCAAAGCTTGGAGTTTAGGATCTAGGAGCAAGGACTTGCTCTAGGGGTGGGAGATTATATGATACATTTACTAACACCGGCAAACTTTAAAACAGTTGGGGGTTCTCAGTAAATAAGCAGAGTCCTGACTCTGAAAGGCACCTTTGATCTTAAGTCTTTCTAATATTTCAAAAAAAAGTTGTGTTTTTTTTTATCATATTGGGAATCCAGCTGGGATTCTGTGGAGATCTGCAGTTTAAGAGAGTTGTCAGAAGTGGGTTCAAGATCATGGGCACTTATAATAAGGTTTATTATGGTCAGTGTTTCAAATCTCATTTCAGAAATACTTAGCTTTTCAATCATTCCACTTTTCTTCCCTAACATAATTCAGAGGGACTGTGGGAATGAGTGGGAGGAAAGTCTTGTTGTCTTCCCAAGTGTATTTCTGAGAGACATTCCCTTCACTTCTTCCCAAGTCCATTCCTTTGGTTGTTTGAATCCTCACAAGTTTCAAGGCAGAACTTTGAAGACATGAGAGCTTGGCAAGAAGAGGCACTCTGCCGATGATAAACCCAAGCAAGCTAAGCATGGTCACCATCTCGGCTCGCCTCTCCCCACACACATGTGCCATGTGGTTGCTGAGGGGAGCGCACAGGCTTTGCGGCTCCACAGGAGTGTTCTGGAAGGGAAACACAGTGATGGGGATCCATCTAGGAGAGCAGCATGCCCTTTGGTTTTTCTGCTTGCATTTTACTGCTTGCCCTTCAGCAAGTCATGGGTGAGAACAAAGGGCTGCATACGGGTTAGTTAAATGCACTTTGGCCATACTAGACTGGCAGAAAGGAAAAGGTAGGTTAGGATATGATTGGCAGTGTAGAGTGTTGGGCCGTTGAGAAGGCCCCTGTCCCTCCTGAGGGTGTCCCCACACCCCCGTGACCTCTCGCTGGGCCTGAGGCTGGGCTACACTAATGAGCTACCTTTTGCCCTTCAGCTTCCTTCCACTGTATAGCCTGATGTGTTTTGCCGTGTGAGTGCGCGCCCTAGGCTTGTCCCCCTGGTCTTGGTCCAGTGTCTCATCTTTGCACCTCTCTCACAACTCCTATCAGAGTTTGTTTCTGATGGAAGAGGTTCACATGATAAAGAAAAAACCAGCCAGCCCTCACATCAAGATAGAGGTGAAAAATGCCACCTTGGCATGGGACTCCTCCCACTCCAGTATCCAGAACTCACCCAAGCTGACCCCCAAAACGAAAAAAGACAAGAGGGCTGCCAGGGGCAAGAAAGAGAAGGTGAGACCGCTGCAGCGCGCTGAGCAGCAGGCCGTCCTGGCAGAGCAGAAGGGCCACCTCCTCCTGGACAGTGACGAGCGGCCCAGTCCCGAGGAGGACGAGGGCAAGCACATCCACCTGGGGAGCCTCCGCCTGCAGAGGACACTGTACAGCATCGACTTGGAAGTCGAGGAGGTAAGCCCGGTGCCTCCCCACTCCCCACCTGCACCCCGTCTGTCCACAGGTGTCTGCGGACATCTCCTCCGGCACGAGTGGGCAGCCGCCTTCCTTACACTGGTGGCTGGGGCTGGTTGGAACTAACGAGCGAATCCGGCCACTCCAGCTCCACAAAGGAGTCTTCAGGCATCTACCAGTAGACCTTAATACCAGCTGATCTCATGAGATGCTCATTTGACAAGCAAGGAAATGAAGAGTTCAGGTGGATTTTCCAAGACTTTGCCCTGAATAGATTCTAATTGTTATAGTTGTATGTGAGCTGTAATAATTATTTCTGGTTACCATAACTCTGGGCGAGCTTCTCGTTACCAGTAGGCTGTGCAGAGCACAGACCCTGGTCCATATAAGAGCCCTCAGGGCTGCGCTTATTGACAGATCTCTTGTAATTATTTATCTACTTATTTATCTATTTTTATTGCAGCATAATAGCCAGTGTTCTATTAGTTTCAGGTGTACAACATACTGATTCTGTAATTGTTGATTTTTCATATAAACGAAGGATCATTATGATGTGTGATGTCACAGCCTGGATAGCACAGGACTAGAATCTCTCCGAGGGGCTCCTGGGCAGAGTGGCTGGAAGAGAGTCCAGTTCAGGGCTTTGCAGACACAGTCTGTGACCATTCAGAGGGGCACAGATGTATATGTACATCTGTCGTCGGCTGTTTTCTGAGTGCCAGCTTTATGCCAGGCACCGTTCGTTGTGGGGCTGGGCTGTAGCCGCTGGAAACCAAACGGACAAAAACCTCTGTGCTCCTGTAGCGTAGGTTTTAGTGGGCAAAGACAGATAGTAAACGAGTAGAGTATATGGTATGTCAGATGGTGATAAGGGCCCTGAGGATGAGAGGGAGTGGTGGGCCGGAGCAGGTGTGGTTGCAATTTAAATAGGCTGCCTGAGGGAAAGCCTCATTTAAAAAGTGGTATCTGAGCAAAGGCTGGAAGGAGGCGAAGGCGTGAGCCATATGGGTATCTGGAGGAAGAACATTCCAGGCAGAAGGAACAGAAGCGCAGAGGCCCCGAGTGCGCAGTGTACGTATTCCCCAGCAGAGTGAGCACGGGAGAGAAGGGCAGACGCCGGGGGCAGAGAGGCGGCTGGGATGCCGAGCCTCCTCTGGTCACTTTGCCTTTACTCCGAGTGGGAAGAGAAGCCTTGGGAGGGTTTGGAGAAGAATGATATGATCTGACTTCTGTATGAAGAGAAACATCCTAGCTTCTGGATTCAGAAGAGTATGGAGGCAAACAAGGGAGGAGAGCAGTTAACCCCGGAGAAGCGTATCTTGGACCAAGGAGGGTGATGAGCCATGTGTATCGGCATAACTGGAGCTGGGGGTAGTGGGTTATCACGTGGCGTACATCAGTATCAGCAGCTGACTAAGGCATGTTCCGTGGATCCAGAGCCAAACTGGAGAGAGAAAAGCTCCCAGCTCTTGAAAGCTGCCGCCAAGAGCACATGGTCCTTCGTGACCACACCTGAAACCACGAGTGTAGTTCATCACTGGCCACCACGCACGTCCGTTTTTGACTTCCGTTAACTCTTCACCACAGGCTTTTTTTTTTTTTTTAAAGATTTTATTTATTTGACAGAGAGAGACACAGCGAGAGAGGGAACACAAGCAGGGGGAGTGGGAGAGGGAGAAACAGGCTTCCCGCGGAGCAGGGAGCCCGATGTGGGGCTCGATCCCAGGACCCTGGGATCATGACCTGAGCCGAAGGCAGACGCTTAACGACTGAGCCACCCAGGAGCCCCCACCACAGGCTTCTTATTTAATAGTGATTTTCTTGATTATTGAGGCAGCTCCATTACATTTCTCATCAGCCCTATTAGAGGATTATTCCTCATTCAGCTGAAATGTACTCTTCTGCTTTCTCTTTTGATCCTCATCCAGCCCTTTAGAGCCCACATTCACATGACACACCTTTAGCTATTTGGAGAGGGGTACCTTAATTCTTCCAGTGCACCCCTCTCCCCTTCAGGGCGGGGAAGGGAAGTTAATGTTTGCCTGAGATCCTCTGTGCCCGGGGCATTCCACTGTTGGTATCTCTGTTAGTCACCACGGAGTCATGAGAACAGAGTTTTCTCTATGTAAACCTAACTGACTTGCGCAGAGATCGAACCTTTGACTTGGTCTCCTCATTACCATCAGGCTGTAATCTTTCAAACTCTGAAACCATGTCAGAAACTTTATCCAACATACTTGGTCTAAGACACTGTACTTGGTTCTACAAAGATCACTCCTTCCCTCAAGTTGCTCAAAGCCCAGTGAGAGACGGACAGTGGAAGTAACCAGACCACGAGCACACAGTTGGCAGGTGCTAGTGGAGCTGAGGTTGCATTCACGACCTGGCTGCCTCCAGAATCCATGCTCTTCTGCACACCAACTCTCCCTTTACTGAGGGATTTGAGCCAATGCAGGGTTGCTAAACAGTGGCCCTTTTGAAATCACCTGCCCGTCCTTGAAAACTCGGAACACCACCTGTTGAGAGCTCATTATTTTGCCTGGAGATATTCAGTTAATCACAGGCTTTCCTCCTCCCCACCCCCACCCCCCCCTTTTAAGTGGGATTGATGATATCAATAGTCTTCAGATTCTTGGAAATGTTTTGTAGAAAAATGGAAACAGTGCACATAGTTTTTATTGAAAATAATTTATAGACCCTAGAGGAAAACATCATATAAAATGAAATGAAAACCAACAAAATAATTTCCAAGAGTCCTGCCCTCATTTCCAAAAACAACAAAAATAAACAAATAATCACAAAACATGGGTTGCCAAAAAAGTAAGAAAGAGGCTGGGCTTTTCTAAAAGTAACGTGGGATACCTTCATGTGTGTGGCTTATTTACGTTTTCTAAAAGGCTCACACATCCGTTACCTCCCACATACGCCCGCAGAAGCCCTCTGAAGTAGGTGGCTGACAGGGAGCAAACAGGGAAGTGAACTTGCAGGGTCACCAGGATGATCGTCTTCCTATTACTGATGGGCTGTCGTTGTGTTTTTCCTCGAAGAAGTCAGCAGCCCCTAGAGACGAGTGGTCCATGGCCCTAATGACCTTCCTTTCTCTGTGTGCTTTGTCCAGGGTAAACTGGTTGGAATCTGCGGCAGTGTGGGAAGTGGAAAAACCTCTCTCATTTCAGCCATTTTGGGCCAGGTAATATTTTGTTTTGTCTTTGGCCTTTTCTGCCTCTTTCCCTGGAATCTGCCTCACAAGAGTCTTGGGAAGAATGAACTAACTTCCCGAAGAGAGTCAGGAAAGGTAGAAACAAAGTGAACCCTTGGTCTGTGTTCTGCCCCCTGCCCCCGCCCCCTGCCCCCACATTCCCACCCCTTATCAGCGTTGTATCTGGGAGTGGGCTCAGTGGATACCCGAGGAGTGACTGATTGATACCTAGCTGGAGCCATCCATTTCTCCTGCCTTCTTTTATTCAGCATGTATTTATTGAGTGCCATATGTATGCCAGACAGTGTGTTGGGAAATGTCAGCGATAAGACGTGAACAAACTGCAGACTGCCAACAGAGTGAAGAAGCCGGGCCGGCCAGCATTACCAGCCTCCCTGTCAGAGAGATCTCTGTCAGGATTTGATCTAGAAGCAAAGCCCCGCTCTGATTACAACCTAACCATTGAAAGAATTACGCCCTTGGGAGCTGATGGCCTAGCTGGGGAGTTACACCTTCGAGACACACAAACATAGCACAAGGCAGAGAGTGAATGGTTCACAGAGGGCCCAGCAGAGGGCTGTCAGCGTTCACATGGGGGCAGGGTCAGGGATCATCCAGCTAAGGCAAATTGTCTTTTCCTGTGTTTTAAAACCAAATAATAGGGAAAATCAACAAGGTACTTCCACCTGCTTTTAATCTTGAATCAAACTAGCTTGACTTCGATGGTCGGGATGAGGATAAACTGAAGCTCATTCTTACCTACCTGTGGAGAAGGTCCAATGAGTCATTTCTCCATACTGAGGAAATTAAACACATGCAAGAAGGAGTTGGGGAAGGGTGTTTTGTAGTGTCCCGGTTATGGAATATTTTGTCTTATTCAGTGTCACTGTCACAGTTGATAGAGTGGTACTCTCCTCGGGAGCAGTGGGACCCGGCGTGGTCTGAGGAAGGTTGCATCCAAATCATCTGGAGCTACAGCGCCCCCACCCCACTGCTTTGTGGGACTCCTCATTGGTTGGGCTCAGCCCTTGATCTTTGTAAACAGCCAAAACCTCCTGGGGGTTCTGATCATTTCGGGGTCAGATTAAGGGTCAATGATGAGAGACATGGGAGATGAAGGGGGAGGTGGTATTGAATGGGGGATGGTTAGGGTAAAAACGGAGTGGGGCTTTGCTTCTAGGTCACATCCTGACAGCAATCTCTGTGCCCGGGGGGCTGGTAATGCTGGCCGGCCTGGCTTCTTGGGAGTTGTGTTGGCAGCCTGCAGTGTGCGTGTTCGTCCCGTAGCAGCTGGAAGAGTTGAGTTTCCGCAGTAGACCCTCCGTGGGTTTCTGAACACTGAGTGCAGAGCAGGGGGCTTTCCAGTTTTGGGGCGGTTGGTACCGCTGTAATGGTGTGTGCTGGGTGCACCTGTGTACGTCCACTGTGTGTTAATGGTGTTTGAGAGGACAAGCTTGGATGTGCAGGATGGGTGACAAAACTTTGTTCAAGCTATAACATCCCTAACCCAAGACAGATGTCTACTGTCAGTCCCAAAAGGAACCCCGAAAGAGGACAAAACGGATAAATCATATCAATCACTGTGGCAGAAACACAATTCGAAGCACGTGGCTCATCACACAGTCTCTTCAACGTTGAACAAGAGGGTCTATCCTCATTAAATGGATACTCTGTAATACTAGTTGATGTCTAACGATTTTTTTCCCCCCTTTGGTCCTCATTTTACAGAAGCAGCTGCTTTAGCCAACAGCCTGGATTAATTAATTCTATAGATGAATTGAGGCAGGAACTAGCTCTACATCCTTGCAGCATCCTCCCCAGGGGACTTCTGAAAGAGCCTTCTGCTCTAGTCCTTCCTTTAGTTAAAAGAGTTTGCAATTAGGAAGAAAGGATCTGGAGTAGCTTATAGGCTGCTGAATGAAGTGTTTGTTCACTCAAGTCCTAGATTACGCGGGGTTCCCATCACACCTAAGCAAAGAGAACTTTTATTTTCTTTGCTTCTGTAGCTCTCTATGGAATGAAGGCGAGGTCTGGATTCAGGTCCAAAAAGCATCCAAGGAGATTGCCCAAACTTTGAACTCCGTTGCGGAATTGTGGGGGGTTCTGTTGGCGTAGGGTGGTGGTTTTGCTTCATGATGCCATTGGATGGTGTCTGTCTCCCTAGATGACACTTCTAGAGGGCAGCATTGCAGTCAGTGGAACCTTCGCTTATGTGGCCCAGCAGGCCTGGATCCTCAATGCCACTCTGAGAGACAACATCCTCTTTGGGAAGGAATTTGATGAAGAAAGGCAAGGAATGTTTGGTTTCTGTCATGCTTTCCGTCTTGGCCATGTGAGACGCAAGGCAGCCCACGTCAACAGGCTCTGTTCCAACCATGTCCCTGATGCTAAGTGTCTTTATGTCCTTCAGATACAACTCTGTGCTGAACAGCTGCTGCCTGAGGCCTGACCTGGCCATTCTTCCCAACAGTGACCTGACTGAGGTACCGACCTTCTGCCCCTAATGGGGCAGTGCGTTGAGCAGAGAGGATTCTGGAAGATGGGTGGCAGGGCGGTGCCAGAGCCACCTCCTAGTAATGTATCTTAAATGTGGCAGCACCTACATGGGGAGTTTTGCTTTCACTGGGACTTTATGTTCGGAAAGCATTTGTTCCTTAGGGCAGGGTTATCAACACTACTTGTTTTCAGCATATAAATATTTCATGTCATGTGGATTTTTTTTTTTTTTTTTTGGTGAGAGTGCATGAGCGCACGTGCACACGGCGGGGGTAGGGGATGGAGGGAAAGGGAGAGAGAGCATTTTTTTTTTTTTTAAAGATTTTATTTATTTATTTGAGAGAGAGAATGAGATAGAGAACATGAGAGGGGGGAGGGTCAGAGAGAGAGGCAGACTCCCCACCGAGCAGGGAGCCCGACGTGGGACTCGATTCCGGGACTCCAGGATCATGACCTGAGCCGAAGGCAGTCGCCCAACCAACTGAGCCACCCAGGCGCCCGAGAGAGAGCATTTTAAGCAGGCTCCACACTCAGTGAAGAGTCCGACTCCGGGCTTGATCTCACGACCCTGAGGTCATGACCTGAGCCGAAATCAAGAGTCAGACACTTAACCGACTGAGCCACCTTGGCGCCTTGTATGTCATGTGGATTTTAAACAAAATCCCAATGTTGGTTCAGAGTTAATGTTTTCTACGCTGAATATTCATTTGAAAACCGTAAGTCAAGCATGTGCTTGTTGAGGTTCTTCTCTGAACTTTATTCTGCCAGCCAACCTCCTTATTCATACACAGTCTGTGGAGAGCCCTCTTCAATTAGAAAGAGAGAGGCCTTAGCACAACCCCTTCTCTCTTTGGCTCTCTGCCCTGGAGCAGTTTGCAGAGGCGTTTCTTTGGAACTGGCTTGTGTTCTTTGGTGTTGACTCTTGTTTCCCATGACCTGCCCTGAAGGTCTCTGGAGCTAGCATTTTATTCAGCTGACTTCAGTTAAATCCTTCCAACCGGATTTGGTGAATGGTTTTATTAGTTCACTGGTTCTCAAATCTTAGTCCCCAGACCCATAGTGGATCAGCAGCAACAGTATTATTGGGAACTGGTTAGCAATGCAGATTCTTAGGCCTCACCCCACACCTACTGAATCAGAAACTCTAGGGGCAGGGCCCAACCATCCGTTTCAACAAGCCCTACAGGTAATTCTGATACATGCTCAGATTTGAAATCTCTGAATTCAGTGTTTTTTTAAGGACAAGTTCTTTGTTTTTTTTTTTTAATTACAGAGCCAGTTACCATTTGACAATTGATTTATTCATGTGTTCATTTAGTAACATTTATCAAAGGCTTGTCATGTGCCAGCTCCTTATGCAGAAACTGCTGGGCACTAGGAATATAAAGGACTAGGATAATGATCTGTGCCCTCAAAAAGCTTACAATTGAGAGGATGAGATACCCGAACAAATAACTATAAAATAAGCTGATAAAAGCTCTCAAAACTTTAAGAAAAAAAATTAAAAAAAAAAAAAAGTCCCCTTTCTTTTGGGCAGTAGTAGAGACGAGGGTGGGAGTAGGTTTCACAGAGGAGAGGGTGCTGGAACTGAGCAGATACAGTACAGAAAAGGCATGACAGTGGTGTGAGGGTTCATAATGGACACACAGTTTAAAATGGCTTAGATGCCGGGGAGTGGAAGAGAGCTTGGTTGGCAGTGGAGACTGAGAGCTGCCGTGGAGCCAGGTGGCAAAGAGCTTGCTTTCTATGACATGTTGGCTTAGATTTTATTCTTTAGGGCTCTTGAAAGACAGTTTTCAACAAGGGTGGGACATGGTCAACTTTGTGCTTTGGAAAGATCTTTCTGCCCACAGAGAATGGATTGGAGTGGTATGTCAAGGCGGAGTTCTGGGGAAGGCAGAGTTGTCTTCTCTGGGCTGGCTCCCGCAGTTCCGGGGTGGGCCCTGGAGGATCAGAGTGGCACTTCCTCCAGGTGGGGAATTCAGTAGAAGGAGCAGGTTAGTGGAGCAGAGGAGCAGTGACTGGGGGTGATCGCTGAGCTTGGTGTTGGACTTGAGCTGGAGGCTTCACTGTGCTTTCTGGACTCTTGTAGATTGGTGAGCGAGGAGCAAACCTGAGTGGTGGGCAGCGCCAGAGGATCAGCCTGGCCCGGGCCTTGTATAGTGACCGGGACATCTACATCCTGGATGACCCCCTCAGTGCCTTAGATGCCCACGTGGGCAACCACATCTTCAGCAGTGCTATCCAGAAGCACCTCAAGTCCAAGACAGTTCTGTTTGTTACCCACCAGTTACAGGTATGGGGCATTCTTGCCCAGGCTGCCCACCTTGGCTTGGGAAATCAGAAGCAGGGAGGTGGGCTTGGTCCAGGTCCCTCCATGGAACTCCTTAGAGCTTCCTGGAATCAATGTTTATTTTCTCAGCAGATAGCCCCCAGCCCATTGTACCAATAAAGCTCATCGTACTGATGTACCAGATGGCCATCTGAATTAGAAATCCTCAGAGCTTGTTAGCTTTTGCATATAAATCAGTAAGTAAAAGGGCTGAGAGGAGTAGGCTGCAACTGGAGTTTGCGTATGAGATCGTTTGGAAAGCATCTTGTTAATATCTATATGCAAGTGGGAACTGTTTAAGGAAAACAAGCTCTTCTCCCTCTGTCACGCCAAGACAAGCAGCCACTTTGGAGAGCAGCTCCAGGATGTTGCCATCTGCTTTGCATATGTTGTCAGGTTTAGGGGGCTCATCCCCCATTCTGCCGCAGAAAGTCTGTAACCATGTGCTTCTGGGTACAGCGAAGGGCTGTGAAGTTTAATGCAAGGCTCGTGTGACTCCATCAACAGATCTGTGTCAAAAACGAGAGGTGATGCTCTTTGAACCGCATCACGAGGCACAGTAAACGAAACCGGGTCCTCTCACTCTTGGCACTATTGACATTTTGGGCCAGATTGCTCTTTGTTGGGGGTGGGGGGAAGGCTGTCCTGTGCAGCCCTGGCCTCTATCCACTGGATGACAGCGGTACCCATCCCCAGTTGTAGCAACCAAAAAGGGCTCTAGAGAGTGCCAAATGTCCCCTGGGAGGCTCACTTGCCTCCAGATGAGAACCTCTGAAGGAAGGTGTGGGTGTTGAATGTATTTGCACAAATGTCAGCAACATTGTATTGTCCCTGCCTTTTTGTCTCCAGTACCTGGCCGATTGTGATGACGTGATCTTCATGAAAGAAGGCTGTATTACAGAAAGAGGCACCCACGAGGAACTGATGAATTTAAATGGTGACTATGCTACCATCTTTAATAACCTCTTGCTGGGAGAGACACCCCCAGTTGAGGTAAGATTTGCATGGCGTTTGTGGGCATCTCCTCCTTTCTAGCGAGGGAGACTTGACTGTAGCGAGTGATGGAGAGATCCCAGCTGAACTCAGTGTCTGTGTCTTGTTGGCAGGGGCCCTATTTTCTGGTGACCAGACTCCTTTGCTTTAGTTCACATACTGGTGCTGCTCTATGAGAGCAGGATTATGGGGCTGGTGGGCCGATGTCTTCTGCCACTGAGAACACATTAATGAGGCAATGACAGGGAGAAAGTTATGGGCTCAGCACATGCTGTTGTTCAGTCGTAACTGAGCTTCCTAAACTCTGTCATTCCTGACTGAAGGATTATGAAGCTCCTTTTTAAATAAACAAGTGAAGAAGGAGTGAGGGAAGAGAAATTAAATATTGCATACATTTGACAATGATCCCTGGTGCCTTGGCTGCTAATTTGGCACTCATTAACCGACATCTGTGGTCCCAGTTCCTGGGTTAGACACGTCATAGATGTCATCCCATGTAGTCATTTTAACAGAGCTCTGTGGCAAAGTAGGATTATCCCCCACTTTTATAGCTGAGGGAATGGAAGATCAGAAACCTTAAGAGCTCGAGAACAAAGGTGGTTTGATGTCACCGTGCTCCTTCTGCCTCGCTACCCTGCTTCCTGTGGCAACACAGAATGGCAGTTTTCCATGGCTTTCCCCTGGGCTCCGAGTTAGGCCCAAACAGGGGTATTTAGTTAGAGCTCGCCAAAGAGGTTGTTTTTCCTTCTTGCCACCCTGCTCTCATTTTGAACTCCTTACTTATTCTGTGGTCACCCTGGATTCTAGGGGTGCACTCATGCACTCAGGCTGGGCTAAAAGGTACTTCTTAGCTACCAGGTCATTTGATGTCTGCACAGGATAAAAGCAGAGTTACTGGGACCTTTTCTGGGAGCCCTGTTTCAGTCCTTGGGTGTCATCCTGTTTGATTTCACGAACAGTATAATTAACTGTTCGTGACCGATGCGTTTTAGGCCTCTAGGAATAACAGGCGTTCCAGAGTGTCACCAGGAACTTCAGTTGAGACACCTGAATCCAGATATGGATTTTATGATCTCTCCCTCTGGCTCTCAGGGTGCTTTGGACTCTTCAGAAGTTTTCCTCCTCACTGTAGACGTGGAGGGGGGAAATGAGAGGGAAAGAAATTAAAATAGGAAACATCCAAGAAGCAAAAGAATATCGAGAATCGGTGTATTGCAGCAGAGAGAACATACCTTAGGAATGTCACTTAACTTTCCTGAGCTTTGGTTTCCTCATCTTAAAAATGGGGATGACACCTGCCTCTTAGAGTTGTTGCATCAATTAAATGAAATAATATGTAATCTTACTAGTAAGTGGTCAGCAAATGATAATTTTCTCTTTAGTGCATTTATTCATACACAGTAGTAAATATAAAATTAGAGCCCCATCTTGTGTTCTGTCATGGCTTTAAATTTTATATTTTCTGGTTTTTTTCACTGTCCGTTTAAAAAGTCTAGTTGGAGAGCAAACTGGGGTCATGAGGCTGACAATGACATAGAATTAAATGTAGTAAGCTCAGGACGCCTGGCTGGCTTAGTCAGTAGAGCATGGGACTGTTGATCTCGAGGTTGTAGGCTTGTTTTGTTTTGTTTTTTAAAGATTTATTTATTTATTTGAGAGAGAGAGAGAGAGAGAGCACAGAAGGAAAGGGAGAGAGAATACCAAGCAGACTCCCCACTGAGTACAGAGCTCAACTTGGGGCTCAATCCCATGACCCTGAGATCATGACCTAAGTGGAAACCAAGAGTCAGATGCTCAATCAACTGTGCCACGCAGGCACCTCGGGGTTATAGGTTTGAGCCCCATGTTGGGCATAGAGATTACTTAAAAGTAAAATCTTTTAAGAAGTAAATGTAGTAAACTAAATTAAGGGAATTTTCTACATAAAGATAATAAGAGGAACTTCAAAAGGGGAGCATTAAGTAGCCTCTGTTGTCTCAGGTACAATCTGATGGATGTTTATTAAGTCACTTTGTGTCCTATTATGGGCAGTGCTTGGTGCTAGGTCTGGTACAGGTTACCACCGTGAGTCAGACATCATCTCATCCTCGAGGGACTCGCAGTCTGCTAAGCAAGACCGATGTTCTGATGCTCTTATAGGGAACTGTAACACCAGGTCACATTTGCTGCAACATGCTATCATGAAGTACTAACCGAGTGCCTGGGAGAACAGGGGAGGGGTGAGCTCTGTCCTAGAGGAGTCTAAGTTGCCTCAGGGAGGATTTAAGATTTGAATCCCTCCGAATGGGGATAACTGTAACTGAGTTGGGGTGAGGGGAGGGGCATTCCAAGTGAAGAACCAGTGTGGACAAAGGTCCAGAAGTGGGGAATGGCAGGATGGTGTGAGGAATGGTGTGAAATCCAGTGTGGCTGGAGAGTAGAAGTCACAGGAATGGGAGAAGAACATACAGAGTCGGGCTAGGGCCAGAATGTGGAGGTTTTGCAAAACCAGGCTGAATTTGAGTATATCCTGTGGTCGCAGTGGGAAATGGTCAGATCTATGATTGGATTTAGTAATGTGGAGATCAGAGATGAAGGAATGGGAATGCCCCAGCCCTAATACTTTGGGCAAGTTGGAGTGGATGAGAACATTGGGGAAAGCAATGTCTATGGAATAACAGGATAGGAACCCAGATACCGAAGACTGAAGGAGTTGAGGAAGCACAAGAAAGTGGCCCTTTTAAGAGGTTTGATGTATCTCTTCTCAAGAATAGCAGCAGCTTGAAGATGATTCTCCAGTGTGCCTGTGGACATTTGTCTGAATGGCCGTATTGTAACCAGAGACACTTTTTTTTAATATTAGATTAATTCAAAAAAAGAAACCAGCGGTTCACAGAAGAAATCACAAGACAAAGGTCCTAAAACAGGATCAGTAAAGAAGGAGAAAGCAGTGAAGCCAGAGGAAGGTAATGACCTTTTTTGAGATTTTAGATTTGTCATTGAAGTTTATCGGAAAGTATGCCAAGTGGTAATTCATAATGTTTGACAGCATTGTGTGTTGTAGAGTCCTCTGGCCTTATATTTCTGGAATAACAAATTCTTGTATAATATTGGGAGACTATGAGGTGCCTTCTGTTTGCTTAAACAGACCAAAACAGTAAGAATGACCTTTAATCCTCTGCCTTGGCTACATACTGTGGGTCAGGTGTCTGTAATCATAGCTGAGTCATCTTGAGTAAGGAGAAATGGAATGATGAGTAGAAGTATACCCTTCTTCCCGTGATTCACCTTTGCTTTTTTTTTTTTTTGAAGATTTTATTTCAGAGAGAGAGAGAGCAAGCATGGGTAGGGGAGGGCAGAGGGCACCCCTCACCTCTGCTCTTTAAAAGTCAGTGCCAATCTGCCTTCAGCTCAGGTCATGATCCCGGAGTCCTGGGATCAAGCCCCGCATCCCCGCTGAGCAGGGAGCCCGCTTCTCCCTCTGCCTCTGCCCTTCCCCCCTTTGCTCATGCTCGCTCTCTCGCTCTGTCTCTCAAATAAATAAATAAAATCTTAAAAAACAAACAAAAGTCAGTGCCAGTCTGTGGCTGACTCAGCAGAGCGTGCAACTCTTGATCTTAGAGTTGTGAGTTCTGAGCCCCACTTCGGGTATAGAGATTACTTAAAAATAAAAATCTTAAAAATAAAATAAAAGTCAGTGCCAGTCCAGGAAGAGATGTTTCAGCACGAGCAGTGTCTACATCTTCAGTAGCCCCCTCATTAGAATGTTACCCTCCTGGCTTTTTTTTTTTTTTTAAGATTTTTTATTTATTTATTTGAGAGAGAATGAGACAGAGAGCATGAGAGAGGGGAGGGTCAGAGGGAGAAGCAGACTCCCCACTGAGCAGGGAGCCCGATGCGGGACTCGATCCTGGGACTCTAGGATTATGACCTGAGCCGAAGGCAGCCGCTTAACGGGCTGAGCCACCCAGGCGCCTCCTCCTGGCTTTTTCTGATGAGGCTACAACAGGGCCAGGCTGAAGAGTTACAGCGCAGGTTTTTCCTGCCTGACTTTCCCCGGCCAGAGTCCTGGCTCTGGTTTCGTAAATCCTTTATCTTATCAACTAAAGCAAATATTGAGAGTTAGGAAAACTATTTGTAATGCCTCCGGCATTTTCACCTTTGTGAATCTTAAGCTGCACCAGTTTACCCGAGATACAGAACAAAGAGCGCAGCCCTGTTTTAAAGCTCTCTTTTGTTGTCACCGAGTCACCTCACGTTATGAATCCAGGACTTTGGCCCTGGGCCTGTTTTCACTTCCTTGTTCTTAAAACTGCACAGTTGTTTGGTGTTAGGAGTTGACCATCCTGACTTAGCACACCCTGCCGCTTTTCTTTCTTTCCGTAAACCAGGCATGAGACTTTGCACTGGGTGTGATTTAAGATACCTGTACACACACAAAACAAACACAGCACAGAAGGCTGAGTCATCTCTCTGTTCCTGGCACAGGCAGTATCAAAAACCCCAGAGAACCCTGAGGGAATGTTTGTTCTCATCTACAGAGCCCCTGACCTGGATACTCACAACTCTTCAAGTACTCCAGGCACGTGAGGCTTGTTCCAAGATAATTAGACGTTGCCCGTGATATAGAGGCACTGGCTTTTTGGAGGGCTGTTTCTCTGTATTAGGGCATCAGCATCAGTCACCTGACCATCCCAGGGAGCCTCCAGGAGGTACCCTTGAGCCTTTCTCTCCTCCTCAGCCGATCACCATGGTCTAATGAATTTACCTCCCGAACCTCCAACCCCATTGCCACGACCCTGGTTCTAGCCCCATCATCGTGCACCTAGAGTGTTACAGCTGCTTCCTTTTAAATCTGGCCCCCATGCAGACAGCTGAGAGGTCTAGTTAAAAATGGGGGACCAGGGGCACCTGGGTGGCTCAGTCGGTTAACCGTCTGCCTTCAGCTCAGGTCATGATCTCAGGATCCTGGGATGGAGCCCTGCGTCGGGCTCCCTGCTCAGCGGGGAGTCTCCTTCTCCCTCTGCCTCTCCCCCTGCATGTGCTCTCGCTCTCTCTGCCTCTCTCAAATAAATAAATAAAATCTTTAAAAAAAAAAAATGGGTGACCAACCAACTCACTTTCCCTCAGGAAGTCTTTCAGTGGCCTCCCATTTCAAAGCAGTGTTTTCTCATCTTGGTCCTGATAGGGCACACATAGAAAATGCCATCATTTGTACGGGACACTGGGATGCATGGACGAGGCTGCTCGCTGCCAGAGGCGGCTGATCTGGCCATCCACAGATCCAAAGCCTGGGAGTCAAATCTCCACGCATGTGTAGCCCATTCTCTTAAGCTTCCGTAATCGACTTTATCTCCTGCCGCTTGTTAGGTGCGCTTAATGGTCCATCCTTGCTGAATTGGCTGGCTGTTTTCCTACCTTTGTGCTGATGCCCACCTTTTCCCCACCTGGTGTACTTTTTGAGACCATACAGAGGGCAGAAAGTCTTCCCTGAAACCGCTCCCCCAAGGAGGTTAGGTACACCTGGATGTTCCCGTGCTGCCCTGCATATATCTCTAGCATTGCATTTAGCATATTTTATTATAATTCTGTGTTCATTTTGTCTGTCCTACCAGGCTGTGGAAAGACCCTCTGCCAGATCTCAAGGACAGGGACGTGGGCTTAATTGCTCCAGGGCCTCATCGTGGGCCCGGTTCATAGTGGTGTTTAGTAAATGTTCAATGGAAGAATATTCTAGCCAGGATAAAAGAATTCTAATCTAGAGCCATGTGAAACTATAGGTTTTCTTTGAGTCTGCTCTCCTATAAGTGACTTAGTTTTGGAAAAGTAGCTTTTTCCTGCTGAGTTCATGTGTTTTTGTTTTGTTTTTTTCTTACCTAGGGCAGCTGGTGCAACTGGAAGAAAAGGGGCAGGGTTCAGTGCCCTGGTCAGTATACGGTGTCTACATCCAGGCCGCAGGGGGCCCCTTGGCTTTCCTGGTCATTATATCCCTTTTCATGCTGAATGTGGGCAGCACCGCCTTCAGCAATTGGTGGTTGAGTTACTGGATCAAGCAAGGAAGTGGGGTAAGTTTCCTCACTAATGGGAAAAGTGTATTGTCTCAGAATGTCGCTGTTTCTTTGTATTCTCTGGCTGTCCTCGGGGAAACTGCTCTCGTTTTCGATGGAAAGAACTAGTGAACAAGGATTACCCAGGGTGCAAAAGATGAGCCCCTAACGTGGCCTCACAGGATAGTTGCTCCCTGACCAGCTATGTAGCAGCAGGACCCCTGGAGGCTGTCTGCCCTCCTCCACTAGAAAAGCGAGAAGGGGACGGGCAAAGCTTGCCTTGTGTTTGCCGCAACCAAGCCCCACAGTCATTATCCTGCCCCTTCCTTTGAGCTGAGAATGGCCCCGAGTAGGAGTTCCTGGCTGTCCTTAGGAGTCTTACCTCACAGAGCCTTGCCTCCAAACAGAACGCCACAGCGACGCAAGGGAACAAGACCTCTCTGAGCAGTAGCATGAAGGACAATCCTCTCATGCAGTACTATGCCAGCATCTACGCCCTCTCCATGGCAGTCATGCTGATCCTGAAAGCCATTCGAGGAGTTGTCTTTGTCAAGGTATGCAGCGGGTGGCTCCTGCGTCTCCTCTCCCTAGTGACTGTGTGGTCAGCCTCTCTCGGGGTCATTCCGAGCAGGGGAGCTCCTTGGAAGCAGGATTTAGCTGAAATGACCTGTATCCCATTAGCCTCAGCCTTTTCCGAGTACCCACCTCTTTCTTCTGTGACCATTTGCCCTTCTCCAGCTTTGCGAGTGGATGTCTTCTGGAGCTGGGACCTGGGTAAATAGGAACTGAGTCTGCCTGAGTCCTTGGGTCTCTGGGCCCTGATCACTTTGTCCTCTGCTCCTTAGGGCACACTGCGAGCCTCCTCCCGGCTCCATGACGAACTTTTCCGAAGGATCCTCCGAAGCCCCATGAAGTTCTTTGACACCACCCCCACAGGGAGGATTCTCAACAGGTTTTCCAAAGACATGGACGAAGGTATTTCTCACTGCTTCTTTTATGCTCTGGAGCATAAGCTGCAGCTCCCCGTGCTCTGCAGCCTTCTAAATAACCCGCCAGGCGTGCTCACCTATCCATCCGTATGTTCTGAGAGTACAGCGGCTGTTGGGGTCCACACCAGGAACAGTTTAGTTTTGGACTTCTCTCCAGGTTGCAACTTGTACTTAGGCTAAGTACTTAGCTAAGTACTTAGGCTAAGTACTTAGCTAAGGACCCATCTGGTTTTTTCACCTGTCATCTAAGTTCTCACCTGAGCTCATTTAACCTGAAAACAAGTTCAGAGGATCGAGTTGGCCTAAATACTTTGGACGGGAGCGTCTGAGATTCCAGAACATGTTTACTTTGAGGGTAGTGCATTGGTTCCTGGACATTTAAACCTCTGGCAGGTTTTCTGGATGCTGTGTGGGCTGTGCAAGCACCAGAATTTAACTCCTTCTCATAGCTCAGTATAATAGTAATAGCACCTGACGTTTATTGAGGGCTTCCTGTGTAACCAGCAGTGTGCTAGATACATTATCCTCATCCTCACAGGAGCCCTATGGGATGGGTATTGATTCACCCACTGAATGCATGGGAAAGCTGATGTCTAGAAAGGTTAAATAACTTGCCCAAGATTACATAGCTATTAGATAACAAAACTGGGAATCGAGCCCAGATCTTTTTAGCCTCGAGCTAATGCTTTTAACTATCACCCTGTGCCGCCTCCACAGGAGTTTGTTTCAGATGTTGATAAAGCCAATGTAAAGCCATGGCCAGAGATAACAAGGGATCAGAACCATCACTGATACACAGAACTGATGCGTACACACACACACAAATGGAGGAAAGGTGGAAAGGAAAAAATCAGTGATATCAACATGTCTGGGATTTTTATGAAAATACTCCAGCCAAAAAAAAAAAAGTGGGAGGAGGAGATAGCCCTTCTAGAGAAGATGAAAAAAATACTGATAACTTTTTTTTTTTTAAAGATTTTATTTATTTATTTGAGAGAGAGAATGAGATAGAGCATGAGAGGGGGGAGGGTCAGAGGGAGAAGCAGGCTCCCTGCCGAACAGGGAGCCCGATGCGGGACTCGATCCAGGGACTCCAGGATCATGACCTGAGCCGAAGGCAGTCGCTTAACCAACTGAGCCACCCAGGCGCCCCTAATACTGATAACTTTTGAAGGTTCTACATTCTTTTGATTTTTGTGTATGTTTAAATTTTTCCATAATGAAAAATTTCTCAAATGTTAGCAGCAGTTTATTGTTACGGGTAAGACTAAAGATTATGTTTCCTTCTTGCCTATTTATTTTCCAAATATTTTACCACAGAAGTATATGACTTTTAAAGGGAAAATTGTTTAAAGGGGTTGGGTAGCCTCATAAACCCAGGAGAGGGCCTGGGGGAGAAAGACCACTTAGATTTCCTTGGGACAAGAAAAATGAGATCAAGCAGGTTTCTAGATTTTTCTTTGATTTAAAAGACAACACACACATTTGAGATAGAGAATTTGTGGAACCTCTTTGTGTTTTTTAAAAATTTTTGGTCGCACTCTCCCTGTTTGTGGGTCCCAGCAGTCTGATCTTTGCTCCCTTGTGGTTTCCCCAGTCGATGTGCGCCTGCCATTCCAGGCCGAGATGTTTATCCAAAATGTCATCCTGGTGTTCTTCTGTGTTGGTATGATCGCCGGAGTTTTCCCGTGGTTCCTGGTGGCGGTGGGGCCCCTCTTCATCCTCTTTTCAGTTCTGCACATTGTCTCCAGGTAAACAAGAAGTGTTCACATCTCCCAGCGATGAAGCCAGGGTTGTTTGTCTACTGCTGTGACACAGAACTCATTCTCTCTCTAGGGTCCTGATTCGAGAGCTGAAGCGTCTGGACAACATCACACAGTCCCCTTTCCTCTCCCACATCACATCCAGCATACAGGGCCTTGCCACCATCCACGCCTACAACAAAGGGCAGGAATTTCTGCACAGGTCAGTGTTGATGGCGGCCGGAGGGCTCAAAGGGGAGTCAACATACCAGCATTTAATAAGTGTAAGAGGCCCTTCAGGGCCAGAGCTGGGGATTATAAAGCTCATTACCAAGTGATGTAATGGTCTCTGATTAAAATTTACTCACTTGCTGGAACTTTCTAAGCAAATGAGAAGACAAAACTACAGGTTTGGAGTCTATTGGCTTTGGACTCTAAATGGCTATATTTGAAGGAGTTTTTCTTTTTTCTTTTCTTTCCTTTTTTTGGAACAGTGATGGTCATTGACATTAAACCGACATTTTATGTTATCTGCTGAATATTGTTTAGATGACAAATTTATGTACATAGACAGTCATTGAGATTTGTATTAACAAGAGATTGGAACTAATTTAAATGTTCTTCAAGAGAGAGCTGGTTAAATAAGAATAGTATGTGGCCCTTAAAAAGAATGAGAGAGGGGCGCCTTGATGACTCAGTTGGTTAAGCATCTGACTCTTGATTTCGGCTCAAGTCATAATCTCAGGGTCGTGAGATCGAGCCCTGCATTGGGCTCTGTGCTCAACAGGGAGTCTGCTGGAGATTCTTTCTCCCTCTCCCACTGCCCCTCCCCACCATACGCTCTCTCTCACTCTCCCTCTCAAATAAATAAATAAATAAATAAATCTTAAAAAAAAATGAGACAGTTCTATAGGTACTGATATGGAATGATCTCTACAATCCATTAGTGAAAGAGCAAGGTACAGATGTGGGTGTATGATATGCTCCCTTTTAGATATGTGTTTGTACATATAACATTTAGAAAATCTCTGAAAGGATACACAAGGAAGTACTAGTTTCCACCCCCAAAGGGGAACTGAGTAGCTGGTGGATGGGCAGGAGAAAAACTGACTTCTCATGGTAAAACTTTTTATGCTGTCTAAATATTCTATCCTATGTGTAAATTGTCTATTCCAAAAACTAATGTCTGTTCCAAAAATTAAGTAAGTAATTTAAAAAAGAAAATCTAAATAGAAAGTTTAGGGGCACTTGGGTGGCTCAGTTGGTTGAGTATCTGACTCTTAATTTTGGCTCAGGTCATGATCTTGAGACCAAGCCCCATGTCTGGCTCTGAGTTGGGCCTAGAGTCTGCTTGGGATTCTCTCTCTCCCTCTCCCTCCGCCCCCCACCCCCACTAGCTCGCTCTCTCTCTATCTCAAAAAAAAAAAAAAAGGCCTCAAAAAGTTGAAAATAGAGCTACCCTATGACCCAGCAATTGCATTACTGGGTATTTACCCCAAAGATACAAATGTAGTGATCCGAAGGGGCACATGCACCCCAATGTTTATAGCAGCAATTTCCACAATAGCCAAACTATGGAAAGAACCCAGATGTCCATCGACAGATGAATGGATAAAGAAGATGTGGCATATATATATGCCACATATATATATGTGGCATATATATATGGCACATATATATATGGCATATATATAATGGAATACTATTCAGCCATCAAAAAGAATGAAATCTTGCCATTTGCAATGATGTGGCTGGAACTAGAGGGTATTATGCTAAGCAAAATAAGTCAACCAGAGAAAGACAATTATAGGATCTCACTCATATGTGGAATTTAAGAAACAAAACAGATGTATATAAGGGAAGAGAGGAAAAAATAAAATAAGACGAAATCAGAGAGGGAGACAAACCACAAGAGACTCTTAACCATAGGTAAAAAACTGTGGGTTGCTAGAGGGGAGAGGGGTGGGGGCGATGGGAAAACTGGGTGATGGACATCAAGGAGGGCACGTGATATAATGAGTACTGGGTGTTATATGCAACTGATGAATCACTGAACTCTACCTCAGAAACTAATACATTATATGTTAATGATTAAATTTAAATAAAGAAGAAAGTTTAGGTTAAATGACCCAGAAAAATAATCATCACTTTAAGAGAAGAACAGTAAAATACGCTCCATGCATGTGTATGTACATACATACATACATACCTACATTTAACTATATTGGAAAAAATGCTGGGAGAAGATGCAGCAGACTATTAACCCTGGTTTTAACTGAGTGGTGAGAACACTGCATTTTCTTCTTTACTGCATTTCCTAATTTTTCTCCAAATATCTTACATAAAGAGGAAAAGTGATTTTTTTTTTTAAAGCAAAGCACATTTGCTTGGCAAGACTTCCTGCTCAGGCGTTCTAATTGTATGTGTATGTGACACCTGAGCCTTTGGATGGGGTCTGATCTCTCTAGGACCCCTGGGGACAGTAGTGTCTTGCTCCTTAAATGGCAGAGGTTGTCCAGGTCTTTTTTGCTGTGGTTTACTTCCTGGTTCTGTGCTCCACGGCCTTGGAAACAAGTACCATTTTGCCCAACAGCAGTGTGTCAGCAGACATTTTCCACTTTCCCACTTTAAGTCTGCAAGTTTATCTTTCCAGGTCTTAGTGCATTTCTGCAGTTTGCCTATGTAGCCTGTCTCTTTGAGGAAGGGACCCCTGACCTAAGACATTTTTCTGAAGCTTAACCAGCCTCTGTATTTGGTCTCCTTTCCCTGTGCATTTGTTCTGTCATTAACATACGTATTTTTCCCTAATGTCTTGAACATGTTTCTTTGAAAGAATAAAACTAGAAAACCCCAAGTTGTCCTATGTGCAGAGCCTGGAATACTCTGCAGCCCTTAGATTTCCATATCCTTCTCCTAGGGACAAACAGGAAGTACTTAAAAGTTAGTCCTCCCCATAATTCACCAGAGCTCTGACATCACCCGCTCTCAGGATGGCGTGGTACTTTGTTTGCCTATTAGGTGTTCTGTCGCCCTCTCACCCTCACAGGTACCAGGAGCTCCTGGATAACAACCAAGGTCCTTTCTTCTTGTTCACATGTGCAATGCGGTGGCTGGCTGTGCGGCTGGACCTGATCAGCATTGCCCTGATCACCACCACCGGGCTGATGATCGTTCTCATGCACGGGCAGATTCCCCCCGCCTACTCGGGTCTTGCCATCTCCTATGCCGTCCAGGTCAGTCTCAGGGATGGAGCATTACCTTTGCTCACGTGAGTTCTGTGTTGGCCTAGGAGAGGCATGGTAGGGGGCTCTCCCTCAGCCTTTGAGACTTCTAGAGCTTCTGCCCACCTACTTTCTTAGTAACAGCCTGGACTTGGCTGGGGTGGAGAGGATGGGAGAGAGGTACGTGTGTTATATAGGAACAAAGGGATTTAAGTCTGTTGCACATGTTTAAGAAATAGGTGCCATTTGGGCGCCTGGGTGGCTCAGTTGGTTAAGCGACTGCCTTCGGCTCAGGTCATGATCCTGGAGTCCCTGGATCGAGTCCTGCATCGGGCTCCCTGCTCGGCAGGGAGCCTGCTTCTCCCTCTGACCCTCCCCCCTCTCATGTGCTCTGTCTCTCTCATTCTCTCTGTCTCAGATAAATAAATAAAATCTTAAAAAAAAAAAAAGAAGTAGGTGCCATTTATTTATAAATAAACACGATTTTGAAAATGGTTTCTTAATTACAGGTTTCTACGTTCACCACCCTCTCGTTTCTGGCGTCTTCCTGGTCTTCTAAGAAATACTGTGTCCTCAATATGCTTCTTACATGCATTTTATTTTCAGGCCCCTGATTTTCCCAAAACTGTTACATATGTAGACCCGACCCCTAGGGATGGTTTAAGGTCTTTAAATAGCTCAGAGAACAGTTGGGAACTTGAGCACTAAGTATTTGTAGATGTTAAGGAATTATTACTAATTTTTTAGATGTCATCATGGTGTTGGACAATGGTATTGTGTTTTTAAAGAGTCTTTATGTGTTAGATACAAGCTAAATTATTTAAGAATGAACGGATAGGATGTCTGGGATTTGCTTTCACATAATGCAGATGGGTGGTGTGGTATGGATGAAACAATGTTATCTATAAGTTGACAGGTTTTTAAAGACATGGGAGTTCATTATACTGCCCTTTCTACTCTTGTATATGTTTGACATTTTTTCCATGTCAGAAAGGTCAAAACAAATAAGTAGGGAAACAAAACCAAGAAGAGCTAATGTATCTTCACAGATTCTCAAAGATGCCTGTCCATGTTATACGGACTTACTTGATCATCAGGGGGAGAATAGGTGTTCTAAGTACTGTGGTTCAGGATCCTCAGTGTGAGGTGCCCAGGGGGCTCTGCATTCTCACCAGCAGCTCACAGGGTGATATAGATCTCCATTTGTTGTGACTGCCAGAGTAGGTGCAGGCTGCTCGGCAGGAAGCCCGGAAGTTACTCAGCTGCAGATGTGCGTGCTGGAAACGTGAAAATGGATGGAAAGCCTTTGGCTGCAGGGAAGTCAGCGCCAGCCGTCCCACAATGCCACCTGCCTTTGTTGAGAATTGCAATGGACTGGGGGATAGTAGGCATCATGTTAAACATTTAGAGAATGACTCGGTCCGTAAAACCAGCTGCTGCCGGTGCCCGGTTCGTTGGTATATTGAGCTGTAATCCCCTAGCTGGAAGATGTTTTCTGGCGTTGGCCTGACATGTATTCATAATGAATTCCTTCTTGGATTTTGCCTTCCATTATCAGTTAACCGGCCTGTTCCAGTTTACCGTCAGACTGGCATCCGAGACAGAAGCCCGCTTCACCTCAGTGGAGAGGATCAACCACTACATCCAGGTCAGGACGCGAAAGCCTTTCTTCATGACCCTTTTACCCTTTTGCTGCCTTGGGTGGTGGTGCAAGGAGGATGCTTGTTTCTCACAGGCGAGGACCAGCAGTCTCTTCAGCCTGTGTGGAGTGGAGAAGAGATTATCCTAAGAGGTTCTAAATGTTTTTGTGAATTGTGTCTGATTAAGAATGTAGGTCATTTTCCTTACAGTGTTTAAAACCATGGAGTGTTTTGTTTTTTTTTTTTAAAGATTTATTTATTTATTTGAGAGAGAGAGAATGAGAGAGAGCGAGTACATGAGAGGGGGGAGGGTCAGAGGGAGAAGCAGGCTCCCTGCTGAGCAGGGAGCCCGATGCGGGACTCGATCCAGGGACTCCAGGATCATGACCTGAGCCGAAGGCGGTCACTTAACCAACTGAGCCACCCAGGCGCCCCATGGAGTGTTTTAAATCTTATTCTAGTTTACTTGTTTGTTTGTTTTTTTTTTAAGATTTTATTTATTTATTTGGCAAAGAGAGACACAGCGAGAGAGGGAACACAAGCAGGGGGAGCGGGAGAGGGAGAAGCAGGCTTCCCGCTGAGCAGGGAGCCCGATGCGGGGTTCGATCCCAGGACCCTGGAACCATGACCTGAGCCAAAGGCAGATGCTTAACGGCTGAGCCACCCAGGCGACCCTAGTTCACTTGTTCTTAACCAGGGATGGCCGTTGGTATCCCTGCTGAGCTTTAGGCAGAGACAGACGCAGGCCTCATCTCTGGAGATTCTGATACAGTCGATCCGGGGTGAGCCCCAGGCTTCTGACATTTTAGAAGCTCCGTGGCTAATTCTAAACTGCATTCCTAGTTTAGAAACCAGTTTAATTTTGTTGATACTGAGATGAACTGACTCTTCCTGCCTTCCCTCAGTAACCCTTCAGTGCTACCTCAGGGCAGCGTCTTACGGCCGGAGCATGTCCCAGCTGGGACGCTGAAAGCAGTTTTCTATAGAGAGAAGCAGAGTCACAAGTAGTTAAGACTCTCAAATTTAACTCAGTTCAGAGAAGTTACCTATTTTGGGAACTGCCCAGAGACTTTATCAGCATTTATATCATGGTTTATGTGGGAAGAATATATCTCAATTTCCAGATAATTGACTTAGAAACATAATTTTGAAAAACTACCCTTTCAGTTGAGAACTAGCATATTATGTAAATTGCATTTTCCAGCAGACATGCTTTCCTGAACTGTTTTGACAATGAACCTTATTAAGTGTAGGATATTTTTTGAACTTATACATTATTATTCTCAGAAAGAATGGCAGATAGCTATCTATGGCAGATAAATATCTAATAGCTGTTCCTTTTATTTATCCATTGGGTTCTTTGCCCAGTGCTCATGTCTGGGGACAGTATCTGGGTGTGTAGTGTTTGATTTAAAATTGCTGTTGGTGGGGCGCCTGGGTGGCTCAGTTGGTTAAGCGACTGCCTTCGGCCAGGTCATGATCCTGGAGTCCCTGGATCGAGTCCCGCATCGGGCTCCTTGCTCGGCAGGGAGTCTGCTTCTCCCTCTGACCCTCTTCCCTCTCATGCTCTCTCTCATTCTCTCTCTCAAATAAATAAATAAAAATCTTAAAAAAAAAAAATTGCTGTTGGTGAGAGTCTCTTGCTAAAAAGGTCACGATGATGGTCAGTCATGGTAGAGTGGACCCTGCACAAACCAGTCACATTTCTGAGGACTGGCTCCCACTGCCAGTGCCCAACCTGGATGCCTCTGCCAACACGGAGCCCTTCCAGCTTGGAGTTCAAGATGTCAGTCTCCACCTGCCCTCCCAGCCCCACCCCCGTCCCTGCCCATAGCTCCACAGCTGTTGGCTTTCACTTCCCTAGGAGGCCGTAAAGTCCCGTGACTAGTTGCCAGAGAATTTTCAAACATTGCAAGGTGGGACTGTTGGTAACAAAAATTACCCAAGCAGTTACACAGCATTTTTAAAGCTGAATGGATTTCCACGATTCTCTCATCCAGTCCCCACGACTTGCAGATGAGAAACTAAGACCTAGAGTGAAGAAGTGATATATCCAGGTCACATCACAATTGGGGGCAGATTGAGCTTCGAGCCCATGTCTCCTGGGTGACTGATACGTCCGAATGCCAGGATCTGATGAAATGTTCAGGAAATGGTAGTTGCCTTCCTTTGGGTTTGGGCGATTGGCTTTCAAATGGTGGAAACAAGATTTCAAGTAGAATATTGTGAAAGAATTCCAATAAAAAGGGCTGTGTTTGAAGAGCCGTGGAAGGCCTCATGCCCCACCCTTGGCCTCCAAGGCAGTTTTGTGGAGAAGTTCCCTAAGACAAAAAACAGTTGGAAGGCCACTGCCCCCCGCCCCCCCCATGCTGCTTCGTGGCCGCTGTAAATGGCTAAGAGTGAAGTTAGTCACCATCGCACTCTGTCTGGTTTAGTGGTAATAAGCATGTGCTGCCAAGGGCATCTTCCATGGGAAGGGAAGAGGGCAGCAGCTGCTTCTGTATGGCTGCTGTGGTTGTCTGGCGTTTACTTCTCTTTGAAAGCCTCGCAGCTCCCACAGAAGCTGGTCAGTCTGACCCAGCCACTCCTGTCTCCCCAGACTCTCTCTTTGGAAGCACCTGCCAGAATTAAGAACAAGGCTCCCTCCCCTGACTGGCCCCAGGAAGGAGAGGTGACCTTTGAGAATGCAGAGATGAGGTACCAAGAAAATCTCCCTCTGGTTCTGAAGAAGGTGTCCTTCACCATCAAACCCAAGGAGAAGATTGGCATCGTGGGGCGGACTGGATCAGGTAAGAGCGAGCCAAGGCCTCTGGAGAAACATTTGAACCTGTCGGAGTTAAAAGTGTGGGGCCCATGATTTGCTGTTTATTGACTATCACTCTCATCCCTTCAAACCAGCTCCGTATTAATGAGTGATGAGTAAGGTCTCTCTGAAGCCAATTTTCTCAGTGTATTCTCAACCCTGCTTTTTTAACACTTAGTGCTTTTTCTGATCATAAAAGTATACATTCTCAATGCAGAACACTTGGAGTATATACGAAGTACAAAAGGAGAAAAGCACCCATAACTCCACTATCTAGAGATAATTACTGTTAATATTTTAGTAGGTATCTTGTCAGGCTTTTTTTTTTTTTTTAAGATTTTATTTATTTATTTGAGAGAGAGCGAGAGAGCACGCGTGCGTGCTGAAGTGGGGGGAGGGGCAGAGGGTGAGGGAGAAGCAGACTCTGCTGAGCAGGGAACCCAACGTGGGACTCTATCCCAGGATCCTGAGATCATGACCCGAGCCAAAGGCAGACGCCCAACCGACTAAACCACCAAGGTGCCCCTTGTCAGGCTTTTTCTGTCAGCAAATATGTTTATGAAAATGGGGTCATTTTACACACACCGTCTCATGGCCTGCCTTTAAATCTACCAAATATTTTTCCATGTCAATTAATAGCTTGTGACATGAATTCTATTCAGCAGGATATAAAATTCCATTTTACGGATGTATCATAATTTATATTTAACCAGTCTCCAATTGTAGGGCATTGAGGTTGTTGTCGATTTTTCACTATTATGAATAGTACTGCAGTGAATATCCTTATTTCCGTGAGGTCAAAACACACAAAACATTTAAGTTGTCTGTGACATAATGCCAGTGTTGACTTGTATTTATCAGATGCTAACGTAGCTCTAAATAAGAAACCTGTGTTCTTTGAAGACAGAAATTATTTTCTTGATCTGACATCAGTTGCAAAGAAATAGAGAATTGGCTCTCATTTAGGCATTTTACTTCGCACTTAGAATCATATTACTTCTTTAGATTTCTAGGGTCAAGACTTGAGTAATTCATTTCTTTCCCTCTTTCCTTCCTGAATAACATTTCAAAGATTGAGGCTTGTTTTCATTTACTAACTGGTTTACCTGGAATAAGAAGTCTCTCTGGTTTACTTCTCATCAGCTCTGGGGGCTCCATGCTTCCTTGGCGTCAAAACTCTTCTTGCTTTGTTTCTTTCCATTCAAAACAAAACAAAACAAAAACCTTGTGTCTTTTCTGGCCAATTTACTTGAAAGAACCTGCTAAGAAGAGAAGAAAAAGCCATTTCCTGCTTCCTATTTGAAGGAATTATTTCATGTCAGAACAGTACACTGTCTGTAGGTTTTTTTTTTTTTTTTTAAGATTTTATTTATTTATTTGAGACAGAGAGAATGAGAGAGAGCACATGAGAGGGGGGAGGGTCCGAGGGAGAAGCAGACTCCCTGCCGAGCAGGGAGCCGGATGCGGGACTCGATCCAGGGACTCCAGGATCAAGACCTGAGCCGAAGGCAGTCGCTTAACCAACTGAGCCACCCAGGTGCCCCTGTCTGTAGGTTTTTTACGCTGCAAGGAGAATGTTCAGCCAAGGAGGGTGGCTGTCCCCAAAGCTCTTCCTTTGCTTTCTCCCTCAAATTCCCTCTGCTATATGGGCTCCCAGGGGTACACTGGGAGCTCTGACTGATGTCCTGAAGGCTCTGACTGATGTCCCCTCCTGTGATTCTCCTTAATCCTTAATACAGGTGGGACAGACTGAACTATTCATTAAGACTTTATTAAACCAGGGACGCCTGGGTGGCTCAGTCAGTTGAGCGTCCGACTCTTGGTTTCGGCTCAGGCCATGATCTCAGGCTCTGTGAGATTGAGCGCTGCGTCCATGCTCAGTGTGGAGTCTGCTTGTCCCTCTGTCTCTGCTCCTTCCCCCTCTCATGCTCTCTCTCAAATAAATAAATAAATAAATAAAATCTTAAAAAAAAAAAGACTTAAACCATAAGTAGTGACAGGAAAAAAATAAGAAAAAATAAAGTAATTATAAATAGCCTGACTTACAAAGTCTAAACTAATCCGAACAAGCTTCTTCAGCGACTCGTAGACCCTGACTCTGCCATGGCCCTAGTCAAGGACATCACTGCGAGGACTTCATGGCCTCTTTTAGTAGCACATCCCGTCAGTGCGAAGGTAGTCTAGATCCAGAGAACTATAAAATCTTCTAGTCCAGGTAGCATCTTTTGTTAAAGTGGAACAACTTGATCTATTTTTTTTTTAACAGTATGGTGATTCCTTTTTTTTTTTTTTTAAGATTTTATTTATTTATTTGAGAGAGAGAGAGAGCATGGGGGAGAGGCAGAGGGAGAAACAGGCTTCCCACTGAGCAGGGAGCTGGATGCGGGGTTCGATCCCAGGACCCTAGGATCACCACCTGAGCTGAAGGCAGGTGCTCAACCGACTGAGCCACCCAGCCGCCCCTCAGACCTGCTCTTCTGTCACAGTTCCTTATCATGGTAGAGTCATCTGCAGCCACTTATTTACTCCTTCCCTGTGTGTTTACCCCAGGATGGTGGGGGGTCTTGTCTTGTTTCTCTCTCACCTACGATAAGGGGACAGAAGAGAGAGAAAACATCTTGTCCTCTGGTTTGCCACTAGCCCCTTGCTGTAAGAACTCTGTTCTCCTCACTTTGCCTGAGATGCGTGAAAGCCCGTGTACCCACTCCTAAGGTGAAACGCAGGCATTTTTCTAATTTATTCTCATGAAAGTAAGAGTACCTGGTAGTACCTCAAACTCCTTCTCAGGCTGAAGCTGTGTGATTTAAATGTCTATACTTGTAGCTCAGGAAAGTGCATTTTTTTCTGTTTCTGGCTATCACTTTCTACATTATCTTAATCAGATGAAATAATAATTGAAGAGAACTAGAAAAATAGATGATTTTGCCCAGAGGTTGGGGGGATTAAACCAGTTTTTGTCTTCATGAAATTTGCTAATTGAGCTGCTTTTCTGCATGTCTTTTGACTCCTCAGGGAAGTCCTCTCTGGGGATGGCCCTCTTCCGTCTGGTGGAGTTATCTGGAGGCTGCATAAAGATCGACGGAGTGAGAATCAGTGATATTGGCCTTGCTGACCTCCGAAGCAAGCTGTCCATTATTCCTCAAGAGCCAGTGCTATTCAGTGGCACCGTGAGGTGAGGATCTGAGTGCCCGTGTGCTCTGTGCTGCCTTTTGAGGCCAGATGGGCACGTTAGAGCCTCCATGTGGGACTGGGATCGAGTGACCTCAAGCCTAGTGCTTTTCCCACCACTTCTTACTGCAGAAGTAAGGGGCAGCTCCACAAAACGGGGGCTGAGGGCCCTGAAGCATGTGGTGAAGAAGTCAGAGAGATCTGGGCTCAGATCTCTGCCCTGTGACTTCAGGCAAGTTACCTGCCCACGTCTAAGCTCATTCCCTCACCTGTAAGGTGGGGATATTATTAAGGGCTGTCATTGTGGAGATTGGTTAAGTTGATACAAATTACACACGCACCGAGCCTGGCACATAGTGAGCAGTGAACAGTAGCAGCGCGTCAGCCTCATCCCATCTTCCTTCTTCCTCCCACTCCGTATTGTCATCTGTCCTACATGTGCTCCAGTTTGCCGTTCTCATGGTGGTTTTCAGACCTTGTTATCACTCAGGTGTTTTCATTTTCCAGTATCTTCGCCCACCTTTGATTCTGACTCTGGAATGGTGCCCCTCTCTCTCTGAAATCTGCCGGGATGCCTAAGATAAATTTCCTCCTTTTTTCTTTTTTTTTTTTGAAAACTTAGTTATTTGTGAGAGAGAGATCACAAGCCGGTGGGGAGGGGCAGAGGGAGAGGGAGAAGCTGACCCCCCGCTGAGCAGGGAGCCCGATGTGGGGCTCGATCCCAGGACCCCGGGGATCATGACCTGAGCAGATGCCTAACCAACTGAGCCACCCAGGTGCCCCTAAAATTCCTCCTCTTGACCTGTTAAAATAGTAACTAAGAAGGAAATATATTTAATCCCATTGACTTTCCCTATACCTTATCCTACCGTCACCCTTAGCATTTGCCTTAAGCATTTGCCTCCTTGGAACAATGGGTTTCTGTAATTCCTGTCCATGTCTGTTCAAGTTGCTTCTTCTTTGAACTAAAAATAGCTTTAACCATATAGCTGACCTAGATTGGACTTTTTTTAATGAAATGAAATTCTTTAATTTTTAGCAGTCTTCAAAAAAATTGGTACCAACTTAATTTCAAATAACCATGGACTTGTCTTTAAAATTAGGTCCCCTCCCTTTCTTTGGAAATGGCACCTGAACTCACTGATGCAAGGAGGTTTGGTAGGTAGAATGAATTCTCACCTGCCCGCACTCTTGAGTGTATTTATTTTGGCATTTTCTCTAAACACTAATGAATTTGGGCAGCATAGATTGGATCTGTCGATGCTGCTCCATCATTCTCCTTGGGTCCTGAGATAATAAGGTCAAACAAATGTCAGAAGAGAATTAGAATTTATCGAAGACTCAGGTCTAAAATTAAGAAATCAAGAGGTGTTGCCAGATCTGCTCTTCCCTCCCATAAATCCCTATTTTTAGATGCCACAAGAATGCCTTTGAGAATATAATTGGCCTTGTAATTTTTAGCTCAGGACAAAAGAACCATTTTTTCGTCATCATTTGGAAAAGAATTAAGAAACAGGGTGTGTTAAACTTGGCTGTGTTAAATACATTGCCACCAGGAATCCTCACTCTTCATTTGTAAATTTTACAGCACTTCGTTTGTGGCTGTGAATCAGGGGCTTCTAGAGTGAGTGGTTAAGGGCTTGTTTGGGCAGCACATGTACTAGAATTAAGGGTTAAGAATTGACCTGCTGGCCTGTGCAGCTGCTGTTTGTAGAACCTCATGGAAATGCTGGGAGTTGGGGCCATTTGTTACCAGCTCTAGTGACATGGTGCTGCTTGACGGACAAGCTTGTAATTGGTGTTCTGCTGCCCTGAGTTTTTCGTTATTGAGCTAAGAGTGCTGTTTGGGCGGTCAGCTGTACAAATTTAGGAAATCATACAAGTTTCATGTTCTGCCAACAGTAATTTTGGCTTTTTAAGTCAGGAGTAGAGCCTGAGGACAAATTAAATCCCCGACCTACTGTCGTCTTCCTTTTGTCCTCTCAGGTCTCGTACAAATCCCAAAGAACATTCAGCTTTGGGTGTTCTTTTGCTTTTCTTAGAAAATTAGAAAGCCTATAATGAGTTTCCCAAGGCAAGGGCAGGATAGATCGGCTGTTTCCCAGCGGTCTCCTGGAGACCCTGAACATGGAAACTATCTTTACTACCGTTAGCCAGCAGTGAGGGTGGACACATCTTGAGATACCAACATGCAGTTAAAACATAAGGAACTCTCAGGGCACCTGGGTGGCATAGTCAGTTGAGTGTCTGACTCTTGGTTTCTGCTCAGGGTGTGATCTCAGGGTCATGGGATCGAGCCCCACATCAGGCTCCATACTCAGCGCAGAGTCTGCTTGGAATTCTCTCTCCCTCTGCCCCTCCCACTCGTTCTCTCTCTCTCTCTAATAAATAAATAAATCTTTAAAAAAAAATCATAAGGAACTCTCAGAGTGAAAGCAAGGTAAAACCAAATTCAAGTAAAACTTAAGGTGATGAGATAAAAATGTCTGAATTGTTCTCATACAAATATAACCTAAATCACAGACCAGATCATTTGGGGCCATATCGCTCCCTAGATTAGTCAGACTCTGTCCATTCCAATAGCTGCATCCAGCCCTCCCTTATCTGGCGGTAGGCCCTGTGTTTCTGCGACCAGCCCCTTTCCTGTGCCTTTTGTCCTGAGAGCTGGCTCTAAGATAAGAGGTTTCTTCTCATCCCGACCCTAAACATTTTTGCCGACCTTCCCTCTTTCATGGCCTTGCTAGTACCTTCCTTTCCTTTCCACAGAGGACCCTGTGCCTCTTGAGATCCCTCCCCTCTGCCCTAACCAGCCCTTGCTGGAGTGCATTCCATCCTTGGGGACAGTCTACGGCTCAGCTTGGCTGGTGGCTAACTGGCCTCTCAGTAAGACTAGTTGTCCTCAGCTGTCACTCTATAGTCTGTCTGTGAGTCTCAGTCTGCTTGTGGGGACTGGGCATCTGCTCATCCCCTGGAGCATCTCTGCTTGGTGGCCATTCATCAGCAAGAGGCAGTGTTCTCCTTTCTTCCTATTCACATCCCCTCACTCCCTTTCAGTCTGCCCATTACATTTTTTTACTTTTGAGGAATATTTCTGGTCCCCAGCTCAAAATCACGGCAAAAATGACTGAGCACAACTGACCCATTCTGCTTTGGTTTAGTCCGACAGGAGCAGTTAGCCCTCTAGAGTGAATGGAAGCTGTTCTAACTTGGAAGCAACTTCTTTCTTAGAATCTCAAGGTCTTATTGTTGTCTCTGAATTATCCTGTTGCTGAAGGGGGACCCCTTTCCTCTTTCTTTCTTCTCTCTCTCTTACTTTCTCTCTCTCTCTTTCTTTCTTTCTTTCTTTTTTTTTTTTTGATAGTCTTTGCTTCTGTGGAACTTGGAATTTCCCAAAAGCTTCTTATTTTCAATATCAGAAAGTAACGTGAGTCTAGAATAACTACATCAAGAACACGAGGTGTTATCCAACATTTGTTAAGTCATTCTGGGCAAGATAGATGGGAAATCTCTACTTTCCTCTCAGTTTTGCTGTGAACCTAAACTGGCTCTTAAAAAAATTATCTTTAGGGGCGCCTGGGTGCCTCAGATGGTTAAGCGACTGCCTTCGGCTCAGGTCATGATCCCAGGGTCCGGGGATCGAGTCCCGGCATCGGGCTCCCTGCTCAGTGGGGAGCCTGCTTCTCCCTTTCCCTCTGCCTGCCACTCCCCCTGCTTGTGCTCTCTGTCAAATAAAAAATAAAAAATCTTAAAAAAAAAATTATCTTTAAAGAAATGGGAAAAGGTCATTCTGTGCCAGACACTGCTGCTCTAAAGAACAACGATAATGGAAGTCACTAAGCTTATTGAGAACTTACTACGTGGCAGATGTTGTCCTAAGCATTTTAATTGTATTAATTCGTCAGATTCTCAAAACCCCGGGAAGTAGGAACGGTTATTGTGCTGATTTTATAGATGAAGAAACAGAAACCCAGAGAGGTAGATAATTTGCCCAAAGATAGGCGTTTGAACCTGGCTGTGGGAGCTCTTACACGCCACACTCACTCCGTCACCTCCTGGGATTCTCACGATACCCACTCTCCACCGCGACCTTGGGAGGCATTCCGCCTTTCCAGCCACCAGAGTTAAGCCTGCTCCTCCGGGGGTCTTGGCTTTTAGTTACCTTTCTTTTTCCAGCAGCTTCACAATCTCCTCATCTGCTTCCAGATTTGCACAGGCCTCCCTCATCTTGGAAAAAAAAAAGTCACACACACTCTGCTGCTCTCTGGAGTCTTTCTCAGTTACTTTGCTTTCCCCGTGTCCCTTTTCCCACCTCTAGCCTTTTTTCTACCTGATTTGATGCTTAGCAACTAAAGGCCAAAACCAGTCCATATCTCTGAATAACTATTTAGCACTGTCCTCTAGCTCCCAGCTCGCAGGAGGTCTGTGCTCCTAGGTCTCCTGCCCGAGGCCGCGCGGGAGGCGCCCATGGCCATGGCGGGACAGTGTGAGGGAGCAGTGTCTTCTTACGGGCCAGGGAGGCACTCCTGTATGCTCTCACGCTCTCACAGAGATTCTCGCCTCTTTTAGCCGTGGCCAGGAGGCCAACTTAGAATACTGCCAAAAATAAATACGAAGGACCAAAGATGAAAGTGCACTTCTGGCAACATTAGGACCCCAGGAGTTCTGACTACTAAAAATAGGTGCCTTCCTGTTCCGACGCCGCCTTTCTCTATCCATCCACCCAGCCAAAACTTCTGATGTTAGGGGTGCATAACTTTGCTTTCACTTCTGTTCGTGGATCAGACTCAGGGCCATCTGGCTTCTCTAATGAGGGTGTATTTTCTTCTATTCCTGATTGAGCTCCCTGTTGAGATCAGTCTGGTGTGCCTTAATGTGTATGTACACCACCTCCTGGTGTATGTAAATATTCCTTATATATCTGGAAGCCATTGTCTAGTTTTTGGAGGCTCGTTCAGCTGGTGGGAAGGCCTAGCGTCAAGCCTGCCCATGTGTCTGCTGAGTCTTCACCCACAGAGAATCTGATGGGGCAGCCTCCTCAGTGAGCAGGCAACTGCACACCTACGTGCATACTCTGAGTCTGATAAGGGGTCTGTGAGGGGCTGCCTAGGTGTATTCGTCCCCTAGGGAGGTCACAACGAAGTGCCACAAAATGAGTGGCTTAAAACAACAGGAACTTTTCCCACAGCTCTGGGCGCTAGAAGTCTGAAATCAAGGTGTCAGCAGGATCAGGCTCCCTCTGAGACCTAGAGGGGAGGATCCTTCCCTTGCCTCTTCTACCTTCTAGTGGTTTGCCAGTGATCTTTGGTGCTCCTCGGCTTATAGGTGCATCATTCCAATCTCTGCCTCCAACGTCACATGGTCTCCCTTTATTTCTCTGCCTTCACGTGACCCTCTCTTATAAGGACACCAGTCATATTGGATTAAGGGCCCGCTGTATTCCACTACTCCGAATGACCTCATTTCAACTAATTACACCTGCAATGACCCTATTTCCAAATAGGATTACGTTCTTGGATACCAGGGGCTAGGATTTCAACATATCTTTTTGGAGAGGACACACTTGAACCCATAACAGTAGGCATCACTGTATAGTTTTAAAGAACATTTCCTAGACTAAGTCTAGGAGAATGGTCCACATGTTCCTAGCCTGGAAACCAGCATTATAGAGTCCTTCAGTCTGGAGCATATATTTATTGAAGTCTTCCTCTGTGCAACGGACTCAGTGCAGCAGAGGTAGGAGGAATGTGAATGAGTGGTAAAATCCAGAACCTACAATTAAACAATCCTGCCAGGAAGAGGTAAAGAAGGGGCAGATTGAAGCAGTAGGCGATGGGCTAAACTAGAAATCCAGAAAGCGAAATGTCAAACCATACGTGGCAATTTATCAAGTTACTGGGACTGGAAATTCCAGCCTTCGGTAACATGGATTTTCCACAGGCAGATATACCTCAGCAGTGGAGAATGAGCAGCATTCAGAGACCAAAGAAGACAGATGTTTATAACCAGGGAGCTCAGGGGTAGAACCAGGGCAAGGTGGGGCCCCAAACCTTGGGAGCCTGAGCAGGCTGTCAAGATGGGAACTCGGGTACATGGAAGCACAACAGGAATTGAATTACTGGAAGTGGATTGCCAGGAGGCAATTCAAGCTCAAGAAGAGGGACCAGAAGCTCTAAATGGGAACTATAGTCAGAGGAGAATGCGGATCTAGAGCAGCCCAGCACTGAAGCACATATTGCTTCTGACTGCAGTTCTTACAGCCTAAGGTCAGAGTTGATTCCCCCTAAAGGGCAAAGGTGATTCTTCAGCATGGAGTCTTGTGGCTTGGCTGCAGATAGACCATGGTGAGGGTTACGAGCAGGAAACCAGGCAAAGTAGAACATGACCCCTATTTGTAACCAGTCACGATTGCCCATGTGTGGAGTGCCCTTCTTTCTAGGTTTGATAAGGACTTCCAAAAGGCTCTTGTAAAGAGCTCTGAGGAACTTGTTAAAAACAAAAAAAAAGGTAAAATAATAATAATGGTTAGTTAATAAAGTGATTTTTTAGAAGAGTGCTGAAGTTTACGGTTCAAAAGCGTCGAAAATTCTGCTATAAAACATGAGAAGGTCCATATGAGACCACACAAGTAGGAGAGAATATTGTGAAAACTTGCATTGCCACCTAGATAAACTCCTATCTGTGCAAAGTCTGGATGGGGAGGATTGTCTTGTGAACTTTGCCCCATGGGAATTCCCAGCAGTCGGTCATTGTTGAACCAGGCAAGAGTGTGATTAATCTCTTATTCTTCAGACTTCGGATAATGAACATGGGTTTCAGTTGGTCCCTAACCTGGTGGTGTGTAAGTGTAGAAGATTCTCCTAAGAGACCGCAAAAAACCCCCAGAACAATAGGGGCTCCTGGCTGGCTCGGTCAGTTAAGCGTCTGCCTTCGGCTCAGGTCATGATCCCAAGGTCCTGGGATTGAGCCCTGCATTGGGCTCCCTACTCAGCGGGGTGTCTGCTTCTCCCTCCCCATCTGACCCTCCCACCTCCCCCCCACTCGTACTTTCTCTCTCACTCTCTCTCACACTCAAATAAGTAAAATCTTTAAAAAAGGAGCACCTGGGTGGCTCAGTCATTAAGCGTCTGCCTTCGGCTCAGGTCATGATCCCAGGATCCTGGGATCAAGCCCCGCATCGGGCTCCCTGCTCCGTGGGAAGCCTGCTTCTCCCTCTCCCACTCCCCCTGCTTATGTTCCCTCTCTCACTTGTGTCTCTCTCTGTCAAATAAATAAGTAAAATCTTTAAAAAAAAAAAAAAAAAACCGACAGAACAATAAATGGTAATCTCGTCAACCCAGATGTGTGTGCAGACTCTGGAGTGTTAGATAGGGAGGGTCAGGGGCTTCCAGTGTGGCTAGAAACACGTACACTTCTCCTTAGACTTAGCCTGTGGTCTGCCATTTCACAGTTTAGATTATCAGCAAATTGGACCACCTTCTTGTTTAAGAGATAGGACTATGGAGATATGAGATATTAGATGGTATGCCTATAGAAGATCGGTCTTCCCCGTCCAGACTTTGCACAGATAGGACTTTATCAGAACTCTTTCTGAGCCTGGTATTCAGGATCCCGGGATTATTGTGTCCACTTGGAAAGTGCAATGAATATAAATCAGAAAACCACCAAGCACTGGAACCAGGCAGCTAACGTGTCCACACGTATCTTGGGAATTTAACAGTTGCCACTAAGTAAATGTTTGCTCTGTATACTGGCACTGTATGTACTGTCTCTAATGTTTACAGCAACCTACTGAGTCATGTCACCATATCCCCATTTTACAGAGGAGGAGACGGAGGAGTGGTTTGCCCAAGGTCATGCAGACAGTAAGAAGCAGAGTGGGGATTTGAACCCAGTCTGCCTGGAACTACATGTGCACGTGCTCCCTCTAACACACTGTTCTTTGCCTCTGTCATGACAGAAAATGCTTAAATTGTCACATACTGATGCCTTTTCTCAGGAAGTCAAGCAAGGCTATATGTTCTTTTATTCTTACAACAAATATTAGACAGTGTACATGGGATTCAACAGTGAAGAAGATCCAGACAAGGATCCTGATCCAATGGGGGCAGAGACACATGAACAAGTGCCAGAAAGAGGGTGAGCATAAGGACACCTAAGTCAGGCTTGAAGGGTCAGGAGACGCTTTCTGCATCTAAGTTGTGACCTGAAGGACAGGAAGGAATCCTAGTCAAGGAGTAACAGCAGTGACAATAAGGACATCATCATAATCGTAGCCCCTGCATGCACAGGGCTAACCATGCAGTGGGGGCTGCTCTAAATAGTTTCTACACGTGAAATGCAGCCGTCACAACCTCTTGAGGAGGTGCTTTTTGACCCCTGTCTTACACATGAGGGCACTGAGGCATAGAGAAGTTAGGCTAACTTGGTCAGGGTCACACAGTTGTAATAGATAGAAGCTGTGTAGGAATCAGCAAGTCGGACCCCAGAGCCCTTGCTTTTGCCAGTGTCTCTCAAGCCAAAGGGTGGGGAGGGGTGCACATATTCCATGTGCAAAGAGCAAGAGGCACAAGAAAGCAGAGCCAGTTAGAGTCTCCCTGGAGAGTCCAGAGGTGGCCCAAAGGGATGAGCAAGGCAGGTACCAGCCTGTGCTTGGTGGAGTTCTGGGATAATGTCCTGCGTGCATTTGCATGCCTGGAGTTAGTAACCCCAAACCTGGAGACAAATGAGACATAGAGCTAAAGTTCTCCCAAAGACTTCCTGTTTCCCATATATGAAGTATAAGTTTATGAGCAAAGTTACACCTCATACCTTTCATGTTACTAGACCTGTAAATGTCATGTTTAGATGGAGACAAGACACCCCAATATTAATGTAGCCTCCCAATTTCCACCAGTTATCCATTCTACCACCACCTCTCCACCTTTATCCTCCATGACAAAAAGCTCTTTCCCCTGTCTTTGACGTTTCCGGAAATGTCTAGTCCTTTTGGTATCCTCCTTGATGTTCTTGAGACAGCTGCTATTGGTACAGTAGGCAAGAGGAGTCCCCAAACTGGTTTTCTGTACCAGTAAATTCCTTCCTCTTGAGATGCTCTTCACGCTCTCCTTTCTCCTCCGCTGAGCCAGCCACCCTCGGGTCCTTGCTCACTGACAGGCTCTCACCCTAGTGCGTCAGGAAGAAAGAGGCTGTTTTTCTAAGATTGTACACACAGAGAGATGTGTTGTGACATGTATATGCCAAAATGCAGTGTTTGCTTCCGAGGGTCTGATTAGAGGTGATTAAAACATCATCAGTTTGGTTTTGTTTCACATATCTGTATTTGTTAATTCTTCTATAACCTGTATTATTTACATAATAAAAATAATAGACATTATAATAAATAAAGTGTTATAAAGAAGATGGAGAGGCCCAGCCTGTTCTCAGATACATTCCTGTGATGGGCAGGCACCAGCATTTCTAACTGCTACCTAAGGCTGGTTGGGGAGCGAGGCATCTGTGACCTTGAGGAGTTTGATCCCTCCTTTTCCCATGCCTGTTTAAACGTTTACCACAGACAGCCTTTGCAATATAGTCACTTACATGTTGGCTCACTGAGAAAGTCCTCCTGTGCCTCTCTCTAGGTCAAATTTGGATCCCTTCAACCAGTACACTGAAGACCAGATCTGGGATGCCCTAGAAAGGACACACATGAAAGAATGTGTAAGTAAAGCCCTGAGGGAGGGCTTTGCTGGAATTTCAAGAGTGGAAACGTAATGATGCTGTGGTCACTCCCCAGCCTGCTCTGGCTGCCTCTGTCCAGCCTGGTCTGTCCATTTACTTCCAGGATATCTGTGTAGGATCACTTTAGATAAGGCTTCCCAGGCATTTCAGAAAGGGCATAAAAGTTGATATCCCTCAACCATGGTCATACTGCCCTTCTGCTGTCCATTGATTAAGCAAGATGTTAATGACAAACACTCAGAATTCTGGAATGCTTTTAAATGAATTTCTACTTTATTCATCATACTGGTACAACATGCTTTTGCAGCATCTGGATATGAATCGAGTCTGCAGAAAGCATGCAGCATGCACATGGGGTCCTTGATCTCTTAGGGTAACTCAGCACACACCCTCCCGAGGCCACGGTCAGCCCGGGAGTAGGATCTCTCATGCCCCTGAGCCGAGTTAAGCTCAGGATCCCCTGCCCTGATTCAGCTAGGTCAGCTCCGCCTTTATCACTTTGATATTGGGCTTCCTCAAACCATTTCATTTGAAGGATAGGCTCCTAGCTTATTATAAAGGCAAGTTTGACAACCATGTATCTATAGCCTTGGAAATCAGAAAGCGTGATCTCACTTTCCCCATCTCCTATGGCGTGACCATATTTTCAGAACCAAAAATTAGGGCCACAGTCTGACAGGATTTGGGGATATGAAAATACTGGAATTTCTAAGACCTTTTAATGGTATGAGGCTAACAGAATAGTATATTTGAAATATGGAATGTCTTAGAAAATGAGGGTCCTAGTACACATGATCATCACCTCTGTACCTTCTTTCTAGATGAGCCAGATTCTTGGCTAGTAATTGTTGCATCTGTTTCAGAACAGCTTATTTTTGCCACTGGATTTTGGATAAAATTTAGTTCAGTTTTTTTTTTTCTTCAAAATTTACTTTTTGACTCTTCTAGTCTCTACTTCCTTTCTCTCTAGATTGCTCAGCTACCTCTGAAACTTGAATCTGAAGTGATGGAGAATGGGGATAACTTCTCGGTGGGGGAACGGCAGCTCCTGTGCATAGCAAGAGCCTTGCTCCGTCACTGTAAGGTAAGGTGGCTTGTGGAGTGGCAGGGAAGGGGTTACAGCCTTTCCCAGCATGAGGTCCAAAGGCATTCCTGGCTCCAAGCCCACCGAAGCTTTTTAGGAGCATGCGCACAGATGTTTCTAAATTCACCTTGACACCATCTGGGTATGCAGGTGTTTTTGAGCCTTCAGACTTCCTGAGCCTTTAATTTCCAAGGGTGACTTTTGTTTCTGGCTAGTGAGTGGTTGTAGTACTGTTGGAAACCATAGACTTAGAGACCTCCAGGCCATCAAATCCAGTCCCCTTATTTTGTAACTGGAAATAGAAGATCCAGAAAGATGACTATTCATGCTCAGGGTCACAGGGCAAGTAGGAGCAAGTGTTTTGTTACATCAATATTACATGCATGTCCTTTTGTGTGTGGAAATGAAGGCAAACACATGGGTTTGAAGTTGTATCTGTTCTAAGCAAAATGGTCCTTTTACATAGGTGTGTACCTACTTAGGAAAAACATTATGGTGTAAAATTTAAATAATGAAATACATTTTAGTGAAACCTAGATTAAGGCAAAGGCTTAGGGAAATGGTTGGATCTCTCTTTCTCCTCTCTCGTGGCAGATTTTGATTCTAGATGAAGCCACAGCTGCCATGGACACGGAGACAGACCTGCTAATCCAGGAGACCATCCGAGAAGCATTTGCTGACTGCACCATGTTGACGATTGCCCATCGCCTACATACAGTCCTAGGCTCTGATAGGATTATGGTGCTGGCCCAGGGACAGGTACTGAGCCCCTGAGGGACCATGGCTTGGCATGTGGCCTCGTCTGGGCGGAAAACTGGCCCCTGGCAGGATTGGGCTGATTGCCATCTTAGTGAGATTCTTAGCTTTCAGATAAGCAGCCTTAGCAACTCTAATCTGGCCACAGCTGGGAGGGATGCCACCCTCCCAAGCCAGAGATTGAGTAGGGGCACTCTTACTGGTTCTCATTTTGCTTTAGTACCTGCTTTTTTGTTGCCTGTAAAAATGACACTTTGAGGGGTGCCTGGGTGGCTCAGTTGGTTAAGCAACTGCCTTCGGCTCAGGTCATGATCCCAGGGTCCTGGGATCGAGCCCCGCATTGGGCTCCTTGCTCAACGGGGAGCCTGCTTCTCCCTCTCCTTCTTCCTGCTACTCCACCTGCTTGTGCGCGCTCTCTCTCTCTCTCAAATAAATAAATAGAATCTTTAAAAAAAAAAAAATGACACTTTGACTTAGGTCAGAGAGCTCATGTGCTTACTAATTAACTCATGCACACAGGGATTGCCCAAGGTGTGTTGAGACCAGCCACCTCAAGTCTGCTTTTTGCAATCACGTAGTGCTGCCAGACTTCTTACACTGCTGTTCCAAGCTCTCCCACAATCTGGCCCAGCCCGGCCGCCTTCATTTCCCACTTGTTCTTGCAGGTGCCAGTGGCTACAAACAATCTTGCATCCCCTGAACTGGTTCTCCTCTGTGTCTTTCCTCACTCAGTGCCATGTACCTCCAATGCCTTTTCCTTTCGTTCCCTCTGCCACATCCCCACGTCTGCTTCCTGCAGCCTCCTGTTCCTCTGAAAGACACAGCTTACATGCCCTAATGGCCTCTGCCGCCTGAAACTTTATGTGTCCTCTCGTGTGGCTCTTCTGCCTCCTGTCATGGTAACTGGCTAATGCCCTCTCTCCCCTATTCGACTGTAAACGCTCTAAGGGCAGGGGTCACGCCTTACTCATCTTTGGGTCCCTGGCAGGGCTCCATGCTACAGTCTTTGCCCATGGTAGATGTTAAGTATGTCACTTAAGATGTTAAGTAAATTTATGTTGGACAGATAGCTCCTTTGTGTGCGCCTGGGATGGCAGGAAATTAGTGGCTTGGCAGAAATAACAAGCCAGTTGCAATGGGGAACTTGTGTGATTAATAATAATGGCCCCCATAATAGCCTCTTCCGTTGAATGCTTACTGTACGTCAGGCACTGTGCTAAGGGCTTTACATACAGTCCCCCAACATGTAATTAGTCATCACAACCACCGAGAAAGATACGGATGTGTTAAGCCTGCCTTCCAGAAGAGAAGATGGGCTCAGGGAACTTGCACTATCTCCAGTCCACAGGAAGGGAGAGTCGGAGCTGAGCTGGGCCAGCGACGCCAAAGCCGGCACTTTACGCAGCCGGGCTGCCCCGTCCCTCTCTCTCTGTGGAGAAGTCTTGAGGAAAACATTAACTGCAACAGATGTAGGCTGCGCTCTACAGAGCTGACTTCGAGAGAATATAGGAGTTAATGATTTTTCTCCTCATCTTGAGATTATGTTAACATTAGTGGTTTTTGGTTTGCATTATCCTAAATGTTTAGTGAGATTCTATTACACGTTTCGATATACAGAGCTATTACTCTGTACACAGGTATTAAGTAGAATGTAATAAAATAAAGCGGGGGGACCAAGAACACCTTCTGGGAAATTCTTCCTTAAGGACACATCTAGACCACTTTGTTTCTATGAGTGGCTTAGTGTTTTGGAATGGGGATCCACTGGCTCTTTTTGAGGAACTCTGTCCTTCCCTTCCCTTCATTTTTGTTTCTTGCGAATTAAAATTTCCTTGCAATTTTCGGAAATCCTGAAAAACATGAGAAAAGCGTAAAGGCAAAAATAAGATGAGTCATTTACCTCCCCAGGGATAAGCATCATGAATACATTCATTTGCCCCCTGCCAGCATTTTTCATGCATCCGTACACACAGACTCTAGCGGATAGGACGTGCTGTGCTGCGGACACGCACTATCAGAAGGAAAGAGGCTTGGCCAGTAGGATTCTCTTAGCCCCCAGCAGGAGGCCAGAGGGTTGGTTCTTCGGCAGCTCAGCGATGTCAGGATCTGTGTCAGCGTCCAGCCAGCACCCCCCTCCCTTCCCCCTCCTGGGGAAGGATGTCTTGTGCTAGCACCCACCGTCTCAGCCTCACACGGGCAGGCCTGGGGAAGCGTACTTCGTCCTCTGCCTACGTCTTCCGGGCAGAACAGCCTGTCCTAGAAGCACCTCAGAGGCTTCTCCTCGGTCAGGGCTGTGCCCCATGCCTTGGTCCTGTGGCAAGAAAGGCTGGGAAAGTGAGTAGGCGACAATTTGCTGCCTCTCTCCTGGAAGGCAGGTTCTGCCAGCATTTCATTCCGTTTTTTACTACAATAGGATTTTCAGTGGCTGCACAGAAGTCCATCATAGGAGTGGATAATTGAATGAATCCCTTACTTTATTCTGCCAGCTGGGTACTTTGAGCTGTTCTCTTTCCAGTTTGTCCAACAAGATGACATTTGCCTACTATGCCCTTGACTTGAGCTGCAACTTTCCCCCCCCTGAGATTTATGTGAAGGAGGTCTGGATGTCTTTGTCCCTAACCTTTCCCTTATGCCCGAATTAGTAAAAACAAAAAACCCAAAGTGGAACCCACTGGGGCATGGCAGGACTCATGGAATTGTCACTGCGATTCCACCCCCAGGGGGCTTTGGGGTTTGCCCCCTCCTTGGCAGTGGTCCTCCGAGTGAGCCCGAGTGACGTGTCTCCTTCCTTTGCAGGTGGTGGAGTTCGACACCCCATCAGTCCTTCTGTCCAATGACAGCTCCCGGTTCTATGCCATGTTTGCCGCAGTGGAGAACAAGGTCGCTGTCAAGGGCTAACTCCTCCCCGCTGCTGGCTCTTTTCCTTGGAGCATTGCCATCCCCTGCCTAGGGCGGGCCCCTCGTCGCGTCCTCCTGCCGAAACCTTGCCTTTCCCAGTTTGATCTTTCGCACAGCAGTTCAGGATTGGCTTGGGTGTTTCAATTTTAGGGAGAGTCCTATTTTGATTATTGTACTTATTCCATATTCATGTAAACAAAATTTAGTTTTTGTTCTTAATTGCACTCTAAAAGGTTCAGGGAACCGTTATTATAAATGTATCAGAGGCCTATAATGAAGCTTTATACGTGTAGCTATATCTATATATAATTCTGTACATAGCCTATATTTACAGTGAAAATGTAAGCTGTTTATTTTATATTAAAATAAGCACTGTCCCGATAACAGTGCGAATTCCTTTCTATCATTTTTGTACAGTTTGCTGTACTAGAGATCTGATTTTGCTATTAGATTGTAGGAAGGGTAGCGTTCTGGTGGTTTCACGGTGCCGGGTCCTCTGGGCGTCCAAAAGGAAGACGTGTGGCAATAGCGGGCCGTCCGGGGGGCCCCCTCTGCGCCTCCTCACAGCCACCCCCGGGCGACGGGGAGCGGAGGGGGCTGCCGGAGGCCTTGCAGAGCGCCGTGAATTCTCAGGGCTCCTGCTTTCTGTCCTCTTGTCATTCACTGTTTCTGCCAGGAGAGCAGCGGGGTACGGCCCCGGCCCCCTTTTCACTCCCTCCGTCAGGAAGGAGAGTCGCAGAAGAACGTTCCTCGGACAGGGGGAGTCCCTCTCCTGCCTCCCTCTCTTTGCTGTCGTTTCTTAGCCAGAATCCCGTCCGTTCACAGACTGCTTCGGCCCCGGGTTCCCCGACGCGGCCGCTGCACAGAGCTCTCCAGCCCCACACCTGCCGGCCCCGAGCCCCAGAGCGGTGGCTGCTCTCGTCAGTGGCACTGTGTCATTTGCCGGGCCCCACGCCTCCACAGTTCAGTGACAGGGGTCCGGAGTTTGTGGGTCTGTTCTCTCCTGCTGCAGTTGTCACAGAGTCTGTCTCTCTCCAAAGTCTGCGACTTTAAGCAGCTCTCGCTGATCAGTGTCTCACACTGGCGTAGAAGTTTCTTGTACTGTAAAGAGACCTACCTCAGGTTGCTGATTGCTGTGTGGGTCCGTGTGTTCCCGCAAACCCCCTCTGTGCTGTGGGGCCAGTAGCTCAGGTGGGCGTGGTCGCCGCTGTCATCCACCGAACGGTCAGCGTTGCATGTCGTGACCAACTAGACATTCTGTCGCCTTAGCATGTTTGCTGAACACCTCGTGGAAGCAAAGATCTGAAAAAGTGAATAAAATTATTTTGGATTTTGTAAAACTCTTGGCGTATAAAATTGTTCTCTGGGAATGGCTTTGGGGTATAAGAACCTTGGCTCTGAATATCCAGTGCTGGGGTTACGTGCTGGAAGGACCAGTGACAGAGCCGGTTGGTTGCAAGGGGTGTGGGGCCCAGCGTGCCTGGAATCCTGGGCGTGGGCTCTGGTCCCTTCCGCCTGTGTTCCTGGGCACGGTCCCCAGGCAAAGCTGCCACGCTGCTCACAAGAGGTGGAGTGGGGAGGGTGAATGGTTGTGGGGAGGCGGGCAGTTGTGGTGAAATAGAGTTCAAATGAGCAGCCTGTTGAGGACTCCCAGCAGTTCAAACAGTGCAGTTGCCCTTTCAGCCCGTTCATTCAGATGAACTCATTGAGAATTAAGGACCATTCCAAAGGCACTCATTCTAAAGTTTCTCAATACATTGTGTCGAATGCAGCCAAGAAAGCTTTTAAGCTATTCGTATTGGTTCTGCTGACCATCGGCAGAAATCGTATCTTAAACCTAGCTATTTTTGTAAACTACTGTGTTAAAAATTCAGGGGGCTGGCTCTACAGTTAAAATTGAGTTCCTCCTCGTCACATGCCAAGGGCTCGGTAGGTGCATGTGACCCGTGGCTACCGTCATGGATGGTGCAGGAATGGAACATTCTCATCATCGCAGGTTGTTCTGTTGGACACTAAGGTAAACAGCCCCTTTTTTTGATTCCCTGGGTTTACCTTCCAGGAAGGTAACAGGGTCTTATCTCTCGGTCTCCTTCACCTTTCTCACCCTGCTTTGCCCCTTCAACAGAGGCATTTCCTGCCTTCTGCCCCCGGCGTTTGCTCTCCCCCCGGTGAATCTTTCACTACAGGCACAATGACAAACCAGCAGCGGGCTTGGCCTATCTCCTTAGTGCCGAGCGCCCCCACTGGCATCTTCCAGGTTCCTCAGACAGCTTCTCGAAAGTCTAACAGTGCTCCTTGCCTTAGTGAGCAGTCCTGTGGCCTCCTTAGTCTTCCAGGCTAGAAGCCTTGAATTATTTCAGCTCTCCTGTCCCTTCCAGATAAATTCCATCACGCCAGGTCCTAAACATCACCACCACCACCGCTTTCTCTCTCTCCCTCTGCCCTAATTAAGGCCCACCTCCTTTTTTTCCATATTGTAGCTACAGCTCATAACCAGTCTCTCCACCTCAGTGTCTTTCTCCAGACCATTGTATATACTCCTGTCGAAATGCTGACCCAAAATGCAAGCTGGTCAAATGCTTTCCACCAAAACTCCTCAGGGGACAGTTGCCTATATAGTGGCCCATGTTCTTTAGCTTGCCATTCATTATCTGGCTCCAACCCTCCATTTCTACTCAGTATTCCTAAAAACAGGCCACTATTTTCACACCTTTAAGTCTTTGCTATTAGCCTGTAATCCCTTGATCCTCTCTTGGTTGGTTGGTTGAGGGCAGGGGAGGGGCAGAATCTTAAGCAGGCATGAAGCAGAGCTGGATGCAGGGCTTACTCTCAGAACCTTGAGATCATGACCTAGGCTGAAAATAAGAGTCAGACTCCTAACCGACTGTACCACCCAGGTGCCCCAATCCTCTCTTGTTTAAAAAAGCCATGTTTTGGGGCACCTGGCTAGCTCAGTCAGTGGAGTGTGAGACTCGACCTCAGGGTCGTGAGTTCAAGCCCCACATTGAGCACAGAGCGTACTTAAAGTAAAGAAATAAATAAGCCATGTTTTCTTAAACTCAGGTCAACTATTATCTCCTCTACAGGCCTTTCTCTTCAGACTCCTTTAGGTTCCTACAACCCTTTGCTTACTATTTTTTTTATTATTTTTTATTTTTTTCTATTTTTATTTCCTTTTTCTTTGCATATTGTAACTGATTACTTTCTTGTATTTCTGCCCATGAATACAAACTTCTTAAAGGCATTAAATCATCTTATTTTTGTATACCTACTCATTCCTGGCTTAAATATTATGTTTTACATACAGTAGGTGCTTAACAAGTATCATGCTACTCAGCTGAGTCTTGAATAGTGCTGCCCCTCCCCCCCTTCAAAGTGGAGGTTGAAAGAAAGCAGCTCCCTGTGGGAACCCCACTGAACACTCAGCAGAATTCTAGATGCCAAGTTCATTGCAAACCGTCAGATGTCACATCATCATTTCCCCTTCGGCAAAGCCTGGAGACCAGAGTCAGCAACTGTAGAGTAGAGCACTGTACGGGGAGCAGTCAAACTGGGATACTCACAAGAGTGAAAGAAAGCACGGCTCGTAATAAAATGTGCCAACGGTGCCGCGTCCTCTACCACTGGCCCTTGCCCCGGTTGCCTGGATATGGTGTCTGAGTCTATAAGCCCTCTCTTGGTTAGGGATTCCTGGCTCTCCCAACCCTCCCTAGTGAGAGCTACAGTCCCTTGGGACTGGACCCAAGCGTCTGAGGCCGTCAGGCCACCTGTATTTGTTTCTAGTCACTCCCAGGAGGCACTGGGTACATGGCGCAAGTTAAATGCAGAAAAGCCCCTCTTTGTTCAGGTGTGTGGAGATAAGTTTTGGGACCTCTCCTGCCTCACCTTTCATTTCTTCCGTCTCTAGTGGCTTCTGTATCTCCTGGTATTTGTCTCCTCTCCCGTTCATGGTGGATGGAGACGTAGGGGGTGGGATGGAACATCCTTCAGGCACTGAGCTTGGATTTGGCACTGGATTTGGGTAGATCTGGAGGTGGGAAAAACCACCTGAGCCCTGTCTACTGGGGGGAGATGAGAGATCTACAGTGGGGGGCAGTGTGTTACGGGAAATGGCTCCTGCCTGGGGCACAGCCCCCTGGGCCGAGGCTGTGATATGCAGTCCTTATCCACTGTTTCTCCCAGGGCCACAGAAGGGGGTCTGGAGGGGGCCCTGTGGGCAGAGAAGGGAGGCGGAGAGGAAAGGGCATTTCAGCTCTGAAGAAGGGGTTTCTGGGTGCAGCATCAGGCTGGATGCAAAGGTACTCCCGGGGCCAGGCAAGGCCCTGCACAGGAGGCTTCTTCAGCTTCATCAGAACCTCTGGAAGCATGACTAACTGTGAGTGTCTCACACCTGTTTTCTCTTAGCCTTTAGCAAACTTCTTTTTCAGTATGTGCTGGCCTGTCCCAGCTGGGAGGCAGCTGTGGAATGAGAAAACTGAATGTGGAGACAGAAGACCTGGATTATTAAACAAATCAGCTCACCCTTCTGAGCCTCTCCTTCTTCATCTGTAAGGTGGAAGCAATTTTCTTCACAGTATGGTAGAGAGGCCTGGTTTAGAAATTTGATGTGCAAATACCTCATGCAAGGAAGGTACTTAGCCAAGACATCTTACTGATTTGAGTTGTCCCTAGAGGACCAGGAGAGAGGGGTCTGAGTTTTGTCCATACTTGCCCTAGAATTTGAAAGAGAACACAGGGAGCCCCATGGCTTGGGTGATGATGATGGCTAGACTCACGGAGACTGCCTATGAAGGTGCCCCTTGAAGGGTGGGCTGCCTGCCACAGGGTCAGACATACTCTGCATGGGGGCTTCCCTTTAAGTGGGAACCTTGTGGCCCACCTCCACCATCTCATTCGGGAGCCCACACCTCACAACCTGACACCAAGGGCCTTGGCCAAGCAATGAAGAAGGGGTTAGTACCCTGCTGGGGCCTCCATTCCAGATCTGTGTCCCTGGGTCTGCCATCCCTGGAATCCAGTGGCCATCTGGCCCTGTGTGCTGGATGTGTCTGGCTTAGGAGCCGCATCCCACCCTCAGCAGCCAGACAGTGTGACCTTGGGCAGGAGCGGGAGGAGGGCAAGTTCAAAGCTCAACACACTGGGGAGCGTTGAGCAGGCAAGTCTCCCACTAGGGCAATATATTTCTGCAACTTAAAGAAAAGGCCTCAGATGCCACAGCTGCTTTTGAGGAGACTCTGGACAACATTCCTGGCCAAGAAACTGAGACAACAGCTGAAGCCAAAAGGAATGTGATCAGTGAGGACACAAGGCAGACGACAGACCCCTCTTTCTATGCTACCCCCAACTCCAAAAGCAGAGTCACCATCACAACCACTGCCCAACTACCTTCATCTCTGCTAAAGCCTCTATCAAAACCTTCACGACCACCAGCACCCTCAAAACTACCATCCACATGTACCCAAACTGCCAAACCATCTGAATTAACTTGAAGGCTAGAACGGTATTCTAGGTTACATATTTCAGGTGAGAATGGTCACTGGCCTCGAGTAGCTCACACTGCAGTGGGAAGAGGAAATGGCCAAAGAGTCTGGGCCTATCAAAAGGAGCCCAATGGGCACACTGAGGTGTGCTCACACAGAGGAAGGTTGGGCACAGTGGGATTGGATCCTGGGGGCCACCAAGTCCTTCTGTCAGTGAGCCCACATCCCTCAATGGCAACTCAGGACTCCAAGCAGCTGGAGACACCGGAAGAAAGGGAGGCCTGGTGCCTGCCTTTAGGAGCTTGCCCTACTGTGGAAAAGATGGCGCAGACATAAAAAGTAGACAACAGAGCTAAGGAATCAACCCAGAACAAGGCAACGACCACTGTGGGAGATGGCTGGCACATTGGGAAGAAAAGAGCTGAGGGATGGGTGGGGTTGACTAGGGAAGCTCTCAGATGGGTCAAGTTTCTCAAACAACGTTATGAGGAAGAAGGAAGTGATTTGTTGGAGAGGGGAAAGCCACTTCTAACAAATAGGAAGCAGTGTTGTGGGAATGGTAACAGTAACAAATATTGTTACAAGCATGGAACATTACCTGCAGCACTTGCTTGGAATGTCCTCTAATCCCCCCATTTTCCTCAGTCCTAGGCAACCGCTGATTGAATCTCTGCCTCCATAGATTGGCCTATGCTGGACATTTCATATGAATGGAATCATGCAATATGTTCTTTGTGTTTGGCTTTTTCACTTAGCATAATGTTTTCAGGTTCGTCCATATTATAGCATGTATCAGTACTTCCTTCTTTTTTGTTGCCAAATAACATTCCACTGTATGATTACACCACATTTTATTTATCCATTCATCAGTTGATAAGACACTTGGGTTGTTTCCACTTTTTGGACATTATGAATAATGCGGCTATAAGCCAATGTGTACATATTCTCATGTCTTTTCAGTGTCTACCTAGCAGTGGAATTGCTGGGCCATATGTTAACTCTATAATTAATCATTTGAGGAACTCTTCCAAAGGAGCTGCACCATTTTACATCCCCTATGGGATCTCTTACCCTCCAGCTGCTAATTGGATTTGACCAGTGCGAAAGCACTGACAGAGATCAGAGTGAAGGAGAGAGAGGATGGGATATTTATCCCTGCAGAATTGCCATCAACCAGCTGTATCCCGCTACCAAAGGCCAGAGCTCTTGCCCGTGACCCTCTCCACCCAGCTAGGGGCTCCACGTTCTTAAAACATCCCTGCCCTTTAACTTTTTAAAAACATGTAGTAAAATATACACAACACAAAACGGACCACTTTATTTTTATGGGTACAGTTCAAGTGGCATTAAGTACATTCACATTGTTGTGCAACCATCACCTGCAACCATCTCCAGAACTTTCCCAACTGCCCAAACTGAAACTCTGTACGCGTTAAACAATGTTCCTTGACTCTTTAAGCCTCGAGTGGAAGAGGCTCCCCACCGTGGCTAGCCTTGAGCACGGCACTATGCTTTGCGGCTCCCCTAATCACTGCCCACACATCTTTGTAAACTCTCTCTTTATTAAACTATCCTCCATTTACTCAACTTGAGTGCACCATCTACCTCCTGCCGGCCCTGGTATGGGTATAGAGTTCTGTGGGGCAGGTGGCTTCCTCAGTTGTCCAAATGAGAAAAACCGAGGCAACTGGAGGCTGAATGACTTGCCTGGGGTCACTCACCTAGTAAGAGAAGCGCTAGGATCTAGACCCAGCAGTCTGGCTCTAGGACAACTGAAACAAAAGAAAAGGCTACAGAACTTGACTACGGACAAACATGGGGACCCCAGGCAAGTGAGGAGTCCGAGGCTGACCCGAGCTTGGAGGTGGGTGGAGGACGGTGACTGGGTTGCTGATGAGGCCTCCGGGGAGGCTGCTTAGTGCCTGGGCAGAGGAGAGCAGGAAGCATGAGCTCGGGTTTCATCATCCTGAGCAGGAGTAGCGTATCCTGAGGGGAGGCCCCACCACTGCAGGGGCTGTCCCCCATCCCTTGTTGAGCCGACCCGTGTAGTCCTCTGAGGCTCCCAGGCAGAGGCTGAAAGGAACCTGATGAGGCCAGAGGTGAGGCTGCTGGGGGAGTGAAGGTATCCCAACCTGTCCCAGGCTGAGCAGCAGGGCCTGGGTGTGACTGGCATGGCCAAATGGATTTACTCCATTGGGAAAGACTCCTGGAACTTGTGTCCCTCCATGACGCTGCCTGAGAGCGCTGGGTGCATGAGGAGAGTGGCCAGAGGGGGCTAAGGAGAAGGCTGGATTGCACTGGGAACCCTGGGACCAGCAAGTAGAGGGGCATGGGGAGGTGCAGGCCCAACATGTAGCCTCTGCTCAGCAGGCTGGCTTTACTCACGTTGCCTTCCTGCTCTGGAAACTTGGCACCTCCTCCTGGAAAAGGCACTTCCTCCTGGCTCCTTCGGTTCCCATCCAAGGAAATCTGTGGCAGCTAAGCTTTCAGCTGCCCCCCGAGACACTGCTCTAGGTGGGAATTCTGTCCTCAATTGGAGGCCCTGATGGGGTAGGCAGATGAGCCTCCCTCTCAGTCCAGGGACACCAGAAGGAAGGAAGTGGGGTCAGACACTGGGGTGAATCCTGGTCCTGCCACTCACTAGCTCTGTGGCCTTGAGCTTCAGTTTTGCTACCTGTCAAATGCAGGATTCTTGGGGGCATTGCAAAAATTGAAGGGAAAGACTGTGCAGAGCCTACCTCTGCCCAGAGGAGGATTCTGAGGCAGTAGAAGCCTGCTGCCCGTGAATGTGACACCACAAGGAAAACTAACAGAACCCTGCCGGGGGGGAGCACTCTGTGCGGATGGAAGGAATTCTCTGAAAAGCCATTTGGGATGGGAGATGGGGAGAACGGGCAGACTCAAGGAACAACTGCTACATTAAGCCACCTTCTAGGGCCAGCGGATCTCATCAGTTGGAGGGCTTCTGTTGTGTTGAGTGGGGTTTGAGATCTGAGCCAGAGATGAATGGCTGCTGAGAATTCTGGAGGGCAGGAGACACTTCCCTTCCCCATGACAACAGTCAGCTCTCAATCAATGTTGACTAAATATTTTTTTAAGTTTTGGTTGAGGATACTAGCTGACTGATCCTCAGGCTCCTCATGCAGTGAGAAGAACACTGTACTGGGAGTTGGCAAACCTAGCTTTTCGGCCCTTGTCTTCTGCTTTCTTTTTTGGCCTCTGTTTCCTCCTCCTCCTCCTTCTCCACCTTCTCCTCCTCCTCTTCCTCCCCCTCCTCCTCCTCCTTCTTCTTTTTTAAGATTTATTTACTTATTTGAGTGGGGGGGGCAGAGGGAGAGGGAGAGAGAGAATCCTACGCAGACTCCCCACTGAGTGCAGAGCTCCATGTGGGGTTCCATCCCAGGACCCTGAGATCATGACCTGAGCCAAAACCAAGAGTCGGACTCTTAACTGCCTGAGCCACCCAGGCGCCCTCATACATTTCTTCTTCTTAGCAATGCTATCCTTTAGAAGTTGTTGTTACTGTTACTCTTGTTTCACAGACAGGGAAACCAGGTTAGAGAGCTCAAGTAAGTGCCCCAAACACACAGTAACTGACCCGAGTTTCAAATTCATGTCCCTCTGATTCCAAAGTTTTTGCTCTTTCCACCACATTCCCTGTCATTCCTATTGCTCCAAAAATGCCTAAGGAAGTAAATGAGCTGACGTGTTGAATAGAGATGTTTTGCATTGTCATTGGTCTGCCAGAGTGGCTGATACTGAACTGTCCTTGGCAGTAACTGGCCAGCAAGTTCAGCAAGTTTGGCAAATGTCTACCAGAATGTGAGTACAAGACCGTAGACCATGTCATCAGCTCCTCTTGCTGTTGGCATGGCAGGGGGCCCTGAGCCCTGATGGTCTAAAAGCTGTGTCTAATAGGTCAAGTTAAAAAGGAGGGAATCTAAGGCACCTGGGTGGCTCGGTTGGTTGAGTGTCCGACTGTTGATTTTGGCTCAGGTCATGATCTCAGGGTCCTGGGATCAAGCCCTGCATCAGGCTCCTTGCTCAGCGGGGAGTCTGCTTGAGGATTCTCTTCTCTCTCCCTCTACCTCTCCCCCTACCCTCTCTCTCTCTCTCTCAAATAAATAAATCTGGGGCACCTGGGTGGCTCAGTCGTTAAGCGGCTGCCTTCAGCTCAGGTCATGATCCCAGGGTCCTGGGATCAAGCCCCACATCAGGCTCCCTACTCTGGGGGAAGCCTGCTTCTCCCTCCCCCTCTGCCTGCTGCTCTGCCTACTTATGCGCTTCTCTATCTCTCTGTCAAATAAATAAATAAAATCTTTAAAAAAAATAAACAAAATAAAATAAATCTTAAAAAAAAAAGGAGGGAATCAGAGTTCAGTTCTGTCTCATGCCATTTGGGATCAGAAAATTTCCTTATTAAGAGTGCATTTCTGGGTGCCTGGGTGGCTCAGTTGGTTAAGCAACTGCCTTCGGCTCAGGTCATGATCCTGGAGTCCCAGGATCAAGTCCCGCATCGGGCTCCCTGCTCAGCAGGGAGTCTGCTTCTCCCTCTGACCCTCCCCCATCTCGTTCTCTCTCTTCCATTCTCTCTCTCAAATAAATAAAATCTTAAAAAAAAAAGTGCATTTCTGCGAATTTGTTGCTAGGGATTGTTCTGTGATAAAAGCTCCAGGGGGCCATTAATAGCCTGGAATCAATGCTGAGCTACTGCAACTTGGGTGGGAGATGTTTCCTGAAAGAGGAAATGTTACAGGTATCCCTAAACTGTCCCTAACCATCCCATCAGTTGAGTGAGAGCAATAACAGCAACGATCCCTAACACAGCGACGGTACTTCAAGCCAGTCTTCTCATTCTATTTCATTGTGAACTCCAAACTGCCATTTCCTGGGAAGAAGCTGGCAGAGAGTCCCCAAGGGGCACCCAGCAGGCAGATGGCTCTGTAATTTGGGGGAGAGGGAGGGTTGCCCTTTTTGTGTACTGGATAGGCTATCCTCTCAGGCTGTTCCATGCACTAAGATCAGTCAGTCACTTTGCAAGGAATCCGGAATGTCACTCAGAACAAGAAGTAAAGAATTCTGGAGGGTAAAGAGCATCTTGCTCAAGGCCCTCTGCATCTGAAGATGATTATTAATAGATGTTGTAATGCAGAGGCTCCTTCATCCCAGGTAGGGAAAACAGGGGGAAACTCCCAGGACTATAATTAGGGAATCTATAGCTTACTCAGGCAGCAGCAAGAACATGTGCCTCCCAAACCCTCGGCTGAAAGCCATGGAGTAACCAGCTCCGGGTGACTGTCGGCCCGGATGGCTAGGATCGGGCCCCTCCTTAAGCCCACAGTAGTGCAACTAAAAAAAAGGAAAGAAGGGGGGCACCTGGGTGGCTCAGTCGTTGGGCGTCTGCCTTCAGCTCAGGTCATGATCCTGGGGTCCTGGGATCGAGCCCCACATCGGGCTCCCTGCTCCACGGGAAGCCTGCTTCTCCCTCTCCCTCTACCGGCCGCTCCCCCTGCTTGTGCTCTCAATCTCTGTCAAATACATAAAAAAATCTTAAAAAAAAAAGAAAAAAAAAAAGGAAAGAAGGGGCACCCGGCTAGCTCAGTTGGTAGAACATGGGATTCTTGATCTCAGGGTTGTAAGTTTGAGCCCCACATGGATTACTTAAAAAAATAAAACTTGAAAAAAAAAAAAAGGAAGAAAGAAAAGGAAGTGCCTTCTGAAAGTATTTACATCGGCTGAATTTCTGCATTCTTTATTTGCTTCTGTTTAGGATGCAGGCTTCAAACTCTGCCAAGTGTTTTGTTTTTGTTTTCAAGTTCAAGATACCTTTCTCAAAACCAAGAACCCTGTTGCCAGTCCTCTCATCCCCACAGGAGTGGCTGATTTAATTCTGTGGTGTTTATTAAATGAGCTGCGAGGTATAAAGCCTTTCTCAGAACCCCCGGAGCTGAGTGTCCCAGGTCCTGGGTCCATAACCAACCCCATCCTGGCTCCACTTTGACCTTCCTTTTAGCCCAAGACCACGTGGTAAGGAGCCCCCGCACTGTAGGGGCCTTTGGCTTCTTTCTGCTCCCACCTAATCAGGCTGATTCTCTTTCTAATCTCTGACTTCTTCTTTGAGGTTAGAATGAGGGGTAGGGCTGGGGTTCAAGTTTTCCTCTCCCAGTCCTAAAGAGGGTTAGGGTTGGGGCTAGGGCTGGTTAGGGTTCATGTTCTCCTCCCCCCAGTCCTAAAGAGGGAAGCTTTTTGTCTTCTCCCCTTCTCTCTGCCTCACCACTCAGTCTTTCTTTCTTTGCTGTCATTCCATTTCTCCCCACCTTACCACCCCAACCCCCATATTTGTTGCCCTGTGCAGAACCCGGTCCTCTTCAGTCATGCCTAGCAGCTGCTGGCCTTCTCCATAAGTGGCCGCAGCTGTGTCTCCCTGGGCTGCGAGTCTTCAGGATAAAGGTGGGTGGCCCTTAGCCAGGAAAATATAATGCTCAGCAACTTTGCTGATGTGAGCCCGGACGAAAGGAACCCAGGGAGAGCCGCCTGCCCCTGGGCCCCTGTCACCAGCACACTGGGTGTTCTCAGGACTCACGTCAGCCCACTGTCAGGGCTAGGTGCTGGGTCAGCTGAGGCTCCTGGAGCCATACTAGCTTCGCTTTGCAGGGCACCATTATCTTGCCCAATCTGGCTTCTGTGCTCCTCGATCCTGAGCGTTGGGAGACCCCCCAGCAGTTCAACCCAGGCCACTTCTTGGACAAGGATGGAAACTTCCTGGTCAATGAGGCTTTCCTGCCATTCTCCGCAGATACCGGGCAAAGCAAAGCATTGGGTTATGGGTGGTAGGTAGGGGGTGTGATGAGACAGGCACAGAGTCAGCTGCCACCATCTAACCTTTCCCTCTGCTTCCAGAGCATCGAGTGAGCGCAGGGGAGCAGTTGGTTTGGATGGGCTCTTCCTGATGTTTGCCACCCACCTTGGGACCTTTTGGTTCCAGCTGCCAGAGGAGAACCTAGGGCTCAGGCTACAACACATTTGGGGCACTTTGCAGCCCCAGCCCCAGAAGATCTGTGCAGTGCCCCATCTGAGTTGCTCCAGCCTCGGTCCTGGGGAAGGGAGGGTCTGGAGACCTGTTCCCCACAAAGTCCTTCCTCAGTCTCTCAGCTCCAGCAAAGTTGTAGAAGAAGAACAAGGTTTTCCCGTGCTCAGCTGCTCACGGGTCCCCCTAATACAGGCTCTGTGCAGTGGCGTTAGGGAGAAGACTTAATAAGGATTTTTTTTTTTTTAAGATTTTATTTATTTATTTGACAGAGACACAGCGAGAGAGGGAACACAAGCAGGGGGAGTGGGAGAGGTTGAGAAGCAGGCTCCCCGCAGAGCAGGGAGCCCGATGCGGGACTCGATCCCATGACCCCGGGATCATGACCTGAGCCGAAGGCAGCTGCCCAACCCACTGAGCCACCCAGGCGCCCCTTAATAAGGATTCTATAACAGTAGCTCAGTTTCAGTAGCTCAGTTCTTAGGTTAGTTATGCTCTGGCAGGAAAGGATTTGATAAGGTTACTTCAGGTTTTTTCACAAGATTAACTTGGGGAGTCAAGCCTCATACTGTAGCAACTAAATAGATTCAGAGGGAAAGACGTTTGAGAAAAACTGTCAATAAAATACTGCATGTGAGTAATACTGATGCTGGCACCTAGTAAGGCCCAAACTGGGTGGTTTATTTTCTGCCCTCTGCTGCCCTCTCCTGACCAAAGGGGAGACGTGCAGGCCGCTGCTGACAGCGCGGGAAAGATTTCCCCAGTCTGTTACCAAGCAAAACCAGCAGCCAACGCAACTATCCTCAACAAATTATCTACCAAGCACTCCCTTTACTCCCTCTCCCAGCCCCTGCCAAGATCCCCAAGTTTTGAAACATTATCTCCAGACAAGGCTTGTTTATTTAAAAAAGACTGACATATATATATATATATTTTTTTTTTTTTTTGAGAGAGAGAGAGAGAATGAGAGAGAGAGCACATGAGAGGGGGGAGGGTCAGAGGGAGAAGCAGGCTCCCTGCCGGGCAGGGAGCCCGATACGGGACTTGATCCCGGGACTCCGGGATCATGACCTGAGCCGAAGGCAGTCGCTTAACCAACTGAGCCACCCAGGCGCCCCAAGACTGACTTATATTAAGGCAAAATCAAAATGAGATACAACTGCACATCTTTTAGAATTGCTAAAAACAAAACCCTGACAATCCCAAGTACTAGAAAGGTGCAGAGCAACTGAAACCCTCATACTCTGCTGGCGGGAATGAATGGTCCAACCACACCGGAAAAGAGTTTGGCGATCTCTTACACAATTAAATATTACGCCATACAACCCAGCCATCTCACTCCTGGGTATTTACCCAACAGAAATGAAAATATATGTTAACACCAAGACATACTATATAATTCTATTTCTATGGTATTCTTGAAAAGGCAAAACTACAGGGACATAAAGCAGATAAGTGGTTGCTAGGGTCTGGAAGTAGGGTTATGGATTGACTATAAAGGGACATGAGGGAACTTTATGGGATGATGGAACTGTTCTGTCTGATAACTGGTGATCACTATACAACTGAATATGTTTGTCAAAAATCATGGAACTATACACCTAAAAGGGTGAATTTTATTGTATATAAATCATATCTCAATAGATCAGACTTTTAAGAAAGGCATGTCCTTTTTAAAAAATATTTTATTCTTTTTTTAAAGTAAGCCTCACACCCAACCTGGGGCTCAAACTCACGGGACTCAAACTCATGACCCCAAGATCAATAGTCACATGATCTACCAACTGAGCCAGCCAGGCACCCCTAAGAAAGGTATGTCTTACCATTTTCCTTTGAGTTATTTAAAAGATGTACATGTGAATACACCAACATTTCAGTTAGTAGGATATCAATCATTGCTGCTGCACTGAGTGGGAGATGGAAATTTTTTTTTCTTTAAAAAAAAATTTTTTTTAAAGATTTTATTTATTGGGCGCCTGGGTGGCTCAGGTGGTTGGGCGTCTGCCTTCAGCTCAGGTCATGATCCCAAGGTCCTGGGATCGAGTCCCGCATCGGGCTCCCTGCTCAGCGGGGAGCCTGCTTCTCCCTCTCCCTCTCTCTCTCTCTGTCTTTTATGAATAAATAAATAAATAAAATCTTAAAAAAAATAGATTTTATTTATTTATTTGACCGAGAGAGACACAGCGAGAGAGGGAACACAGGCAGGGGGAGTGGGAGAGGGAGGAGCAGTCTTCCCTCTGAGCAGGGAGCCCGATGCGGGGCTCGATCCCAGGACCCTGGGATCATGACCTGAGCCGAAGGCAGACGCTTAACGACTGAGCCACCCACGTGCCCCTAGAATGGGAATTCTTAATGGATTAATTCGCCTCTGGCCTTTTTGCAGGCAAGCTTACCAGTTCCTTTAGACTTTATGAAATCTTGAAGCTCTCTCACAGACAACTCATTTTCTGTGTAGAACCATACCTATGCCCTGGAGAGTCCAGACTGGGACCCGCTGAGCAAGTTGGATCCCAGAAAGCCCCAGAAAGACTGGGGTTTTCTTGCCCGGGAGATTCTCCCTCACCTGCTCTCTTAAGGTTCACCTGTTTGTGGCCCAGGCAGGCTATAGGGTGGAGAAAACACAGCAACCCTAATCCAACCGCTTTTTGTCTCCCTCTCCTAAGCGTCTGTCAGTTCTCGCCCTGTTAGAGTCCCTCTGGTATAATAAGAAATATACTTGGGTTTTGTTCCTGGCAAAAAACTCCTCAAACCCTTGGAATCTCCTGAGTGACAAGAGTGTCTTTTGTCGTGCATAAGAAGCCCTTTTGAGTTTATTCTTTTTTTTTTTTTAATTTTTTTTTTTTAAGATTTTATTTATTTATCTGAGAGAGAGAATGAGAGAGAGCACATGAGAAGGGGGAGGGTCAGAGGGAGAAGCAGACTCCCTGGTGAGCAGGGAGCCCGATGCGGGACTCGATTCTGGGACTCCAGGATCATGACCTGAGCCGAAGGCAGTCGCTTAACCAACTGAGCCACCCAGGCGCCCCCTTTTGAGTTTATTCTAATGAGATGATTTGGGGGGCTCTAGACAGTGTCAGGATGGGGCTGGTCACCAGAAAGACCAAGAGATCAGAGGGTTGGAATTTTCAGCCTTACTCACCAGGCCTCTGGGAAGGGAGTGGGGGGTGGAGGAGGCTGCAGATTGGCTCTATAAAAACTCGAACTATGAGGGGCGCCTGGGTGGCTCAGATGGTTGGGCATCTGCCTTTGGCTCGGGTCATAATCCCAGGGTCCTGGGATCGAGCCCCACATCGGGCTGCTGGCTCAGCGAGGAGCCTGCTTTTCCCTCGGCCTCTGCCTCTCTCCCTGCTCATGCTTTCTCTCTCTCTCTCTCTGTATCTGTGTCTCAAATGAATAAATAAAAAATCTTAAAAAAAAAAAAGATTAAAAAAAAAAACTCGAACTATGAGATTTGGTGAGTTTCCAGGTTAGTGAATACATCCACTTGCTGGGAGGGTGGCACATCCCAGTTCCATGAGAACAGAAATTCCTATGCAGGGGACCCTTCCAGACCTCACCCTGCACACCTCTCTATCTGGCTTTCCGTCTGTATCATTTATACTATCTTTTATAATAAACTGGTAAACGTAAGTAAATGTTTCTCTAAAAGTTCTGGGAGCCACTCTAGCAAATTAATTGAACTCAAGTAGAGAGTTGTGGACATCTCTGATCTATAGCCAATTGGTCAGAAGCACAGGTGATGACCTGACCTTGTGACTGACATCTGAAGTGGGGCGTGGGGCAGTCTTGTGGGACTGAGCTCTTGACCTGTGGAATCTGACGATATCTCCAGGCAGAAAGTTTCAGAATCGTGTTGATTGCCTGATGGTGCTGAAAAATACACCTCGGAGCCTCTCTCTGGAGCTTGCAACACCCTCCAATGCCCAGCCCTACCATCATCCAGCCTCCTGTCTGTCTTTCATCCTGCCTGGCTTCCTGCTCATTACTCCATTCAAAGGCCAACTCCTCTAGGAAGCTTTCTCTCACATGGGCTTGGACCTTGGCCAAAATCCCAGTATTGCTCTTAATAACCCAACTTTTGTGTGCCTTGGTTTCCTCATCTGTCAAATGGGATGCCAATAGGAATTTTTCTCTTAGGATTGTTGTGTGCAATGCTCAGCACAGAGCCTGGCATATGATAAGTACTCAGTACATGTTGGCGGGAATCTCTTTCTCCCATACATGCATATAAGCACTTTGTACCTTTGTTTATGGTCATAAAATAAAAATGACAAGAGGGAAGACTTCCCCTGCGGTTGGGCTTCTATGTCAGTTTCTAATTATTACCTCATAATGATACGATGATAGCTACTATGCATTATCAACCATGAGCAAGTGAGTCCTTGACATATACAAAGTCATTTATTCCTCAAAGTGACAAGATAGGTGTTATTATCTGAATTTACAGGAACCAGAGTCAAAGTGTCAGAGCATCACTGAGCCTCCATCTGGCCCATGGCGTTGCCCCAGTGGGAGCTGGAGAAAAAGGGGAAACCCTTGCAAACAATGCTCATGCTGCTTGTTTGTGCTGTGGGTAATAGTCTTTTGTCTCCGACTCAGAAGTCTCCTGTTTTCTGCCAGCAATCAAACTCATTAGCTTGTCGATGAAATCCCAGACTTGACACCTATGACATAACCAAAGTGAATTTATTTTAGTTTCCCAAACAAGTCATGCCCTGAAAGACATCACAAATACTATTCTCTCTGCCTAGATCATTTCAGCCCTTCTCTTCTTTTGGTCACCTCCATCACTTTCTCTGGGAAGCCTTCTCCCCTGCCTCCCGTTCCCCAACCCTCAACTGTGGTGTTTCCCCCTCTTCTAAGCTCCCACAGAGCCTTCCGTTTCTTGGCTCATAGCACTTCTCACAATGTGTTGTAATTGCCTGTTTATTTACTTGCTCCCTTCTCCCCCAGTAGAGCAGGATTTCTGTGAGGTCGGAGATAGTGTTATCCAAAATACATCCTAGCACATTGCCTGGCATACTAAAGGTGCTTCATAAATATTTATGGGATGAATACAGTACTATTACAGTGATAAGCATAAAGCAGTATAAAAGCGTAAATGGAGGTCATCTAAATCAGACTGGAGGTCTCGAAAGGCCTTAAAGGAAACTAAAATATGTCACCCCAAAATATGCCTCTTTGACATAAAAATTATTTTGAGCTGAAGGCAATTAAGAAGCAGTAAATCCTAAAGACAGGGAATATCTCCTTTCCTAGAAACACTCTCAACAGCCCAAAGACCAGAAACCAGGCACCAGAGGAATCTGCAAACAAACCTTGTTAAATTAACCCAGATCTTTCTCATTAAGGAAGATAAGGACTACCTAGCCCTAGTTAGCCCTAGTTGGACTAACCCTACCCTGAACCTCACTGTCAATTCTTCACAAATTATTGTTTCTTTATCTACGATATAAAACCTTCCTGCTCTGGTCTCTTCTTCAGATCTTGGTTCTCTTGTGAAGACTCCCATGTATATGTAAAAATAAAATAAAATTTGTATGCTTTTTAGGGACGCCTGGGTGGTTCAGTCGGTTCAGTGTTTGACTCTCGATTTTGGCTCAGGTTATGATCTCAGGGCTGCACGATGGAGCCCCAGGTCAGGCTCCACGCTCAGTGGGGAGCCTGCTTGAGATTCTTCTCTCCCTCTGCCCCTCCCCTGCTCGCATGCACTCTCTCTCCTAAATAAATAAATAAATAAATAAATAAATAAATAAATATCTTTTTAAAAACCTCTCTATGCTTTTTCTCCTGTTAATCCTTGTCAGTATAGTTCTCAGACCTGGCTAGGGATCCCCAAGACAGTTGAGGCAAACTTTTTCCTCCCCTACAGCCTCCTAGGAAAGGACAACTGAGGTTGGTCTGAAGGACAAGTTGGTTAGGTAGGTTGAGTAGGGAGGTAAGAGAGGGTGTTTCAGACAGTGAGAGTGGTCTATGAACTCGGACAGGCAGGTGCCTTTAGGAAACTGCTAATCATACAGTCTAGCTGCAGCTAGGGTCGGAGGGCGGGTTGGAGTGGCAGGAAATAAGGCTGCCTGGCAGGTAGGCAAGGGCTGAATCATGAAGTTTGTATTCCATCTAGAACACAGACTTTGATTCCAGGTTTGGACTTTAACGTTAAAGATGAGAGGCACATTCTCTTAAGCGTGTCATAACACGAAACGGTGAGGGGCACCTGGGTGGGGCTCAGTCCGTTAAGCGCGGCACTCCTGATTTTGGTTCAGGTCATGACCTCAGGGTCCTGAAACCCAGCCCCGGGAAAGGGCTCTGCCCCGGGCCTGGAGCTGGCTTGGGATTCTCTCCCCCCTCCCCCCCCCCCCAGCGCTTTCGCTCTCTAAAAAATAAAATAATAATAACAACAACATAAAATGGTCGATGCATTAGAAAAAGAAATAATATAAATACAAGGATGCAGCGGTTCCTCCACTCACTCCTCTCTGAGCCTCTGTGAACAGTGGTGATTCTATCCGCCTCAGGTGTTTGGTGAGGATTAAATGCAATAACTTAGGTGAAGTGCTTGCTACGTGGCAATACGGAATAAATGCTAGTTTTCCCTTCTCTTTTTCCTCTGGACCTCCTCCGCAAAGCGGGTGGAGGCCGGGGCGCTCTCCTGCGCCCGCCCCAGGCCCGGGCTCCGCGGGGCAGGAAGAACGCCCTCGCGGCCGCCGGGTGTGTGGAGACGCGGCTCAGCCGGGCGTGGGGGCGCTCTAGGCTGCACCTCGGCGCTCTATGGTTCCCCCCCCCCCTTCGCCCCGGAAGTAGTTCCGCGGCAGGGGTTGGTAAGGTCGGGCCATGGTGGGGCAGAGGTTGGGAAGATGGCGTGGCGCGGCTGGGCACACAGAGGATGGGGCTGTGGCCAGGCGTGGGCTCAGCCGGCGGGCGGCCGCAGCTGCGAGGAGCTCCCTGCGGCCCTGGCCCCGCCGCGACTGCTCGGACGCAGGTAATGACCACCGCTCCGGGCTGCTTTTCCTTCGGACCCTCAGCTCCGGCAGAGCATCCTCGGGGGCGCAGGCCGTGCGGGCCTGTGGGGCTGCCTTCTCTCACCCGTGTCCTGACCCGTCTCTTCCTCTCTCCGTCCCGCTTTCCCCTCTCGCCTTGCCAGTCCTCGCTTCTCGCCGTGCCACCGTGCCCCGAGCCGGGTGCCCAGTGACCGACCCCGGCGCAGCTTTCCGCGAGCCCGCGCTGTCTGCCCCTTTCCCCTCGGGATGGACGTGAGGGGAAGGGAAGCTAGTCTCTGAGGGCTCATTGCGTGCCACGCCTCATTAATCCCGCGAAGAAGGTATTGGGCCGATTTTTTAAGTGGAGCAGTTACGCAGATGATAGAATGGCAGAACTGATTCTCTGTTTTTATAGACCTGTGTTCTACTACAAGTTATCTTCTTTCGCGTTTAGAGAACGAAGGGAAGACGGAGTCACAGGGCTTTTGCCTTCTTCAAAGTCGTAGGAGAGCTTTTCTGTTGAAGAATGGAGACCGTGGAATATTTAGTTTCCGGATGGTTTGGAAAGAAAACTATAGTACTGGTTTTCCCAAGTAGAAGCTGTATGAAGAGTATGCTCTATCAGTATTTGCTGCTTTTGTTAATTCAATTCTAAAGAGAAGAGAAAAATCCCTCAGCTGTCCAAGATTTTGATGTGTATTTGACTTGAAATTTGTTCCTGTTCTTTAATCCAGAGTTTCAACCTTCCCGGTTTCTGAGTTGGGTCCAGATGCCTGAAATCCCATCTGATTGATGATAGCAAGTTAAGGTAGAGTGTTCAACAGAGGGGCTAGCCAGTGGCAAATAATTGAGGCGCCAGTATGGTGGAGCCATTGCTTAATTTTAAGAATCACCCGGAGCGTTTGTAGAATATATTTCCCAGACTCCACCCTAGTTCTGTCAACTCAGAAGTTGTGGGGCGGTGGGAGTGGAAGAACCTGTAGTTCTTGCAAGCATTGCAAGTGAATTGGATTAGGGATTTGTGAAAACTTGCATACATTATAGCATCACTTCAGGATACACCTTAACTTGGAGCTTCAGGAACTATTCTTAAACTCCTGGGGAGATGGAGAATGAGGTCAGGTGGAGGTAGTGATAGATTTCAGCGGTCCAGATTCCATAATTTATTCCAAATCCCAGTCAGAATTGCATGGTTTGAGGGGGAGGAAAAATGAATATGGCTATCAGGAAGCAACAGGTGTGATAATATTAAAAATATGTGTTAGGAAGGGAAAGCAAAGGAAAAATAACTTGATTAATGAAGAGTCTCCAGTAAAAAGTGGAGACCATTTGAAAGAAAACAAATGATGGTGTGCTATTGATGATTAGCACCTATTTTTTTTTTAAGTTTGCTGTTTGCGGAGTTTGAAAATGACATTTTTATGGTTGCATAGAAAAATGTGCATTAAAAGAGAATGTAGGTAAGTAAGCCTGAAAAGCATATGCCTGCTCACCTCTGGAAATAAGCACTTAAAGTTAATAGGAAGAATGAGTTACCTTGTATGTAACTTTATTTGGTCTGCTTTGACTTCTTGTGGTTCTAAGATTAGTATACAGAAGAATGAAGTTAGAGATAAGGTTAAAAAGCAGAGTTCTGGGCCCAGTCCTTTTGATTCTGATGTGATAGGCCTGAAGCATGGCTGAGAATTTGCCATACAGGTAATGATACAAGAGTTCTGTAAACTATGGCAGGCCTGACTGACGCAGCCCACCAGCTAAAAATGGTTTCTACGTTTTTAAAGGGTTGTAAAGCAAAACAGTATGTGACATATGTGTTCTTCAGAGAAACTAAAATATTTACTAGCTGTCCCTTTACAGAAAAAGGAAAAAATCTCAGTCTCTTCAGAAGCTTTACCATTATCAAATTTCTGGTGGCACTTCAAAGAAATGGTTTAGGCTTAAAAGAAGCCTGCATAATTTCAGTTGTATGGAGCTATCTAAGAGAGTAGTTGGTAGTTCAGCTATTTTCCTTGTTTAAATTACCATCTATTAACTCCAGATGCGTTTTAAGAAAATTTTGTCATGCAAGTGTTCATGTAGAATTCCCGTCTCCCCTAAATACGTTTATTTTCTTTTCAAGTGGAATGAATCTGTTGTGTGTATGCTTGGACACATGTTGTCTCCATTTGAACATTAGGCCATTTCTACTTAATTTATTCATGAAAATCTTTAGAAACATAGACATTAGTGCTGACTTGTATGTATATCCTAAGTTGCACTGTTAAATTCGCAAGACTGTTTTCACTCACCATTAAGCCAACTAATAGATATGAGTTTTTCTATTTAAAAGTTATGGGATCATGTTAAAAAACTGACCTATAACAATTGTATGGCCAGTAGTAACTCAGGTTACTTTGAGCACATTGAGCACATTAGACTGCTTTCACAAATGACTGGTATTGGCGAAAGGACCAAAGCAGGCAGGCCTGTCTTCATGAGTTGGTATATACCTCTAATGACCCTCTCCTCCCATTCCACTCTCTGCTTGCACCGTCCGTTTTATCATGTTGTTTCTCTTTGTTTTCTGAACTTATTTCAGGTAAGTGATTTATTGTCTTTTTTCTTTTTTAGATTTTTATGTATTTATTTGAGAGAGAGAGAGAGCAGGGTAAGGGGCAGAGGGAGAGACAGACTGCCTGCCAAGCAGGGAGCCCTCTGTGGGCTTGATCCCAGGACTCCAGGATCATGACCTAAGCTGAAGGCAGACACTTAACCATCTGAGCCACCCAGGCACCCCTGAATCATTTATTTTTCCATCTTTTGCACCGATATGAATGAGTAAAGCTAAAGAACCTAAGCTTGTAAATATGACCTCAAACATTTGCAGTTAGAAAGGTTTATCATGCTTTTCCTTGTTTTTGCATTTTAAGAAATGTAAAACAAAAGCTCCATAAGGGCAGAATGTACCTTGTCATATAATGTTTGATGAAGTACTTCATCTAAAAGCGTTTTTGTAGTAACAAAAAACCCAACTCTAACCAACCCTAAGCAATTAGGAAAATTTATTGGTTTATGCAGTTAAAAAGTCCAACAGTAGGACTGGCTTCTAATGAGGCAAGATTCGGTGTTTCAGATTGTCACCAGGATTCCATTTTTCTCCATGGCTTGGCTCTGCTTCCTAAATGTTGGCTTTATTCTCTCAGTGTGCTCTCCTTGTCGTAAGATGGCTGTCGGTAGCTCTTGGGGCTATATACTTCTAGGTTCACATCCAGCAGAAGAAGTTTCCCAGTATTACAAACAAAATATTGAAATTCACTGGACCAGACTGGCCTGATTTGGGATATGTTGCCATCCTCGAATCCCTTGAAGTTGGCAGGGAGTGGGATCTGTAGGTTGGTTAAAGCCAATCAGGAGCTTGGTGTGCTTCCCCCAACCAAATGGCTGGAAATTCCAGTGTACTGTTAGGAGAGGGGGAAATGGACGTGGATGCTGGGAGTCGGTGAGAAACTCTCAGTATTGTCAGCCCTAATGAAACTTTTGTGTTTGAATTCTTTGTTACAAATCCGAATTCTTGTTAGTCCTAGTCAGGTAGGATTACACTCTAGATAACCATTCTGATTTAAGTAGAAATTTTGTTAGGGATTCGGTTCTGGCTCCTTGCTATTGAAAGTGGTTTGTGAGCTAGCAGTTTAGGCATCATCTACGACAGGAGTGGCGAATTTATTTTGTGAAAGGCCAGATAGAAAATGACAGGGCCACATATGGTCTCTGTCACATACTCATTTCTTTTACTTTAAATAACTCTTCAAAAATTCAAAAACCATTCTTAGCTGGCAGGCCAGATCCACCCTGCAGGCAGAAATTTGTCAATTTCTGAGCTTGTTAGAAATGCAGAATCTCTCCCCGCTTTTCAGCCCCTACAGCATATGAATGTGTGCTAGGTAATAGGAATAGGTGTTCAGTGAACCAATACATTGTACTTAGTTCTATCGAAAAGTTGTGTGTCCAACTGTAATTCCCAATACGTATATATATTCTTTTTTTATATGTATATATTCTTAATATATGTATTCTGCATCTGACCTTAACCCTGGGGCCAAAACTTGTGTAATATATTCTCAGTGTCCTTGGCCCCACATTTCTTTCTAAGGTAAATATTATTTTAGGCAAAAGGTCTGGCTTTGCTTCAGGTTTAGATTCCCGAACTGCTGGTGTGTTTATGTTCCTTTTCAAACATTGCACTTCAGAATTTTAAATGAGTTGATGAACTGTAGAAGTAATATTTCATTAGAACTGATTGAATACTTGTCTTCTATTATTACACTGTTGGCAGTATAGTCTCATCCTTCACATTTCTTGGTCTAATAAGAAAAAAAAAGCCAGAAAACAACACTTAGTTACAAACTTGGTCTTTAAAGGGAACATTCGGGACACCTTGGTGGCTCAGTTGGTTAAACATCTGCCTTCGGCTCAGGTCATGATCCCAGGGTCCTGCTCAGTGGGGAGTCTGCTTCTGCTGCTCTCCCTGCTTGTGTGCTCATGCTCTGTGTCTCTCACTCTCTCTCTCTGACAAATGAGTAAAATCTTTAAAAAAATAAAGGGGGGGCACCTGGGTGGCTCAGTCGTTAAGCGTCTGCCTTCAGCTCAGGTCATGATCCCAGGGTCCTGGGATCGAGCCCCACATCAGGCTCCCTACTCTGCAGGAAGCCTACTTCTCACTCTCCCACTCCCCCTGCTTGTGTTCTCTCTCTCTCTGTCAAATAAAATCTTAAAAAAAATAAATAAATAAAGGGAACATATTCATGTTACTTTATGTCACACCTTTGTTTTTTGGCCCAAAGTGGTGGTGTTACTTTATTTATTAACCTACCTCTATGTTACTTTGAATTGTTTAATAAAAATTAAATCCCCCCAAAATAAAAATTAAATCCAGTTGCAGAGGATTAACATTTACCACTTTAAAGGTGTTACCAGTTAGTAATACATTTGGCTGTAAGTAAATTTACTGTTTAAATGAGGGGGGATAGTTAGCATAAGATGATGGAGGTAAGTGGCTACTGTCTTTGCTCAGTAGCTCAAAAATATCAAGGTTAGTATTTGAATCCCTTGGCCTTTCTCTTGGCATGCAGGATGACTGCCTGAAATCTAGGCATTACATTCCTTATTCAAGGCAAAAAAAAGAGGGGGTATGACATTGCTGATATGTCCATTTTTATAGATAAGCAAATCTTTCCGAGAGGTACATAAAAATTCTTAAGTCTCTCATTTTGTCAGAACTCTGTAATATGGCCACCCTGTGCTATAAAGGAGGCTGGAAAAGTGAAGATACTTACCTTTTCTAACCTCTGCAGAAAAAGGCAAGAGAAAAAGAAATAGATACAGATTTGGGATTAGCTGTTTAAGTGTATTTGCTAAAGGATATTCATAATACTGGTAACAGGGCTGTGAAGGAAGTTCAGTCATTCAAAGGAACATTGGCTTTGTTTGAATAAGTGCATCACTTTTCAAAATAGATTTCCTTGAAAGGAATAGCACTTATTTGGAAGTATGAATTATGGATTATTAAAGTTTCAAGGCAAATTACTTTATCGCCATCACCCATCCTCACCATGTGACTTCTGAGAGTTGAACTGTGGAGTGGACTTAGTGTTGAAGAAAGAGCATACTAGGCAAGTAATAGTAGTAATAGTCACTATGCCATTTTTCTGAGTTTCAGTTTTTTTCCAGATGCCTACTAGACACCACCTGGGTATCCTACAAATGCTAACAATACTTTATTTTGTGTAAGTATTAAGTGTATAGCCATGGATTCTGATGAATGTATGCACCTGTGGAACCACCACCTAAAGATAAACGTTTTGCTCAGCAATGTTTTTGAGCTTCATCCATGATGTATGATCAGTAGTTTTTTTGCTGAGTAGTACTCCGTTGTGTGAATATACCACAGTTTGTCTTTTCCCCGTTTGACAGGAATTGAAGTTCTGGTTTTTAGCTATTAAAATAGAGCTGCCATGACCACAAGCATTTCAAACACTGCCCAAGATGGAATTCTTCATGTCTTATCTTCTAATTTCCTGTTTTGGTGCCTCTGATTTCCCTTGTCCTGGTGAATAGTACCGCCTTCCTTTCAGTTATTCAAAATAGAACTAACAGTCATTCTTGACCCCCTTCTTTTTTCTAACAGATAATTATTGACCTTTTCTTTATTAGGGGCTGGGGTTGGTGATAGAGATACAGTGAATACTAAAGTAATTGTCCAGTTGTGGTACAGGCAATAACTTACATAAGTAAAAAAGTCTATGCAGGATGCTTTGGGACTCTAGGAGTACAAAGGAGGCACCCACCCTGGTTAATGAAGGCTTCCTGGAGGAGGAGAGAAATGAATTCTCAGGGGTCACAAGAGTGTTAACAAAGGGGTCTACCAGAACAAAGGAGTAGCACTGCTGAGTTGATGGGAGGATGAAAAATTACTGTGGGGTTTAAAGCAGGGGAATGATACTTCATTTGTGTTTAATAAAATGTGGAGGATGAATTGAAGTGGGGGCAATACTGGAAGCAATGAGGTATGTTAGGAAAAAGTAGAGTATTCCAGGTCAGAAGGGATGAGCTGAGTTGTATGGGAATTTGGGAGAGATTTTTGGCCCTCTGAGAAGGCATTTGAGGAACTATTGAATGTTTGAGGAAGACTGATCTAAGAACAACATGCAACATGTTAAAATGTTTGGAGTTATGTAAGCTGTGATCCAGGCATGAAGTGAGGGACAGGAATGAAAAAAAAAATTTATTTGACAGAGTTGGTTTTTAATTGGATGGTAAGAGTAAAGGAGAGAACACCCAAATGAAATCTAGATTTTTAACCTCAGTGATTAAGTGTGGTCCCTCTGAAAGACTGAGGAAGTCAGGAAATGGAGCTGTTTGTAGAGGAGGAGTTTCCTTTTGAATATATTGGTTTTAAAGTATTTGAGAGCATATCCAAATGGAAATATTCAGTATATAGTTGGAAATACAAGACCAGAAGATTGAGGTTAGGACTAAAGAAATATATTTGAATCATTTACTTAGAAGTCATACAGGCCACAGAAATACAATTATTCTTTTATTCAGCCCAAGTGTTGGGGGGCCTGTCTGATTTCTGCTTCTAAGGAGCTTTGAGTTTAGGAGGATGTTATGTTTAGAATACAATGCGAACAAACAGGAAAGGGCCTCTACTTTGTCAGTTTAGGGGAAATTTTACAAAAGAAAATTCATGAATTTATATGGGTTGAGTTTGAATGGAGAGCATGTAAAGGAACTGTTAGAGCCTTTGAGCATATCTATCACTAAGGGATAGGTGAAAGGAGAAGCCATCAGGAAAGTGAATTTGAAGACTAGGGAATGCAATCTTACAGGAACTAGGTAGGGCTGGTAAGTGTGATCAGTAGTGTCGAATGTTTTAAGGTCCAGCTATGAGGGCTCAAAGCAACAAAACCCTTTACAAAACATTTGGTGGGTGTCCCCAGAACTGAGTGAAATAAATAGGGGGAGAAGTAGGAAAAATCCATCAACTTAGAATGGCAGTACTTCTATAAAAGAAAGCAATTTGAATTTGGAGCGACTTTGAGGATAATACATTTAAATGTTTGATAATACTTACATTTAAGTGTTTGTTCTGGAAATGGACCAAACTTCAAAATAACAAAGCCAGTCTGTGCAAATTCAAACTGACAACTTAAAGTTCTCCAGCTTTTTACCAGACTACACACTGTGTGTGGAGGAGGGATACAGATGATTTTGCTGATTGATACGCAGTTAACAGCCCAAACAAGGTCCCTTTAAAGTTGCCATAGTTTGTGTGTCCCGGTCCCCTTTTCTAGAAGGGCACAGTTCAGTGTTTTGACTTAGAATCCTAGCTGGGAGTAGGCATGTTGGCTTCTTTGGGGCTATAGGGTGAGAATAAACTGAGATGTTGATGGTGCAGGCCAAAGAGTGAGGCTCGTGGAGGTTGATGTTTGCAAGATGCAGCTGTTGCTAATCTCTTATTTTCCCCTTAAAGGTTTAACTTTTTTATTCAGCAAAAATGTGGATTCAGAAAAGCACCCAGGAAGGTTGAACCTCGAAGATCAGACACAGGAACAAGTGGTGAAGCATACAAGAGAAGTGCTTTGATTCCTCCTGTAGAAGAAACAGTCTTTTATCCTTCTCCCTATCCTGTAAAGACCCTTGTAAAGCCCTTGTTTTTTACTGTTGGGGTAAGTGCTTATGTCACTAGGAGTTACCTACCTTGCTGCTGAAGTGGTGAAATATTGTCTTACGAATTTGAGAACATGAATTTAATAATTGCTATTATTGTTACTATTTTTTAGAGTGCAAATGCACTTGCGCGAGGTGGGGAGGGGTGGAGGGAGAGAATCTTTTTTTTTTTTCATTATTGATACTGTTTTCTGTTTTTTTATTTTTTTATTGTTATGTTAATCCCATACATTACATCATTAGATTTAGATGTAGTGTTCCATGATTCATTGTTTGTGCATAACACCCAGTGCTCCATGCAGAACGTGCCCTCCTCAATACCCATCACCAGGCCAACCCAACCTCCCACCCCCCTCCCCTCTAGAACCCTCAGTCCGTTTTTCAGCACAAGTCAGGAAATGACAGATGTTGGCGGGGATGCGGAGAAAGGGGAACCCTCCTACACTGTTGGTGGGAATGCAAGCTGGTGCAGCCACTCTGGAAAACAGTATGGAGATTCCTCAAAAAGTTGAAAATAGAGCTACCATATGACCCAGCAATTGCACTACTGGGTATTTACCCCAAAGATACAAATGTAGTGGTCCGAAGGGGTACGTGCACCCCGATGTTTATAGCAGCAATGTCCACAATAGCCAAACTGTGGAAAGAGCCAAGATGTCCATCGACAGATGAATGGATAAAGAAGATGTGGTATATGGGCACCTGGGTGGCTCAGTTGGTTAAGCGACTGCCTTCAGCTCAGGTCATGATCCCAGGGTCCTGCGATCAAGTCCCGCATCGGGCTCCGTGCTCTGTGGGGAGCCTGCTTCTCCCTCTCCCACTCCCCCTGCTTGTGTTCCCTCTCTCGCTGTGTCTCTCTCTGTCAAATAAATAAATAAAATCTTAAAAAAAAAAAAAAAAGATCTGGTATATCTATATATATACATACATACAATAGAATATTATGCAGCCATCAAAAGGAATGAGATCTTGCCATTTGCAACAACGTGGATGGAACTGGAGGGTATTATGCTGAGCGAAATAAGTCAAACAGAGAAAGACATGTATCATATGACCTCACTGATATGAGTAATTCTTAATCTCAGGAAACAAACTGAGGGTTGCTGGAGTGGAGGGAGAGAATCTCAAGTAGCCTCCACGCTGAGCATGGAGCCAGTCACAGGGTTTGATCTCACGACCCTGAGATCATGACCTGAGCTGAAATCAAGAATGAGAAGCTTAACCTACTGAGCCACCCAGGCGCCTCTAATAATTGCTATAAGAATCTGGTTCACTTATGTATGCCCTGGAGAAGAAACTTACGGGCCTCTTACTTGGGATAACATTTCATGTGATTTTTTGAATTTTATTTGAAAATTTCTAGCTGTAAACAGGCCCCAGGGTACAGTAAAGTTAATAAATCGTTAAATACTGTTTTCACCTAATAAGGTTTCACTATGCCAGATGTTCCTGTTCCTTCTCTTGGTTTTGTAAGAAGCAATGAAAATGAAATACTGTCCTTGGAACTATGTGTTGATCTCTTCCTCTTTTGAATTTATTTTGTGATATATTAATTTTATATAGTTTACAGGCTGTGCATTTGGATCAGCTGCTATTTGGCAGTATGAATCACTGAAATCCAGGGTCCAGAGTTATTTTGATGGTATAAAAGCTGATTGGCTGGATAGCATAAGACCACAAAAGGAAGGAGACTTCAGAAAGGAGGTAAGGATAAACATGGCTTTCTTTGTTCTAGTTGATCACAAGTTTTGAAGTCTGGTTATTTGTGAAATGTTAGTGATTGATAACATTTAGATCAGGAGATACGAAGTTACTGAACTTAATCTTCTTTAGAGTCATTTCATTGCAGTGAGTATCAGTGCTTTGTATGTCTGGCAATACTGTACTTGACGGTGTTCCAAGAAGCTTGTCCCTCTGTCCACCTGTATCAAAAATCACTGTGGATAGTTGCTGAAAATTAATGTGTTGGGGTCTCTGTAAGCCCTACTAAAGTTTAAGGGCTCCTGTTTTGCATTACCTTGCTGGAATATTTTAGAGTACGTAGTAGAATCACAGGCGGTTTTTCGAAGCACCTATGCCTTAGGTGTAGAGATATTATGTGGATTTTAAAAAGCTTCTCTGTGACATGATGTTTACATAGCTCTGATAAATACCCACTGTGGAATATTTCTAACTGCTCAGGGGACGAGGATGCAAGAAAAAGGTGCAAATATAGAGCTTTTAGAGCTTTTCATTTTTTCACATGCAAGTTGGTGACCCTCTTTCAATTTCTTCTTAACTGATTTTTTTTACAAATACTGCCTTTAAGATAAAACATACACTTGACAATACTTAACTGAGCACTGAGGCCCTAAGTTAATATGTCGTTCATTTGGTTTTCAAGCGACCTTTGTTTTTTGTTTTTCGGTTTGTTTTTGTTTTATTGTTGCTGTTTTTTGATGACACATGCCTCTCCACTTGAGAGAAGGTTGATGTCCTCTTAATTTTCTCCTAACGATAATTCAAGACTTTTCGAAGTACAAAGAAGTATTCATTCTTTGTTTCCCCATAGACATATGCAAGAAGCCTGAACCTTACCTGTTTTAGAGAGACTTTGTGTCCGAAGGACAATGGGTGTAATCATTTGCAGGTGAAAGCTACGATAGCTAACAGTGATTTATTCAGAACAGTATGTTTGGGAAGATAGTAACACTGACCTGTTCCATAATCCTGGATTCCTTAGAAGGCTATAGGTTTCCAGCATGTCTATATTATAAAGTATTTTTTTGGAGATTTTATTTTAGAGAGCTTGAATGAGAGAGAGCATGCGAGTGCATGCGCATGCTTGAGCAGGGGAGGGCAGATGGAGAGGGAGAGGCAGAGAATCTCAAGCAGATTCCGCCCATGGAGCCTGATGTGGGGCTCACTCACCGCCTTGAGACCTGACCTGAGCTGAAACCAAGAGTTGGGCTCTTAACCAACTGAGCCACCCAGGTGCCCTATATTATGAAGTTTTGATGGTTCAAAGGGTTCTTTAGAATGGTGAAAAGTGACACAAGCAATAGACATAATCTTTATCCAAAGATGGATTGGTTTATAAATGATAGGTTATAAAATACAAAATCCATGCCCATTAAAGAAAATTAAAATAATACATAAATATAACATGGGAAGTGAAAGCCCTGGAAACCCCTGCCATACTGCTACATATGTGGGGAGTAAGGTCTGAAAGCTCATACGCAAATTATAAAAATGTAATGATTGTTTATGGATCTGTAACTTTGTTTTTAACCTTGCATTTCTTTCTGTATTAGTATTCAAAGTGTGGTTCAATATCATAGTTAGAATATATTTTTTATTTTAAAACTTTAATCATGTGCCTGGGTGGCTCAGTCGTTACGCATCTGCCTTTGGCTCAGGTCATGATCCCAGGGTCCTGGGATGGAGCCCTGCATCGGGCTCCCTGCTCGGCGGGAAGCCTGCTTCTCCCTCTTCCACTCGCCCTGCTTGTGTTCCTGCTCTCGCTCTCTCTCTCTCTCTCTCTCTGTCAAATAAATAAATAAAATCTTTAAAAAAAACAAAAAACAAACTTTAATCGTGGAAAAATTTCAAACAAAACTAAAAAGTATAATGAACCCCTGTCATCCACCTTCAACAATTATTGACACAAGGCCAACTTTGTTTCATTTAGTCCCCTTTGTTTCCTTTCCTTCCCTGCCACTGATTACTGTAAAGCAAATCCTAGGCATATTTCAGTGTGCGTCTCTGAAAGTTTCGGATTCTCTGTTTTTCTGAACCTCAAATTGTTATTATACCTTAAAAGGTAGTTTTAGAAAATATTTTTGGTTAGAATTTTAAGACTAGATTGGACCTTGGTAAATAAATCACTTAAGCTTAATACCTGTGTATATCTTGATAGTGTGCTAGGTGTTTTGTTATTAATATTTCTCAACAATATTGCTAGGTATCTATTGTCTCCATTTTATATATCAGAAAACTGAGGTTTAGAAGTAATTTGAGGTCACAGAGCTAAACAGTGGCTCTGTATGGAGAATGTAGACTATAAAGCACCTGTGTTTCTATTTTGCCACATATCTATTATGTTTGTTTATTGGAATTTTTGTACACGAGAAATCTTTTTATGCACAAAGCATTTTCTCTCTGGCTTTTCATTTTCCTAGCCTGAAAGTGTTTATCATATGGTGATAGGCAATTTTCCTTCTGTTTTAGATTAACAAGTGGTGGAATAACCTAAGTGATGGCCAGCGGACTGTGACAGGTTTGTGTTAGCTTACACGTTTTAGCCATTCAAGGGAAGAGAAATCAAACCAAAAGGTACAGTATGTCACAGTCAATGGCTTTTGTATCCTGCTCACCAGTGGTTTAGAAGACAGAGTCTCTGTACCTTCAGGCTAATGTAATAGTATAAAAAGTGGTGTGGCATAAAGGTGTACATGATGCTGTGGGTCACTTATTTTCTAATTTTGATCTAGTATGTTACTGATTGATCAAATAATCTTTGTTGTAGAATCCTAGCTTGTGAAATAGGTTATGAGTAATTATTACTTATCCTATTAAAGAAATTAAAGGGGACATTGATTAAGTACCTTCTTTATGCAGAATGCTTTATACACATTCTCTCCCTACCTCACAGGGTTGCTTACCGGGTAGTTATCTCCCTTTTTACCAATAAGGAAACTGGCTTTCAGAGAAGGAACTTTTCAAAGGTCACACTGCTAGTAAGTAGTAGAGCTAAGTTTCAAAACCCAGGTCTGTCTCATTCTAAAGCTAATTTTCTCTTTCCTGCACCATGCTGTTTTTAAAGTCTTCATTTATTAAATAAATGTAAGCATGCCATGCATGTCACCATGATAATTTAATTTTTGTTCTTTGTAAATTTTTATGGAAAGATAAATCTGGCTCTTCACGGTAACGTACATTATTTAATGGACTTAGTTATTTGAGAAATTTGGGGAAATGGATTTGAAAGTTTAACAGTTGTGCAGATAGGAAAAAAAAATCTTTTAGGGAAATAATAGCAAAATATTGCTTTTTCTTTTTTAAAGATTTTATTTATTTATTTGACAGAGACAGAGAGCAGGAACACAAGCAGGGGGAGTGGGAGAGGGAGAAACAGGCTTCCCGTGGAGCAGGGAGCCCGATGTGGGGCTCGATCCCAGGTCCCTGGGATCATGACCTGAGCCGAAGGCAGACGCTTAACAACTGAGCCACCCAGGTGCCCCCAAAATACTGCTATTTCTTAAATATGGTTGGACTTAATGGTACTCTTAATTTTCTTTACCTACCTAAGAGGATGTCTAAGAGTCCTTCAGGCTCTTTCCTTTGTCTGGAAGGTTTACTTTTTCTGTCTCCTTGCTGGAACCTGAACTGGTCTTCAAGCTTATGGTTTGGACATTGCTTCCTGCAGGAAGTGTTACCAGACCAAAGTGAGTCTGTTCCTTGGTGAACTGTAGACAGAGACTACACCAGGTGGAGTTGCCTCACAATTATCTTTATTTGTACAAATAAGGAGACCATGGGGAATTATTTCCAAATCCATGACTCTCTGAACAGGGGTAAGCAGGCTCCTTTTATCAGGGCTTGGGATGAATATTCAGAAGGATAAAAGATTTTAATATTATAATGAAGCAGAGGTAACAGGCACTTGCTGATTCATCTGCACAGTCTTCCTCCTCAAATGTTTCTTTCCCTGCTACAGCAGTTCATTAGTTTCTAAAAGATGAAAGTGACAGGCAGAAGCTTCTGGGAGATTCCTGAGTTCAGTGGGTCAGGGGGTCTTGCCAATAACAGAAGTGCTTTAATTTTTCTGAACTCATTGCACTTTTTAATCATTTATTTTTTAAGATTTTATTTATTTTAGGGGCACCTGGGTGGCTCAGTTTGGTTAAGCATCTGCCTTCAGCTCAGGTCGTGATCCCAGGGTCCTGGGTCCTGGGATCGGGCCTGCATCTGGCTCCCTGCTCACTGGGGAGCCTGCTTCTCCCTCTCCCGCTCCCCCTGCTTGTGCTCTCTCATTCTCTCTCTCTCAAATAAAGAAATAAATAAAATCTTAAAAAAAAAAGAAGATTTTATTTTAGAGAGTGTGCATGCATGAGCGGAGGGAGGAGCAGAGGGAAAGGGAGAGAGTCCTTAAGCAGACTCCCCGATGAGTGCGGACCCCTCCCTCCATGTGGGGCTTGATCCCAGGACCCCAAGATCATGACCTGAGCTGAAATCAAGAGTTGGACACTTAACCAACTGAACCATCCAGGTGGTCAACACTTTTTAATTTATAACACAACCTGCCTTATGTAATTGTACATGTAGCATCCTTGAGGACAATGAGAGTTTTCATTTTGTTATAGCAACTAGCGCGTGTCTTGCACACACTAAAGACACTTGATTAAAAATCTGTGAAGGGAATGAATATTGAATGGGCTCTTGAATCAAAGGATTGAGATTTTTCAAAGGTATATTGCCGTACTGTAGAATTGATTAGTCAGTAAGGTCTTAATAAGTATGATACCTTCAAAGATAGCTCTATAATAGCACATCTGTTTTCATTGATATTAACAGGGGGGTTTTGGTTTGTTTGCTTATTTTCTCACAGTAACCAAAATTAACATTATTTCCTTAGGATAGCAAAGTTTTGATTTCCTTTGATATTTTCAAAGTATCTCATAATTAGTTGGTACCTAGTGTTCTTTGAAGATGGTAAAGATTTTATGCCATTAAATATTTGAAGAAACTTGGGATCAGAATTTAAAACATTTCTCATGCCAGTAAATAGCTTATTCATAGAAGTTGGTATTTGGAGACCACTGAAAATCCGAATTCTTTCCCCTAACCTTTTGCTTTTCTCTTAGTCAGATCAGGTTATTTGGCACGTAGGGACAGATGTTTTGATCTAACTAGCAGCTTGAGTGTAAGGTGCTTTGAACCACAGAAACATGAACAGTCATGCTAAATCCTTTTTTTTTTTTTTTAATTTTTTTTTTAAAGATTTTATTTATTTATTTGACAGAGAGAGACACAGCGAGAGAGGGAACACAAGCAGGGGGAGTGGGAGAGGGAGAAGCAGGCTCCCCGCACAGCAGGGAGCCCGATGCGGGACTCGATCCCAGGACCCTGGGATCATGACCTGAGCTGAAGGCAGTCGCTTAACCAACTGAGCCACCCAGGCGCCCAGTCATGCTAAATCCTTATTATGAGGTTATCTAAGTGCTGCTAAAGGTTGAGGAGATGCTGTCCCTGGGAATCACTTTCTCAAAGGTACTAGAGAACTGGCCTTGATCTTTTTTTTTTCCCCCCCTCTTTGGTTGGTTTGGGGATTTTTTTTTTTTCTGGTATTAATCTTAATTATTAACAGAAATATCTCCCCAAACTTCACATTGCTTTGAAAAAATGTTTTTATATGTTCACTTGGTATTTGTGGGAGCATCTGGTAGCATTTTTCAAGTTAGATTTGTGCCTGGTGCTTTTATACTTCAGCTAGTCTCCTGTTCTGTTGCTTTGATCTACAAGGGTTTTAAGGCTGCACTGGAGGTCTGTAGGCAGCCCCCAAGGAGAGTATTTCCCCTACCTTTGTAGCTTCCAGGTATGCCTGTGAGATACCTGCCAGGTTTTTCTATTAGCTCAGCAGAATGCTGACTTGACTATTTTGGGAGTCAGGTAAAGCTGAGAGAGAAGAACCTGCTAAATAATATTGTATCTGAAGGAGGGGATAGGGAGTAGGAGGATGGGAAGAGAAATCTCAAGAAAACATTGCCCCGTTTTTCTACTAGTCCATATCTATTGTCAGCTCCAAAGTTAGTCACCACTATACCCTAGGGCCTTGCCCCTTTTGCTCCAACCTCTAACGTTTATTTTTTATTAGTCTCTATACTCAAAGTGGGGCTTGAACTCACGACCCCGACGTCAAGAGTTGCATGCTCTACCAACTGAGCCTGCCAGGTGCCCCTAGTTTCACTTTTCTTTCCCCTTATACCTTTCAAAGATTTTGAGCTATACCTCCTAGACTAAGGTCTGCTTTCCTGTTCCTGAAGTTTCTGGTAAGGCAATGCTCACTGGATCTAGCTAATCTTGACCTTTTAATTTGTTGCTGATTTTCCTGAAATTCTTGGCTTCTCAGTTTTCAGACAAGTTATTTCTGGGTAAAGAAAAAACTAATGTTTGAGTGCCAGTTAGGCTTCAAGTGCTAGGGTAGGTACTTTACATACATACTGTTATCCTTATCAATCTTAATTGTAAGAGCCCTGCTAGTGGTATTCTGATTGTTCAGATGGGGTAACTGAGGCTCAGAGAGGTTAAGTAACTTGTCTGAGCTCACACAGCTAGAAAGAGTAGAGATGGGGAACAAACTTTTTTTTTTTCCCAAGCTCAGTTCTTAATTTAAATAATATACATATTATTATATCCTTTCACGTTCTACTATAGCAGATCACCATTAAATTACCTTTCTGGTGAACCACACTGCCTGCTCCCAACCCAGGTATCTGGGTGTTTATTGACAGCCCAAATTGTAGTGACTTGTCCCAAGACAGCAGGCTGGCACTCAGGAATGAAAGGGAGCCCTTTTTGTCTACTTAAGGTTAGTCTTTGTCATTGTAAAATGACTAGATGTGCATTGTAACAGGTTAAAATAGTGTTAAAGAATATGTAAAGTGAAAAATCTCTGTAACTTCCAGTTCTGCAGTTTCTGTCCCCATAATAACCACTGCCTTTTTAGTTACACTTGTGTGTTTATATATAGGCATTTATACTTCTTTGCACCTTGATTTTTTTTTTAAATTCTGTTAATATTTTAGAGGACATTGTATCATTACAAGTAAGTCTATTACATGTCAGATGTATGTTTTTCACAAACTGAGCACATGCATGTAATTAGCACCCAGATCAAGAAATAGAAATTACCAGCACCCTGGGCTCAGAATATTCTTTTTGATAGCATGATAATAGTTCATGCCAATGAATACTATGTAACAAGTCTTCTCTTAATAGATACTTAGGTTGGTTTTAGTCTTCTATAAATAATACTGCAGTGAATATCCTTACATAGAGATATTTGCACCCTTTTGCAAGCATATTTTTAGCATGAATTACTGGAAATAGACTTGCTGGGTCAAAGAGTATGTGTATTTAAAATTTTGTATGTTGTCAGGTTGTCTTAAAATAAGTTGTATACCAATTTAAACATCCTTTAAGTCATTTAAGTCATTTATTTTCTAAAAGTTGCTCACAGGGGAGGTTACATATTCTCATCTACAAGGAAGGTTACAAACTAACCTGTGATTGGTTTGTAAAGGTTTTTGTCTACTGTGAATATGCCCCATTCTTTCCATCTACCCTTACCAGTTTCTAACTATCTGCATCCCAGTTGGAGGATTTAAGGTGGATGGTCTTTCTGGATTTCCTCTTAATTCCAGGAAGCTGTGGGACCAGTCTTTAACTAGTTTTGTTGATACTGCCCAGGAAGAGAAATTGTAGTCACTGTATGAGGCCAACACTGTATGAGGATGATCCCTGTGCCTATAGTTCTGGTTCCCAGGGAACCTGAGGTAGGGACCACTTGAGCTCAGTTCTTTGGTTGTCACAGATGTATATACTGGTCAGGTTCTGGACTGGCCAGGTCTAGTTTCCTTCAGGTAGAGAAGCTGTGGAGGTATGAGCTGGCCTACTGCATCAGCAGAGGGGATCCTGTACTTAGCTACTAGACTCCAGGTGGGATAGTGGGTCCTTTTCAGAAGAAGAGAAAAAGAGGTTGTACTACTTTCCTTGGGCTAAGGAGGAAAATGGACTGAGATTACTGAACCAAGCAGTGATTCCTAAATTGGTGTATATTTCTTTTAATCAAGATATTATTCACATATCTTAAAATTTGCCATTTAAAAGTATGCAGTTCAGTGGTTTTTGTTGTATTCACAGGGTTGTGCAATTATCCTCATCTAATCCCAGAACATTTTCTTTATCCCAGAAAGAAACTCCATACCTGTTAACAGTCACTCCCCATTCCCCTCCTCCCCTCAGCCCTCAGCAGCCTGTTATCTATTTTCTTTCTTTATGGATTTGCCTGTTCTGGACATTTCATATAAATGGAATCACCTATGTTGCCTTAGTGTCATGTTTTCAGGGTTCACCTATGTTGTGGCATGTATCAGTATCTCATTTCTTTTTATGGTCCGATATTCCATTATATGGATATATCACATTTTGTTTACTTATCTGTTGATGGACATTTGAGTTATTTCCATTTTTTGGCTATTCTAATGCAGTGGATTTTTTTGTATACATTTTCATGTAGACATGTTTTCATTTCTTTTGCTAATATATACCTCGAGTGGAAACGTTGGGTCATATGGTACTCTTGTTTAACTTTCTAAAATTGTGGTAAAAACATAAAATGTACCATGTTAGCCATTTTTAAATTTACAGTTCAGTAGTGTTAAGTATGTTTACATTGTTATGAAACATCTATAGAATTTTCTTTTGTCTTGTAAAACTGAAACTCTACGCACAATTTCGACTTTTCCACTCCCCCTCAGCCCCTAGTAACCACCATGCCACTTTGTTTCTGTAAATTTGACTATATACCTCATTTAAGTGGAATCAAACAGCACTTATCTTTTTTGACTGGCTTATTTCACTTAGCATAATGTCCTCAAGCTTCATCCATGTTGTAGCATGTGATAAGATTTCCTTTTTAAGGCTAAATAATTTATTCCATTGTGTGTATATACCACATTTGTTCATGCATTCATTCATTGATAGACACATTTGAGTTGCTTCTACCTCTTGGCTATTGTGAATAATGCTGCTATGAACGTGGATGTGCAAATATCTCTAGATCCTGCTTTCAGTTCTTTTGGATATAAACCCAGAAGTGGGATTGCTGGATTAAAATTATTTTTAATTTTTTGAGGAATTTCCATACTGTTTTCCGCAGTGGTTATACCATTTTATTTTATTTTTAGAGATTTTATTATTTTATTTTATTTTATTTTTTTAAGATTTTATTTATTTATTTGAGAGAGAGAATGAGAGACAGAGAGCACGAGAGGGAAGAGGGTCAGAGGGAGAAGCAGACACCCCGCCGAGAAGGGAGCCCGACGCGGGACTCGATCCCGGGACTCCAGGATCTTGACCTGAGCCGAAGGCAGTCGCTCAACCAACTGAGCCACCCAGGTGCCCTAGAGATTTTATTTTTAAGTAATCTCTACATCCAACGTGGGGCTCGAACTTACAACCCTGACATCAAGAGTCACATGCTCTGCTGACTGAGCCAGGCGCCCTGTGGTTGCACATTTTACAGTCCTTCCAGCAGTGCACAAGAGTTCTAATTTCTCCACATCCTTGGCAGCACTTGTTATTTCCTTCAGGTTTTTTTGATAGTAGCTATCCTAATGGGTGTGTGGTTCTGATTTGCATTTCTGTGATGGTTAGTGATGTTGCACATCTCTTCATACACTTGTTGGCCATTTGACTATCATCTTTGGATAAATGTCTATTCCAGTCCTTTGCTTATTTTAATCAAGTTATTTGACTTTTTTGTTGATTGTGGGAGTTTTTTTTTTTTAAATATATTCTAGATATTAACCTTTATGAAACAAATGATTTGCAGATATTTTCTCTCATTCTGTAGATTGCCTTTTCACTGTGTTGATTGTGTACTTTGGACAAAAGTTTGTTGTGGGTTTTTTTTGGTTTTTGGTTTAATTTTTTTTCCAGAGAAAGTGGGGTGGGGCGGGAGGAGTCACAGAGGGAGAGAGAGAATCCCAAGCAGACTCCATGCTCACCGAGGAGCCTCAAATCTCAATACCGTGAGATCATGACCTGAGCCAAAATCAAGAGTTGGACACTCAACCACCTGAGCCACTGAGGTGTCCCTGGACAAAAGTTTTTAGGTTTGATGTCCCATTTATCTGTTTTTGCTTATGTGTTTTTGCTTTTGGTGTCCTATCGAAGAAATCGTTGCCAAGCTCAGTGTTACGAGGATTTTCCCGTTTTCTTCTAAGAGTTAAGTTCTTGTGTTCACATTTAGGTCTTTAATCCATTTTTAGTTAGTTTTCGTATATGGTATAAGAATCCAAGTTCATTCTTTTGCATGTGGATATCTCCTTTTCCCCATGTTTTCTTTTTGAAGAATTGTCAAATTGTTTTCCAAAGTGGCTGCACCATTTTACATTCCCTCAAGACTGTATGAGGATTCCATTTTTTTTTTTTTAAAGATTTTATTTATTTATTCATGAGAGACAGAGAGACAGAGGCAGAGGCAGAGGGAGAAGCAGGCTCCCCGCGGAGCAGGGAGCCCGATGCGGGACTCGATCCCAGGACCCTGGGATCATGACCTGATCCGAAGGCAGACGCTTAACTGACTGAGCCACCCAGGTGTCCCGAGGATTCCATTTTTTTTTAAAGATTTTATTTATTTGAGAGAGAGAGATGGGATAGTGAAAGAGAGCAGAAGCGGGGAGGAGAGGGAGAAGCAGGCTCCTGCTGAGCAGGGAGCCCAATGTGGGGCTCAGTCCCAGGATCCTGGGATCATGACCTGAGCTGAAGGCAGATGCTCAACCAACTGAGTCACCCAAGCACCCCAGGATTCCATTTATTGCCTTTTTTTTCTAATACATCAGTGACTACATATTTTTTGTATTTTATTGTGGTAAAATATACAAACATAAAATTTATCATTTTAGCTGTTAAGTGTACAATTCAGTGGCATTAAGTACATTCACAATGTTGTGCAGCCATCACCACCATCCATTTCCAGAATTTTTTCATCATCCCAAATAGAAACACTGTATCCACTAAATCATTTCCCATTTCTCCTTTCCCTTAACCCCTGGTGACCACTATTCTATTTCTGTCTCTGAGTTTGCCTATATCTCATATAAGTGGAATTATAAAATGCCTTTTTTGTGCCTGGCTTCTTTCGCTTAGCATACTGTTTTTAAGGTTCATCCATATTGTAGCATGTATCAGAACTTATTTTTTTATTTTTTTAAGGCTTAATCGTTTTACATTGTATGTTTACACCACCTTTTGTTCATCTATCTGTCAATGAGTATTTGGGTTTCAGTCTTTGGCTGTTATGAATTATGCTCCTACAAACATTCGTGTACAAGTCTCATTTTGAGTCCCTTCTTTCAGTTCTTTGGGGTATATAGTTAGAGGTGAAATTGTTGGATCATACAATAATTCTATGTTTAATTTTTGAGGAACTGCCAAACTGTTTTTTAGAGTAGCTGTACCATTTTACATTCTTACCAGCAAGGCCCAAGAATTTCAGTTTCTCTCACATATTCTTGCCAATTCTGATTTCCCTTTTTTTTTTAGCCCTCCTAATGTATGTCAAGTTTTGACGTGCATTTCCCTAGTGACTAGTAATGCTAAACATCTTTTTGTGTGCAATTGTCCATTCTTTTTTTGAGAGAGCAGGAGGGGAGGTTGGAGGGAGAGAGAGAATCTTAAGCAGGCTCCATGGAGCCTGATGCGGGGCTCAGTTTCACAACCCTGAGATCATGACCTGAGCCGAAATCAAGAGTCTGGATAGTTAACTGACTGAGCCACCCAGGCACCCCTGTCCATTCATTCTTATTTGGAGAAATGTCCGTTTAAATCCTTTGCCTGTTTTTTTGAGTTGTCTTTTTATTGAGTTGTAGGAGTTCTTTATATATTCTGGATCCTAGATCTTTATTAGGTATATGATTTGCAGATATTTTTTCCTATTCTATGAGTTGTCTTATCACTTTGTTAAAAGTATTCTTTGAAGCCCAAATGTTGTTTTTATTTTTTTTTAAAGATTTTATTTATTTGACAGAGAGCGAGAGGAGGAACACAAACAGGGGGAGTGGGAGAGGGAGAAGCAGGCTTCCTGCTGAGCAGGGAGCTCGACGTGGGACTCGATCCCAGGACCCTGGGATCATGACCTGAGCCGAAGGCAGACGCTTAATGACTGAGCCACCCAGGCGCCCAAGCTCAAATGTTTTTAAGTTTTCTTTAGTTTTAATCAAAATATAGTTGACACAATATTACACTAGTTTTAGGTGTACAACATAGTGATTTGACAACTCTATACCTTATGCTATGACAAATGTTTTTAATGTTGATGAAATCCATTTCATGTATTTTTTTTTAAAGATTATATTTATTTATTTTGACAGAGCACAAGCAGGGGGAGCAGTAGAGGGAGAGGGAGAAGCAGGCTCCCCACCAAGCAGGGAGCCCGACGCGGGGCTCTATCTCAGGACTCTGGGATCATGACCTGAGCTGAAGGCAGATGCTTAACCATCTGAGCCACCCAGGCGCCCCTATTTCATGTATTTTTTTATTTCGTGCTTTAATTAAAATGTCACATCAAGAAAATAGTGACCTAATCCAGCATCACAAGAATTTGTACCTGTGTTTTCTTCAGAGCGTTTTGTAGTTGTAGCTCTTACATTTAGGCCTTTGGTTCATTTTGAGTTAATGTTTGTAATTGGTTTGAGGTAGGATCCAAATTCATTCTTTTGTGGATGGATATCCACTTGTCCCAGCACCGTTTGTTGAGAAGACCATTCTTTCCGTATTGATTTTTGTCTTGGGACCACAGTAAAAAAAAAAGTTGACCATAAATGTATGGATATACTTCTGGACTCTCAGTTCTGTTCCATTGATCTGTATGTCTATTCAGCCCATACTGTCTTGATTACCATATCTTTGTAAGCTTTCAAACTGGGAATAGTGAGTCTTCCCAGTTTATTAATAGGGAGTATTACATTGGTTATATGTTGAACCAGTTTTGCATTCTTGAGATAAATTCCACTTGTTTATTTTTTTTATTTTATTTTTTTTATAAAGATTTTTTATTTATTTATTCATGAGAGAGAGAGAGAGAGAGAGAGAGAGAGAGAGAGGCAGAGGGAGAAGCAGGCTCCCAAGGAGCAGGGAGCCCGATGTGGGACTCGATCCCAGGACCCTGGGATCATGACCTGAGCCGAAGGCATACGCTTAACCATCTGAGCCACCCAGGCGCCCTGTTTATTATTTATAATCCTTCTTATGTACTGCTAGGTTTGGTTTGTTAGTATTTCCTGAAGGTTTTTCCATCTGTGTTCATAAGGAACTATTACATTGACCATCATATGTTGAATCAATTTTGCAGTCTTGGGATAAATTGTACTTGGTCATGGTTTGTAATTCTTTATATGCTGCTGGATTTGGTTTGCTAGTATTAGGAATTTTTCTATCCATGTTCATAAAAGATATTGGTAGTTTTCTTGTGATGTCTTTGGTTTTGATATCAAGGTAATATTGGCAGCATAGAATGAGTTGGGAAATGTGTTTTCCTCTTCTCTTTTTCGGAAGCATTTGAAAAGGATTAGTGTTAATTCTCATTTATCTTTGCTAGAATTTGCCAGTTGTAATAAATTGAATAGTGTCCCCATAAAATTCATGTCCGTCCAGAAATTCAGTGTTATTTTATTTGAAATAGGGTCTTTGCAGATGTAAATGGTTACAGTGAGATCGTACTAAATTAAGATGGGCCCTAAACCCGATTGTTGGTGTCCTTATAACAAGAGAAGACAAGACATACAGAAAAGAAGGTCATGTGGGGCGCCTGTTAAGTGCCTGCCTTTGGCTCAGGTCATGGTCCCAGGGTCCTGGGATTGAGCCCCGCATCGGGCTCCTTGCTCCACGGGAGGCCTGCTTCTCCCTCTCCCACTCCCCCTGCTTGTGTTCCCTCTCTCGCTGTGTCTCTCTCGGTCAAATAAATAAATACAATCTTTAAAAAAAAAAGGTCATGTGAAGAGATGGAGGCAGAGATTGGAGTGATGCATCAGTAAGCTAAATAATGCCAAGAATAGCCAAGAGCCACCAGAAGCTAGGAAGAAGGAAGAAAGGAGTCTTCCCTAGAGTCTTCAGAAAGAAGTTTGGCCTAGCAACAACTTGATTGCAGACTTCAAGCCTCCAGAACTTTAAGAGAATACATGTCTGTGGTTTTAAGTCACCAAGTGTGTGATAATTTATTATAGCAGCCCTAGGGAAGTAATAAACCGGTAAAGCCATCTAGCCGTGGGCTTTTCTTTGTGAGAAGTTTCTTTTAATTATAAATTCAATCTCTATTTCTTATAGGCCCATTCAGACTTTCTATTTCTTGAGTAGTTTCAGTAGTTTGTGTCTTTCTAGGAATTTGTCAATTTCATCTAAGTTCTCCTTTGTTGGTATACAGTTGTTCATAGTATTCTCTTATAATCCTTTTTATTTCCGTAAGCTCAGTAGTAACATTCTGCTTTCATTCCTAATTTTAGTAACTTGAGGTGTTTTTTTTTCTTTGTCACACTCCCTAAAGGTTTGTCAATTTTGTTGGTCATTTCAAATAACCAACTTTTGGTTTCATTGATTTTTTTTTTTTTAATTTTTCTATTCCTTCATCCAAACATTTTGCTTGCTTTGTGTTTGCTTTTTTTTTATTTTTCTAGTTTCTTAAGGTGGAAGGTTAGATTATTGATTTGAAATCTTTATTTTTTAATGCAACATTCACAGCACTACTTTTGCTCTACTCTGTAAGTTTTAGTATTGTTTTAGCAGCTTGGGTTGTCATAACAAAATGCCATAGACTGGGTGGCTTAAACAACAGAAAATTAATTTCTCAAAATTTGGGAGGGTAGAACTCCAAGATCAAGGTGCCATCATGGTTGGATTCTGGTGAGAACTCTCTTCTCTCTTCTGGCACCTTCTTGCTGTGTCATATGGCAGGGGGGAGAGAGCAAGAGCAAGCTCTTTGGTATCTCTCTTATATGGAAACTGATCCCATCATGGGGGCCCCCACCCTCATGACCTCATCTAAATCTAATTACCTCCCAAAGACTCCATCCCCCAAAACCATCACATTAGGGCTTAAATATATGAATCTTAGTGGAACATAATCCAGTTATATTTTTGTTTTCATTCATTTCAAAGTACTTTCTAATTTCCCACTTGATTTCTTATTTGGCCTACTGGTTATTTAGGAGTGTGTTAATTTCCACATATTTATGACTTCTCCCAATGTATTACTGATTTATAATTTCATTCCATTGTGGTCAGAGAACATACTTTGTATAATTTCAGTGTTTTAAAATTTTTTGAGATTTGCTTTGTGGCTGAACATATGGTCTCTCCTGGATACTATTGCATGTGCTCTTGAAAAGAATATATTATTTGTGGTTTTTCTTAAGATTTTGTTTTTTTAAAAGATTTTATTTATTCACTTGAGAGAGAGAGAGGAAGTACAAGTTGGGGGAGAGGCAGACTCCCCGCCCAACACAGGGCTTTATCCCAGGACCCAGAAATCATGACCTGAGCTGAAGGCAGATGCTTAACCAGCTGAGCCACGAAGGTGCCACTTAAGATTGGATTTTTGAGTAATCTCCACACCCAACGTGGCACACAAACCCAAGATCAAGAGTTACATGTTCTGGGCGCCTGGGTGGCTCAGTTGGTTAAGCGACTGCCTTCGGCTCAGGTCATGATCCTGGAGTCCCGGGATCGAGTCCTGCATCGGGCTCCCTGCTCAGCGGGGGGTCTGCTTCTCCCTCTGCCCTCTTCCCTCTCGTGCTCTCTGTCTCTCATTCTCTCTGTCTCAAATAAATAAATAAAATCTTTAAAAAAAAAAAAAAAAAGAGTTACATGTTCTACTGACTGAGCCAGCTGGGTGTCCCAATGTATTGTCTTGTTGAGTGTTTTTTTTTTTTTTAAAGATTTTATTTATTTATTTGACAGAGACACATTGAGAGAGGAGCACAGGCAGGGGGAGTGGATGGGGGAGAGGCAGGCTTCCCGCTGAGCGGGGAGCCCGATGTGGGGCTCGATCCCAGGACCCTGCCTGGGACCATGACCTGAGCCGAAGGCAGACACTTAATGACTGAGCCACCCAGGCGCCCCAAGTGTTTTTTGTTTTTTTTTTTAAGTAGGCTTCCCGCCCAGTGTGGAGTCCAGCACGGGGCTTGAACTTACCATCCTGAGATCAAGACCTGAGCTGAGATCAAGAGTCAGATGCTTAAGCGAGTGAGCCATGCAGGTGCCCCTGTTGAGTGTTTTATAGATGTCTGTCAGGCCTAGCTGGTTTATAGTGTTGTTCAAGTCTTGTTTCCTTGCTGATCATCTACTCTGTTATTGCAAATAAGGTATTGAAGTCTCCAACTATTGTTGAACTGTTTATTTCTCCCTTTAGTTCAGTTTTTGCTTTATATATATTGGGATTCTATTGTTAGGAGCATGTATGTTTATAATAGCTGTATTGATATATCAAGATGTTATATCTTTTATCATTATATAACGTCCTTCTTTGTGTCTAGTAACAAGTATTGTCTTAAAGTCTATTTTTTCTTGTTATGCTTATGGTATACAAGATCCCAGCAATATATTGAGGTTTTATAAGCTCCTGTGGACATCTCATTCCTCAGCTTTTCCTTTTAAGATTTTTGGTCTCTTGTTTACTCCAAATATTATCCACCACCTTAGGCAGCCATGAACTTAAAACACCTTCCTGTAATTATTTTTGACAAATGCCCCCTGGGAAAAGGAATTTTGCACTTGAGGTTCCAGTCAGGTCAAATATAGACAGCCTTGCAAATGGGGTCTTGCAAGGAACTATTGTTCCCTCCCTATTATCAGATAGGTCAGATGATAACAATTCTTTGGGAATGAGGCTTTGAAAGAGTTCCAGCTCCCTGTGCTCCCTCTCGTGGTTGTGAGGCTGCATGGGAAATGTGGATTGTTTTCATAGCTTTTAGCTTCAACTTGTAGCTGGAAAGTAAGGGATGGGACCAGGGCAAGTTAAAATGCCCAAAATTTGCTGTTCCTATTGAAATTCACCATTTTTCTTAAATGCTGAGTTGCTGCAAGCTTTTAACTAGTTTCCAGAATTCTGAAAAAGTTGATTCTGACAGTTTTGGCCAATTTTTTCATTGCCTTTGAAGGAGAGAATTTTTCAAGGTCCTTACTTCGTTATTCTCACTAATGTAATCCATTGCATCCCTTTTGGTAAACGTAGGTGTTGGGGCAACAGCAGACTTTCCAAATCAGCAGTGTCAAGCCTGTCCAAGAGTTTACTGAGTCAGGAGGAGGTAACACTTCTAAGTGGAGAAATAAGCAAAGACCTTAAGCAGTTCTACCTCTCAAAGGAAGAGGAGGAGGAGGGAACCATGATTTGAGTTTCTGCATACTAGGTGCATGTAGTATTTTGTTTAAGCCTCACTACAACTTTTATAAGATATATATTGAGGTAACTAAAGTGAAGGGGATGAAATGCTGCAGACCACAAAGCTACTAAGTGGCATACCTAGGATTCAGACCAGAAAAGGCCATTCCCTACTTTATTTCTCATTTTTAGGTTTTCATTGTGTGACTGCTGCATTTAATTGTGCTTTCTCATTTAATCAGCACTCGGCTCTTAAAGGGCGGTTTTATTACCCCTATTTTACAGAAGAGGAAACTGAGGCTGAGGGGTTAGGCTTCTTGCCTGGGTTATAGTGTAGGACAGAGTCAGTTCTGCTGGGCTCCTTTACCCATACCGTTAGACAGTGTGCAGTGCTGCTTCCAACCCAGGATTACCACATATCCTCTCCTGTTCACTGGCTTCTGGGGACCAACCATGCATGCTGTTTCCTAGATAAGGAGCCCTTTGTCAGGTCTGAAGTCTTGGAGAGACCAAGGTCAAAAGTAATCCTGTTGGCTATCCATGTCTTTGTGTATAGTAGAAAGAGCCCTAGATTAGGAATTCTGGCTTGCCACTGAATTTGGCTCTGAAAATTTGTATCTCAGTTTTCTCATCTGTAATTTTTGAAAAATGGGATATGTGTGGAGGAAAATAACTGCATTTTACTTTTGTAATTTCTTTTTAATTTGTGAGTGTATTACAGTGATTTGTGTGCATAATTTGGGTATGTATGTTCAGTTGTTCACTGACGGGATTCTTAACCATAGATCAGAGGTCTCTGAAGTGAGGGGTTTAACTACAATGTGTTCCAGTGCCAATATTCTGTCATGATTCACCAAAAAATGCCTCTTACAATTTGGTTGAAAACTTGGTGATGTTAACTCTTTGGTTACTGTTAACCTTGATATCTTTGGTTATCTTACCCTTTTTCAAGTCTTTTCCCTAGTTGTAATCTCTTCAGCCAGAGACACTCTCTACTTCTGTGCAGTGCTGTGGTGCTTGCAATTTCCAGAAGTGTATGCTGTATGTCGCTGGTTTCAGAAGGTAGCCTGCGGAACCCACAGGGTAGTTGTTGCCATTTTCCAGCCTAGCAGGCAGGATCAGGGGCCCCATCTTGCTTTCCTTGCGTTGTACCGCACTTGGAGCGAACTGTATAGCCTTGATTATCTTTGTGATCATGGAAGCTTGGGGCCAGACCATTCTTGGGTCTTCTTTATGCCAAAATACCGATCACCATGTCCAGCAACCTCTAGACCTCAGAGAATTCTCTGGGTAATAAAGATGTGTAACTCTTCTAAAAAGAAACTAAGAAAACCCGAGCAACACTAATCACTGCTCACTTCCTTAGGATAAACCCTCTGAGATCCGTTCCTCCATCTGAGGAGGCTCCACCCTTCCTTTGCCCTGCCCAGGGTTTCAGACTCCTCATTGGGAGGTTTACATGGTACTCTTACTTGACTTGCTTGTGACCTCTTTTCCTCATCCTTTAATGAATACTGTTCTCCTCACCATCTTTGAAAGTGTTTTGACACACCACCAGTTGTAAGATGCATCCTGATTACAGATATTAAAATGGAGAAAATGTCTTAGAATCTCTGAAAAATGGTAGATAGCTTCCTTCCTTGCCTAACGCTGAAATGGGAGAGCAAACACTGCAGAGACTAGTAATGCCAAAGTATAGCTGAGAGCCTTACAGAGTGAGCAAATATAGAAGCCAAAGGTAACTCCAAGATGTAGCAGCCGGTGGGGATTATACAATAAATATCTTCTAAAATAGATCCTCTTACCAGAATGTTGCTGGAATTAGTGCTTACCGTCATTGAAGAAGCTGAAAGGGCTAATTGCCTATTGCTGAAAGAAACTGGAGGAATGAATGTTTAAATTCCTTTAATTCAAGTAGATGAGTGCCTACTACATGGGCAAGGAGTCGTGGTACCCTAAAATTAGTGTGTTTTTAAAGTTTGTAGTTTTTAAGAAAAACTTAATTTTTCACGAAAATGTGACTGAGTAGTTAATTCTATCATTAAATAATAAACCTACTCAATTTAGTGGTAGTTCTAGCAACATCAGTTCTTGCAGAAAAATGAAACAGTCACCCAATTCCCACATGAAAACAGTTTCAAAAGCAGTTGGAAAATTCTTACAGGTTATTCCTGACTTCTTATCTAACAAGTATTTTTCTCAGACAAGTGGATCTTCATTTACCCAGATGATACGTAGATGTTTCCATAAGTTTAAGAAGTATATTATTCCCTGTGAAAAAAAGAAGCATATTATATAATACAGCTTTTCTGGTCTTGGCCAAAGAACCCAATTCTGTATATTACTTGTCTCTGGCTTGACCATTTTCAAACAATAAGTATAGATCTGATCATTGTTTATTGAGAAGAGTAAATTGTTCCATAGAAGTAAAATATGGATCTAAGTGAAGGAAGTCAGCTTCTAGAGCATTTGCAGTTTCCCAGGAATTTTCTGACTGTACCAGTGCATATAGTTTGATACTTACTTTCTTTTAAAGATTTTATTTATTTGAGAGAGAATGAGAGAGCATGAGAGGGGAGAGGGTCAGAGGGAGAAGCTGACTCCCCACTGAGCAGGGAGCCCAACGCAGGACTCGATCCCGGGATTCCAGGATCATGACCTAAGCCAAAGGCAGGTGCTTAACCAACTGAGCCACCTAGGCGCCCCTAGTTTGATACTTAAAAACATTGATTTCACTTACTTTCCTTAACTTGCCCTCCCTCACCCCCCTCCCCAGTGTATAATACTCGTAAATAATTGTGGTAGAAAATCTTATTCAGGTGGACTTTCAATCAGACTTTCTTTGTTCCTGTTTTTAACCTCCCTAAATTATATATCTTTATTTTGTAGGTATCATAGCGGCAAATGTTTTTGTATTCTGTTTATGGAGAGTACCTTCTCTACAGCGGACAATGATCAGATATTTCACATCTAACCCAGCCTCAAGTAAGTCTACTTATGACTTTATTTTGATGTAGAGGTAATATGAAAGAAATATGCTTTGTTATTGAAATGCTGTAAAAAGGATGAGTTACTTGTCAACAATTATAAGCAAAATCCAGAAGATAGACTGTAAGCTCCTTGAGGAAAGGGACCTCATCTCTCTTAGTCTTATGTCCCAGGTACTTAAAATGTGCCTTGCCCATAGTAGATATGTTGACCCAAGATCCATGATCACTACAAGTTTACTCTTGGAGGATACTGTTATTTACAACTTCATATCTGTAATTGAAATAATTTACTAATTCTTTTTTCTAAGTAACTTTTGCCGTAAGGACAAGTTGCTTTCATTGAACTGAGAATTTTTATTGGTTGCTTACTAAGTAGAAGAAATTTAAGAGAATTTTTCACCACCTTGAAAAATACTATGGTAAACCATCTTATTTAAACTTCTTAATTTGCTCTTTTTGTTTCCTATTTTTAGTTTTTTGTAATAGTAATGAAAAAAATCTAAAAAATCTAAAACAGATCATTTTTAGATCATGGCTGTGTGTCCTATGATTACCAGACTGTTTTTCTTTCTCTTGTAGAGGTCCTTTGTTCTCCAATGTTGCTGTCAACATTCAGTCATTTCTCCTTGTTTCACATGGCTGCAAATATGTATGTTTTGTGGAGCTTCTCCTCCAGCATAGTGAACATTCTGGGCCAGGAGCAGTTCATGGCAGTTTACTTATCTGCAGGTAATAAGCTTTAATCTGGGGATCTTTCAGAGTATAAACACTTTCACCTATCTGGAGAAGGAAGGAAGGGAATGATTATAGCCATATTCTACACATGAAGATTGTAATAGAGAATTGTACAAACTGTCTATAGAGAAGGATACCACAGACTGATGGGGTTATCTTTTCTGCTTCTCATTTTGCTGGTTTCTTCTTAGATTATTTAGTATGTTTAGTTTTAACTCAGGATAGACGGGAGTTAAGGTTTAGTGTAGAATTTAAGAATGTCATTTTTATCTCGTTAGGCTTTGGTTTCTTTAGCTCAGGTCCACCATTTTATAAATAGGTGCTTCCCAGACTTCCTGGCTGTCTCAATCATCTGGATCTTTGTTAAATAACCTTAAGCTCATTTACCACAGTGTGTTCAGTTTCCAGAAAGCTTTAGATCAGAACTTTGTAATATTGTCAAGAATGAGTTTATATTCTATCTTTGCTGCAAGCATATATCTTAATCTGGAATCACTCCAGTCGGTCCTGGAGATAACATCATTTCCTTATTTCAACTAGGAAATGGTAGTAGTGGATTCCAGGTTCCTAGATGCTACTAAACTGGCAAGTGGTCAGTTAAATTTTACCTCTCTGTTTGCAGAATGTACTTAATTAAAAACCACACAGCATAAAAATTCATTTCTGAAATCCCTTTTTTTTTTAATTTTTTAAAAAAATGGGCGCCTGGGTGGCTCAGTTGGTTAAGCGACTGCCTTCGGCTCAGGTTATGATCCTGGAGTCCCTGGATCGAGTCCCTCATCGGGCTCCCTGCTCGGCAGGGAGTCTGCTTCTCCCTCTGACCCTCCCCCCTCTCATGTGCTTGCTCTCTCTCATTCTCTCTCTCTCAAATTATTTAAAAAATAAACTAAATTTTTTAAAAAATTTTTATTTTTTTAAGGATTTTTTTTTTTTTAATTTATCTCTATACCCAAAAAAACAACTCACAACCCTGAGATCAAGAGTTACATGCTCTCCCGGCTGAGCCAGCCAGGCGCCCCTAAAAATCCCTTCATTTAAAAACAGTATATTTGGGGGTACCTGGGTGGCTCAGTCATTAAGCATCTGCCTTCGGCTCAGGTCATGATCCCAGGGTCCTGGGATCGAGCCCCGCATCGGGTTCCCTGCTCGGCGGGAAGCCTGCTTCTCCCTCTCCCACTCCTCCTGCTTGTGTTCCCTCTCTCGCTGTCTCTCTGTCAAATAAATAAAATTTTAAAAATAATAATAATAAAAATAAAAACAGTATATTGGGGCACCTGAGTGGCTCAATTGGTTAAGCGCCCGCCTTCAGCTTAGGTCATGATTCTGGAGTCCTGGGATCAAGCCCTGTGGCAGGGAGTTTCCTTCCCTCCCTCTCCCTCTGCTTCCCTCCCTCCCCTCTGTGCCTCCCCCCGCCCATGCTCTCTCCCCCACTCATGCACTCTCACAAATAAATAAAATCTTTTAAAAAATAAAAAACAGTATATCTGGGAATCATACTGTAGTGTGGAAAAAAAGCACTTGAGAGCCTGAAGTCAGAAGACCTAGTTTTATTAGATCCTATTTCTGCTACTCGCTGTGTGATGTTGCAGAAAAGACTATACACCTCTCTGAGGATAATGATACTCTCTCATGACAAGGGGTTGTAGAAAGGATTAAATAGAAGCGTCTACCACAAGGCCCAGAATGGGTGCTGATTTTAATCAGTTTTAATCAAATATCCATGCATCTGGTCCCTCAAAACTAGAAACTGAGCAACATCTTTGGCCTGTGACAGAAGTGTGTAGTTCTTTCCCCAAGCACTAGTTGTATTGTTGTAGGTACAAACGGGTCTTTCTCAGGTGCCATTAATCCCTGCTCTCTAGGAAGTTGTTTTAAAAATGAGCCATATTCAGCTTAGATAACTTTGGAGCCAAAGGGACTTGTAAAAGATCATCTAGTCTAGATCTGCAGCAGAGTCACTTGGCAAGCTGAGTAAAATATAGATTCCCTGGTCCCACTCCAGAGAATCTGATTTTAGTGTTTGGAGTGTAGCCCAGAGGATTCCCAGACAGTTGGTGGGTTTGGAACTAGTCTCTTTCATGTTATAGATGAGAAAAATGAGAACTGAGAAGTAAAGTGAATGACCTTAATGTCATTCAGTAAGTAAGTTGTACAGTTGGTCAAACTTTTTCTTACAAATATCTGAAGTGATAGGTATTCATGCCTGCACCTTGTACTGACCCAGGCAGAAATCCGACACTGTTAGTCTCTGTGGGGTGGAGATCAGAAATGGAAACCATTTTTATACTTCACTAAAATTATCAAAATGTGACTTATTTCCCAGGTGTTATTTCCAATTTTGTCAGTTATGTATGTAAAGTCGCCACAGGAAGATATGGACCATCACTTGGTGCAGTAAGTATTTCTAATGTAAATTTTCTTAATTTAGTTTTTAACTTCATTTTGACATAATTTTAGGCTTACAGAAAAGTTGCGTAATTATTACAATGACTTCTATATACCCTTTACCCTACTGTTAAGTACAGAAGCACAGTAAAATTATTAAAGCCAGGAAATTAACATTTGAAACAATACTACTAACTAATCTGTATCTAATTTAGAATTCATACGTTTGTAGAGCCTTGTAAACTCCAGGCCATAGCTTTTAACTGTTGGTCATTTATATATACTCACTGGAAAAGTACAAATCAAGAGTAGTCAGAACAGTTGGGTGTTCAATCCCCAAAACCAGAGAGCCTAATCTAGCATTGGAAAATTGAAAATAATTACAGATTTGATTCTGGTACTATATCCTTCTGTTTAGTCACTATTTGAGTGTCTGCTACGCAGATTAGACTAGTAGGTACTGTACTAGAGACTGGGGATACAGCCAGTGAGCAAGATGATCACAATTCCGGTCTTTAGGCGTTATGTTCTGGATGCTTAAAAACAAAAATACAAAAAACAAAAAAGCGCAAATGTGTTTTTTGAGTTTAATGGCAGATTTCTAGGCACATAGAAATCTTTGCATAACATTTCTTTAAAGACTACACATTCATTTTGTACATATTTAAGTGCAAATCACTTAAATGCATTCATAAGGGGATTTCATATTTAAAGAAACTTCTTGAAGGTTCATTTTTAGAAAAAGAATTCTTAGGTAATCATCCCATAATGTGTGTGTTCCTCAGATTTGTGTGTACTTAATTTCTCAGTGAGACCTGTATCTTCTCCTATCACCTACTTGATTTCTTAAGCACCCCTTTTTCCCTGCATGGAATGTTTTATATATAAAATTTGGTGCTGGTATAATTTACATATTTCAAATCCTATCCTTTACCTCAGTCACCAACTAAGCATCTGTTATGTGAAGGCAGTGAAGACCACTGGGGTGAATCATAAATGGACTCTGACTTTGGTTGGGGAAAAAACATTATACACATACATAATACACACCAAAAGGGCTGAGTGATCTCTAGAGGAGTTTGGGTGTCCTCAGAGTGAGGAGACATTTCTCATTAACTGAGGGGATCTCGGAGGGCTTTTTTTTTTTTTTTTTAAGATTTATTTATTTACTTTGGAAAAAGAGAGCAAGGGGGGGGAGGGGGAGAATCCTCAAGCAGACTTTTTAGTGAGTGCAAAGCCCGACACGGGCTTAATCCCACAACCCCAAGATCATGACTTAGCTGAAATCAAGAGTCGGGTGCCCAACTAACTCAGCCACCCAGGTGCCCCGGGAGGGCATTTTGATGTGCCCTCAGACAAGTGTTATTCTCATTTTACAAATAAGAAACTGAAATCCAAGATGAAAAGAGTGTGGCATATGATATTTGGAATTAGACTGGTTTGAATTCCAGCTGTCACTTACTTGTGATTTCTAGAACATATATTACTGAACCTCTTTGAACTTCAGCTTCTCTATATAAAATGGGGATAACACCTCTCTTTTGGATCTTCAGTGCAGGTGTGTTTAGAATGCTTAGCATAATAAGGAGCATGTGCTAAGAATTGTGGAGTTCCTGTTAGTCATCAAAATTCTGTAGAGCCATGTCAGGATAAAATTATTGTCCCCAGTAATTAAAGAAAACAAAATCACCAGGAATAATGGCATTTTTAATGAGAAAGCTGGAAAAAAAATACTATTGACAAAGTTTTGTTTTGTCAATTAACATATTGGCACTAGGGAGCAAGAATACTGACTGCATTTTGGTAAGGGTTTTGTTTAGCTAGAGCTCTGTGTGTTCTGAATCTCACTTAAAAATTGTTTTTTAGTAGTTATTGGTAGGAAGCTTTTCTCTAGTGTGCTTTTCAAAAGTTTATTGTCTGTGAAATGTGACCCTTAATCTTGAGATGGCAAATATCAATAAAATGTTCATTGTAGGAAACAGCATTTGTTAAAATTTTAGAGGAATTTTTTTTACTTGATGTTATAGCTTATCACAGGCCAAATTTGCTCACCAACATTATGATAACTTTAACTTCATTGATTAAAGTATCACTGATTTAATCTGTATATAAAGTGAATTCTCTGCTAAATTAGGAAAGTATCTAGTCTCTTCCTACAGGGTTGCAAGTAAAATAAAATGGTCACTAGAACAGATTTGGAATTCCATTTTGATTTGTTTATAGTGTTTGGAGTGTATCTCTTTGTATAACTTTCTTAGTGGCTGCTCTAGGTATTGCAACATATATACATGACTGTACACACACACACACACACACACCACTTACCACAGTGTGCTGGTGGTGGTTGAGTGAAGTAAACCTTACCTCCATTTTCATCCCTGTATCTTCCTCAAATTATAATTGCCTTAAATATTTCCTCTGCGTACGTTTAGAATATTGGCCACTGTTGTTGTTATATGTGCTTCAACCACTAAGCATCATTTAGAAAATTCCAAGGGAGGAGAAAACTACTGTATTTATGCATAATTTTTACTTTTTCCATTGTTTTTCTGCCCTGATGTTTCAAGATTTCTTCCATCTATCATTTTCTTTTTATTGAAGGAATTTCCTTTAGTCAATCTTTTAGGTAGGTCTGCTAGTGCTAAATTCTCTTAGGTTTTTCTTTGAGAATGTCTGCCCCTTCATTTCTGAAGGATATTTTCACTGGATAAAAAATTCCAGGCTGACATTTCTTTTGGCACACGAAAAATATTGTGCCACTTCTTTTTGGCCTCCACAGGCTCTGAAGAGAAATCCTTTGTTGTTCAAATAGCTTTTTGCCTATAGGTAAGGTGTTGCTGATCTCTTTGAAGATTTTTTTCTTTGTCTTGAGTTTTCAGAAGTTTGACCCTGTCTTGTCATGGATATCTTTGTGTTGATCTTGTTTGGGGTTTGCTTAGCTTCTTGAATCTAGAGTTTGTCTTTTGGAAATTTTCAGCCATTACTATTTCAAATACTTTTTCATCCTCACTCGTCCTCCCTCCTCTGGAACTCTGATGACATGATGTTAGATCACTTATAATTTCATGGGTCCCTGAAATTTGGTTAATTTTTTTCAGTCTTGTCTTTCTGTTGTCCAGACTGGGTAATTGCTATTCTGTTTCAAGTTCACTAATTATTTTCTTTGTCCTTTCCATTCTGCCTTGGCCCATTGATTGAGTGTTTTTATTTAGGGTACTATATTTTTCAGTTCTAAAGTTTACATTGTTCATGGTGTCTTCTGTTTCTTTGAGCTTTTCTATTTCTGTGCTATTTTTCACTCATTTCAAGCATGTTTGTAATTGTTCATTAAAGCGTTTTTATAATTGCTGTTTAAAAATGTTTGTCAGGGCGCCTGAGTGGCTCAGTCGGTTGGGCAGCTGACTCTTGTTTTGGCTCAGGTCATGATCTCATGGGATGGGATCAAGCCCCGAGTGGCTCTGTGCTCAGCGGGGAGTCTGCTTGAGATCCTCTTCCTTTGCCACCCGCCCCCCGCCCCTGCTTGCATGCTCGCATGCTCTCTCTCTCTCTCTCTCTCAAATAAATTCTTAAAAAAACCCAAAATGTTTGTCAGACAATATCTGTATCATCTTGTTGGGGTCTATTGTCTTTTCTCATTCAACTTGAGATTTTTCTGGTTCTTGGTATGGTGAGTGATTTTTAAATGAAACCTGAACATTGGATATTATGAGACTTTGAATCTTATTTAAATCTATTGTTTATCAGGCTGCCCCCTGACACTGCTCTGATGAGGGGAAGGGATGTGTTGACCATTAGTGTCTGGTGAGGTGGAAGTAGTCCAGGTTTCCTACTCAGCCTCCTTTGACACCTAGGGGATAGGGCTCTTGTTACTAAAGGGCAGGACTGGGAGTTCTGGGAGTTCAGTCTCCTTGTAGACCTCTCCTGGCTAGGAGGAACAGGGCCTTGTTACTGCTGCCCACATGACTTCCACTGACGCTACCCTGTCGACCGTATTAGGATGCCGGGTTGCAGTCTGCAAGGGTAGAAGTCTAGGCTCTCCCCTCAGCCTTTGTTGATGGGGATTGGGCCGCAGCTAGTTCTTTTGTTCGGCTGGTGTAGAGTGGTTATCTAAAAGTTGATTGTCTTGCTAGGCTACCGTTTCTTGGTCCTTTGGCTACAGAGAGCATTTTAGGGTGTGGGGATGGACCCATTTTGTCTCAGTTCTTTGATGTTTCCAGGTGATGAGGTTCTCCAGAGCCAAGTCTGAGTTATGTGAGGCCAAAACCCACAGGACTCACCACTGTGTCATTCCTTGGATCCCAGGGTTCCTTGCTGGTCTGCTTTCTTCTCTCAGCCTTTTAGAGTCTTCTTAGTTTTACATGTTTGTTTTACATGTAATGCCAGGGTTTTTAGCTGTACTCACTAGCTTGTGGAAACACAAAGCCCCTTAGAGCAAATTCATTTAAAATTCATCGTGCAAAAACAGTCACACATGTGAACAATGATATGTTATGAAGATTATATGGATAAAGAATTACTTATGAAAATTTACTTATGAAACAAAAAATTATATGCACATCTTAATTGCAAGTATATAATCAGTGTACGTTTTACATTTAAGTCTGTGTTTCACTTTGAAAAGAACTGCAAAAAACTCTTGAACCACAGTCACCAGTTTTTAACATTTTGCCACATTTCACTACCATTTTCTCTATATATACATACTATTTTTTCTGAACTGTTTGCAAGTAGGTTGCATATATCATGCCCTTTTACCCCTAAATACTTCAGTGTATATTTCTAAGAATATGAATATTCTTGTATCTTTCCACAGTTCAGTTATCAAATTCAGGAAATTTAGTATTGATACAATACTTTAACTTCATTTATAGAACATATTCCAGTCTTTGTCAGTTGTCCCAATAATGTCTAGTAGCTGTTTTTTCCCCCTCTAAGATCATGTATTGCATTTAGTGGTTATGTCGCTCTGGTCTTCTAAAAGCTGGAACATTTCCTTCTGCAGCCCTTTTTTTTTTTTTAATTGAAGTATAAGTGACATAACATATTAGTTTCAGTGTACAACATAGTGATTTGATATTTGTATATATTGCAAAATGATCACCACAGTAATTCTAGTTAACATAGTTAAGAATAAGTCTGTTACCATTTATAGTTACACATATTTTTCCCTGCCATAAGAACTTTTAACATCTGTTCTCTCAGTAACTTTCACATATGCAACACAGTAATATTAACTGTGGTTGCCATGCTGTACATTACATCCCCATGACTTACCTGTTTTATAATTGGAAGTTTGTACCCTTTGACCCCCTTCACCCATTTTGGCTCTCCACATCCCAGACTCTGGCAGCCACCAGTCTGTTCTCTCCATACATGAGCTTGCTTTTTGTTTTTTTAAGATTCCATACATAAGTGAAATCATACAGTATTTTTCTTTCTCTGGCTTATTTCACTTAACATAATGCCCTTAAGGTCAATCCATGTTGTCACAAATGGCAAGGTTTCCTTCCTTCCTTCCTTCCTTCCTTCCTTCCTTCCTTCCTCCCTCCCTCCCTCCCGAGGGAGCGTGCATGAGCAAGGGGAGGGGCAGAGCAGAGGGAGAGTGAGAGAATCCCAAGCAGATTCCATGCTAAGCCCAGAGCCCAGCACAGGGCTCAATCTCACAACCCTGAGATCATGACCCAAGCTGAAATCATGAGTCAGACGCCCAACTGACCAAGCCACCCAGGCACCCCAAGATTTCCTTCTTTTTAATGGTTGAATAATACGTGTGTGTGTGTGTGTGTGTGTGTGTACACACCACGTTTTCTTCATCGATGGACACTTAGGTTGTTTCCCTATCTTAGCTATTGTAAATAACTCTAGTATGAACATGGGGATGCATATACCTTTTTGAGTTAGTGTCTCTGGATAAATACTCAGAAGTGGAGTTATTGGATCATATGAAAATTCTGTTTTTAATTTTTTTAAACATTTTTTAAACGATTTAATTAATAATTTATTGAGACAGAGTGCACGAGCAAGGGGAGGGGCAAAGGGAGAGAGAGAGAGAGAGAGAGAGAATCTTAAGCAGACTCTGTGCTAAGCACGGAGCCCATAATGGGCTTGATCTCCAGACCCTGAGATCATGACCTGAGCTGAAATCAAGAGTCAGATGACCAACTGACTGAGCCACCCAGGTTCCCTTCTGTTTTTAATTTTTTGAGGAACTTCCATGCTGTTTTCCATAGTGGTTGCACCAATTTACAGTCCCATCAGTGGTGCATGAGGTTTCCTTTTTCTCCACATCCTTGTCAACACTTACTATTTTCTTTTTGATAATAGCCATTCTAACAAGTGTGAGGTGATACCTCATTGTGATTTTGATTTGCATTTCCCTGATGATTAGTGATATTGAGCACCTTTTCATGTGTTTGCTGACCATCTAAATGTCGTCTTTGGAAAAATGTCTGCAGATCTGCCCTTTTTAAATTGGATCGTGTTTTTTTGCTATTGAGTTACATGAATTCTTTATTTCAGAAATTAATCCCTTACCAGATATAATTTGCAAATATTTTCTCCCATTTGGAAGGTTGCCTTTCCATTTTGTTGATAGTTTCCTTTGCTGTACAGAAGGTTTTGGGTTTGTTGTAGTCCTACTTGTTGCTTTTGGTCAGCTTTTTTTTTTTTTTCATGTCATTAACAGTGAACAATACAGGTCAGTTATTTAATAGAATGTTCATCAGTTGTGTGTGTCTGTTTCCTCATGAAGAGATGCTGATGGTGTGTTTTTTGGTTGGAATGCTACACGAGTGGTGTTAGGCCCTTGGGTACCACAACTGGAGACACATAATGCCCATTTGCCCCTTATTGTCCATTTATTGACTGGTTGTTATCCAGCTTCTCTACTGTAAAGTTACTGTTTACCTTTTAAAATTAATGTGTAATTTGTGAAAAGGTGCTTTTGGGATTTATGTAAATATCAGGATCTCTTGTTTGTCACTCTCCTCACCCCCCTTAAATAGCATCCATTGATTATTCTGCCTTGAATCAGTTTTTGCTCTGATGGTTGTTAAAAGAGTGAAGATGTACATCTCCTTAGCTTTTCCTAATGTTAACATCTTCCATAACCATAACTTACCAAACTAAAAAATTAACATTGGTAAAGCATTGTTAAACTGCAGACTATATTTGGATTTCCAATTTTCCCACGATGTTCCTTTTTTTTTGTTCCAGGATACTACATTGCATTTAATTATCATGTCTTTTTAGTATCCTCCAGTCTGTGATGGTTTCTCGGTCTTTCCTTGTCTTTCATGACCTTGATACTTTTGAAGAATAGTAGGAATATATTTTGTAGAATGTCCCTCATGGAAATTTTATTATTATTTATTATATTTATTCTTTATTTTTTTAAAGACTTTTAAGTAATCTCTACACCCAACATGGGCTTGAACTCAACCCTAAGATTGAGTCACATGCTCTACCAACTGAGTGAGCCAGGTGCCCCAGAGTTGTATTATTTTTAATAAGTGACTAGAACTGAGAACTTTGGCAGAAGAAGAGTGAAGTTAAAGCGCTGGCCTCCTTTGCTCTCTCCTTGGTCTCCAGCTGCACTCAGCTTCTTTGCATTTTTCCCCTTCACTGTACTCTTTGATCTTCAGGCTTGGTTCAAGCTGGTTTTCTGCCTGGAACACTCTTCTCATCTCCTCCCCTTCTAAAGATTGGCCAGTGCCTGGTAACGCTTCCATGCAAAATTTGATGTCACTTACGACCCCTGAGCTTACATCAGCTCTCCCTTCCACGTGCTGCCATAGTATGCCCTACTTCCCCATCATAGCTGATCATATTTTGTTTTTACTTCTGCTCCTCTGTAAGCTCCATTAAGGAAGGGACTGCTGGTTTTGTTCCCCTCTATACCCCCACCATCTAACATAGTGCCTGATACAAAGTAGGCCTCAAGTATTTGGATGAATGATTATTGTGAGATTTAATGTGAACTAGGGATTATGATCTAATTTCTCAAGTATTCTACCATTTAGAGGAAGTGGGAACATGTCTAACATTAAGAGTTTAGTTAAATTAGCATTATTTATCCAGAAGATATTTCATAGCCATTATACATTTAAATTATGAAGATTATATAGCAACCTGGAAAAACACATGATTTAAAAAAAATACAGCCATTATAATTTCAACTACAACAAGAATTTCAACTATAACAAGAAATGGGTGACTTATTGATCATAAGCTTGTGACATTTAGGGTTTTGTTTTTAAAGTAAACTCTAGGCCCAACCTGGGGCTTGAACTCACGACCCTGAGATCAAGAGTTGCATGCTCTACTGACTGAGCCAGCCCCAGGCACCCTGACATTTAGATTTTTATTCTCTAATATGAGGTTGTTGGGAGAAGTGCTTCTCAGGCAGGCAGATGCATGTGTGTCCCTGGGAGGATGCTGTGACGGGTGGGTCATGCAGAGCCACGGGATAGACATGGCATGCTTTCCTGGAGCAGAACATTTGCTCAAAGGTTTTAAAGAAAATGGTTAGTTTTATTATGAAGTAGGGTGCAAATTTCATGGGATTTTTTTTTTTTTTTTTTTTTTTAAGATAAAGCATTATACTTGGAAGAGGTTCATGCATGTGGGTTTCTTTGGGCAAATGTCACACTCTGGGTGAAGTGGCTTTGTGGAAATTTAAGAATTTCTTTTTAGTCATTAAATGAAGCCCTGAAGTTCATTAAGCACTCACATGCTGGTGGTTGTACATCTCGTTCTGTCCAGATGGTTACCGTGCGTGGACTTGCAGCCCCTTTGGCTGATATTTTCTACGTTAATAACTGAAAGCTTTTAAGCTTTGTGCTCACCCTAGAAATGTGTGGCTTATAAATTTTGTGGAAAAAGCATTACTGTAGTCACTGCACAGTTGCACATTGAGAGTTTCACGTGTTCGCGTGTGTTCATTTGCAGTCAGGCGCGATCATGACCGTGCTTGCTGCTGTCTGCACGAAGATCCCGGAAGGGAGGCTCGCCATTATCTTCCTTCCAATGTTCACATTCACAGCAGGGAATGTGAGTATGTTTATGAAGTGAAGTACTGGGGACAGTAGTGATATTTTTACATTAACTGAATTCTTGCCCTTAAATTAGAAATGTCAATGCTGGAGGAATCAAAGTTGTACCAGTTCTGTTCTCTTTTGCTGGCTTTCAGGCCCTAAAAGCCATTATTGCCATGGATACAGCAGGAATGGTCCTGGGATGGAAATTTTTTGATCATGCGGCACATCTTGGGGGAGCGCTCTTTGGAATGTAAGTTTGAGCATAACTGATTGCTACGCTGCCTTCTTGGGTCCTCTCCCCCCGCCCACCTTAGGAAGGCAGAGCAAGGCCGTTAACTCTGGGATGGGAGCAGGGGTAGTGGCGGGGGGGGGGCGAGAAAACTTGCACATGGTTGGCTTTGGCCTGGCCCAGTTTCACCACGTGAGGTGGAAGGGGAAGAAGAGCAGTCCTGCCCCAGCCTCAGTCATTTGTAGAGATGCTGTGCCTTTACCCTACCGTTCACCTCCGCTCACCCCAACTCGGGAGCTGTCAGGGTTCCTGGCCCCTATTGGGATACTGTTCCCCACCCGCAGTGTGCGCTGCCCTCTCCTTTCCCTGCTCTCTCCTGCCACCACTCACTTCCCACCTCCCTGTCACCAGTGCTGGGCAGACACAGAGTGGACACTCTGCCTGGGACAAGTGTCCAGGTGTGTGCTACCTGAATAAATGGAGGCTGGGGATCATAAACCAGTGTTGACCACTTACTGGGCATCTGTTAGGTGGCAGGCTTTGAGCTAGTGGTTTCCATTCTACTCTTATTACTTCAATTTTACTGATGGGGAAACAGGCTCAGAAGTGATCTTCCCCAGGTCAGACAGCTAGGAGCAGAGCAAAGATTTAAACCCAGATCCAAAGTCCTTCCCACCTCCATCACACCATATTGAGTACAATAGCGTAGTGTTCACAAGATCTTCCGTTTGTGCGTCACACAATGGAATTTTGCCTAAAACGTAGTAGCGCTGGGGCGACTCTGTCACAACTTCCTCAGGACTCTTGGAGCCTGTCTGACCATGAGAGTCCCTTCAGCAGAGTCATTGTCTATATGATGTACTGGATCCCCTGTTGGACTATCTTTTCCTGCATAAATGTTGCTTTTTGTGACACTTACTTGGTTTTTACTTTGTTTCATGACAATGGAAAACTGAAGTTTTTTAATTAAAAAAAGAAGAAAAATCTATTCTAAGTGGAGCAGTTTTGCCCAGTAGGCGGTGGAACTAAATGCCATTATGCCATTTATAATTTTCAGTGATGATTAAAGAATCGCATATGTGAGTTCTGGCTTTAACAGCAGCACGTTATAAATAGTAGAAACTGACCTGATATTACAGTGTGAGAAACAAAGACTTAGGAAAAAGGGTTCTGTTTTATGAACTCTAAATGTATCTCTCTGGATCCTCCCATGGCTACTTAAAGGATCTTCTCCCCAGCAGGTTTTTATTCTTCTGAACTATAATTAGATGACCTTTTCCATTCTGAAAATAATTGGATCAAATGTATTATAAAGTACAGTATCTGAAAGGCAAAGGAATCCTTTGTCTTTGCTGTTTCTAATTTCAACTCCTTTCATTTATTCGATCTCAGTCATATCCAAAATTCATCTTTTCCAACATCTTTAATTCAGTTAATAAAGTTAAAGATTTAGAAATCGGTACTGATGGTCAAGATTCCATTAGTGTCCTCCTGCATATTTCCTTGACTCTGTGTCCCTCACCTTGTACTTTTGCAGTAGTAATCACTAACATATATTGAATATTTGCTGTGTGCCCAAGTGAAGAACTGATTTAATACTCTTAGATCCTGGGCGCCTGGATGGCTCAGTTGGTTAAGCGATTGCCTTTGGCTCAGGTCATGATCCTGGAGTCCCGGGATCGAGTCCTGCATCGGGCTCCCTGCTCAGCGGGGAGTCTGCTTCTCCCTCTGACCCTCACCCCTCTCATGCTCTCTCTCTCATTCTCTCTCTCAAATAAATAAATAAAAATCTTAAAAAAAAAAAACAAAAAAAAAAAACAAAAAAACTCTTAGATCCTGTGAGGTATTCCATTTTACAGAAAAGAAACTGCTTTATTTTATTTTATTGTTTCAAAGACTTTATTTATTTGGCAGAGAGAGACACAGCGAGAGAGGGAACACAAGCAGGGGGAGTGGGGGAGGGAGAAGCAGGCTTCCCGCTGAGTAGGGAGCCCGATACGGGGCTCGATCCCAGGACCCTGGGATCATGACCTGAGCCGAAGGCAGACGCTCAACCAACTGAGCCACCCAGGTGCCCCAGAAACTGCTTTAAAGAAGGGAACTGTTGGAAGTCACACAGCTAGTCCTTGTAGAGCTGAGTTTCAGAGTGAGCACTGGGCTGTGCAGCTGCTGCAAAACAAACCAAAAACACCAAATCAAAACTTAGAAATTGGTCACTTTAAAGTGTCTTCCTAATTTTAATTTAGCCAAATGACCAATTATATTTGAACTTCCAAGTATAATCAGAACAGTTTACCTGTAATATTAAAGTATTTGACTCTCTGCTTGAAATAAGAGGGTTACAAAGATTTGGGAAGGCACTTTATAAATGGAGAGCTCCTGACAAGTGATTCATTTCTTGCAAGAGTTTTACAATTGCATTTGAATCTTTTTTCAAATCCTTTTTCTCTTGTTCTGAGTTCACCATAAAATTTGACTAAGCCCAAAAGAATTTTGTAACATGCCTTTTAATTTGCATGTTTTTTTAATGTCTTTTTCCTTTCTGTAAATTTATTATTTTTCAACATTATTTAATGGTGACTAGTTTCATGACCATTTAAAAACTATAGTGAATGTTAAGATTCAAGTACTTTAAAAAAGATTCAATACTTTATAATAAACATTCAGAACATAAAAATTGAAACATTAAACTGATATTTTGATACTAATCTAAGCCATTTATTTATTATTATTTTTAAATAGTTTTATTTATTTATTTATTTGACAGCACAAGCAGGCAGAGCAGAGGGAGAGGGAGAAGCAGGCTTCCCGCCGAGCAGGGAGCCCAATGCGGGGCTCGATCCCAGGCCCTGGGATCATGACTGAACCAAGGGCAGCCTCTTAACCCAACTGAGCCACCCAGGCGCCCCAAATCTAAGCCATTTAAATAGAGCATTTTTTCAGTTAGGTGTCTGGGGAGATGCAAAGATTAACACAGTCTGGTCTCCGCCTCAGGGAACATGAAATCTGTTTGGGCAAACCAGGGCAAAAATAAAGGTTTCAGTTATAGCAGCTTTCAATAACAGCCATTCCAAATCAACCCCACCTCCTCCAGGAAGCCCTCCCAGCTTTCCCCCAGCCCGGGAGAGGAGGTGGTAGAGGTGCCCCTGAGTTCTGCTAAGACTGTGCCTCCCTCAGGTAGAGCTTCTGGGCTTGTAGTACCTAGGCCTAAGGGCTTCTAAAGGCAGGCCCTGCTCATTGGTCACTCAGCTGTGTGTGCCTCAACTTAGATGCTCACGAGGTGCTGCAGTGGTGGTGAGGGCACAGCTTTCAGAGTCAGACTTTGGTCCTGGTGTCCTTTCTGGTGATCCCTAGTTGTGCAGCTTTGGGCAGGGTAAATTACTAAGCCTCTCGGTGCTTCAGCTTCCTCAGTTCATTGCTTCAGGCTGCTTTTAGGCGGTTTTAAACAGCAGAATGGGGATTGGAACTATATTTTATTTTAAAAGATGGGCAGAATTTGGATCAGCAGATGACCCTTTGTGTAGCAGGTGGAAGATGAGGAGAAGCAAACTATTGAAGCCCATTAGGGCATCTGGGTGGCTCAGTCGGTTAAGCGTCTGCCTTCGGCTCAGGTCCTGATCCCAGGGTCCTGGGATTGAGCCCTGTGTGCTCAGTGGGGAGTCTGCTTCTCCCTCTGCCCCTCCCCCTACTTGTGCTCTCTCATGCTCTCTCAAATAAAATCTTTTTTAAAAAAAGCTATTGAAGCCATCATCAGTGACCTCGAATGCTGACATTTTTTTTTTTTTTAAGATTTTATTTATTCATTTGAGACACAGAGAGAGAGAGCATGAGCAGGGAGAGAGGCAGAGGGAGAGGGAGAGGCAGGCTCCCAGCCGAGCCAGGAGCCCGATGCGGGGCTCCATCCCAGGACCCTGGGATCATGACCTGAGCCGAAGGCAGACGCCCAACCATCTGAGCCACCCAGGCGCCCCGAATGCTGACATTTCTTACATTTAATGTAGTAAAGAGAGACCAGGCTTAGAATCTGTCTGACCTTCAGGTGAGTCCTTGACCGACCACTTAGAAGCTGTTAGTCCCTGAGCAAATTTTCTCTGAGACTTGGTTTCCTCGTGTCTTAATGGGGAGGGAGTTGATGCTTAATTGCAGTGGTGAATCAACAGTGGTGTGTGCCGTGCATAGTCCGTCCCACTTTGGCCTTTCACGTACTCCATATTAAAGGTGAATCATTGATCTACATCAAATAAATTAATCAGCTATTTAATAAGATAGTAAATGACCATGGCATTCAATTTTTTAAATGTCAACTTGGTATCATCATGGTACTTAACATTTGTATGTCATACTGTTTGAATGTTGAACCTGGTTTGTTTTTCTTTTCCCCAGATGGTATATTACTTACGGTCATGAACTCATTTGGAAGAACAGGGAGCCTCTAGTGAAAATTTGGCATGAAATGAGGACTAACAGCCCCAAAAAAGGAGGCGGCTCTAAGTAAAACTGGGATTGGATGAGACTAGTGCGTGTGGCCCCCGCTGCCTGGAGAGCCCCAGGAACACGTCGGCCCCGGAGTGACCACATCTTTGCTCCTGCCTGGAAGACACCCGGCATCTAGCTTTCCCAGTATTTTAAACTCTGTCCCCAGTACATGTCTTATTAGAAAGTGAATTATGACAAAGTTGTGAAATAAAGGTTTCTATCTCTAGTTTGTATACAGAGGGTGTGTGTCCCTTTTGAAGAGCGCTAATGCTGCCCTGGAATCTTGCTGTTAGTTGTTATATTTGATGTAGTTGGAGCCATGAACTCGGGAGTGCACAGGGAAAGACCTGAGACTCAGAGATGCTTGTTTTTGTACTTTGGCCTTCTTCCATCTCTGCTTACCCACCTACCCCTTTCTTCGGTTGGTTGGCAGGTAGAAAAAAAAAAGGGGGGGGGTCTTCTGTCTGGCGTGAACTGAAATAACAGCTGTAGTATTTTCTAAATTTTCCCAAGAAAGGTAATGTTTTCCGGCAGCGAGTGGCATATACAAAAAGCTATTTTTAGGCTTTGCTTTCTAGATTAAAATTGTAGCTTGTAGCTAATTTAAGAGTTAGAAGGAAATATCTTGGATAAATTCACACTTGAATCTGAGCCTAATTGCATCTTATATTTGAAAATGTACATTTTTTGAACTGAAGCATCATGCTGAACTAGACCGTGGTCATCGGAACAGCTTCCCTGTAGAATTCTTGTTTGCCCTCATGATTGAAAATTATTTCCAAGAAATGCATGTTGAGAACCTAAGAGTATTTGTTGAGATGGTTTATAGGAGAGTTTCAGTGTTCGGGGGCCTCAAGAGGTAATGCTGGTCCTTGCAGCTGGAGAGGAACGCAGCCGTCTGTCTCGGAGGGGGGCGGGCTTCATGGAAAGGAGCAGGTTGTGCCTACCTCACGGTGCTGAGCTGAATGACAGCATGTCCCCGCACGTAGGAATTGTCTAGGATTTGACGGGTCTTCATACTCTTTTCCCCCAGATCTTCTCTAGTGTGAAATACCAGTTATTCTTACCAGGCAGAGAGGATTCTATCCTAGACTAATGTCACTTCCAGGAGAGAGGTGTTTTGTTTGTTTGTATTGTTGGTTTTTAACCTAGCCCTTATCTTGCTGGTAAGGAACCAGGGTGGTTGTGTGTGGGAACTGCTGTGCTTTGACATTTTTGAATATATTAAGCTAACAACCCCATGATACACAGATGAGGCAAGAAGCATTTCCCAGAGATGGGATGGGAGGCTGAGATCACACAGACATTCCGTATGGAGTCCAAAATGAAATTTAGGTCTTGCTGTGGGCAGACTAGGAACGCAGGCCAGAAGGACATGGTTAGGGAGGGAGCATTTAGAAGGTCAAGTCCCGAAATCACTTCTCCGTCCGTAACATCCCCCAGAGCTGGCACCTTTGAACAGGCAAGTGCCATTCTCCCCGTGAGAGGCCTTGTGAAGGTTCAGAGCCCAGCCCTGGAAGCACGAGCCTTACCGTCTGTAGCTGTGGCAGTTGTCCCTACTCTTTGCCCACTAGGGTGTTTTCTCACTGTGGCTTCTCTGCTGACACTTGAGCCCCCCGAGGCCATGGTCTGCCGGCTCGTGTGTCTCTCGGCCTGTGCCGTCTCTACCGGCCTGTTCAGTGTGGTGCCCCCAGGAATGCAGCGGTCTCCTCTCGCTCCACCTCCCTTGGCTTCAGTTGTCTTCATGAGGATGGCTTCTGAGCTCTGGGCCCGTGGACTGTCTCTGTCCTCAGTACGCGCATCTACTGCAGGCCGGGTATGGCTTCAGGTGCCGGGACCCCACTGCACAGGCGCCTCAACCGTCACTCGTAGCTTAAGGAGTGATCTCACCAGCTGGAAGCCACAAACTTGGGAGCCATTCTAGATTTCTTTCTCATTTCTAGAATCCAGTGCCCCTTCCATTCCCAGCGCCTGCGCCTTAGTTCAGCCCCTTGTCTCTGACCTGGACTGTTGAGACTCTTCTCCAGCTGGTCTCTAAAATTTCCTTGTGTGTCTTCATACGGCCACAGCTGAAAACACGTCAGTCATTCCCTATTGCCCTCCATGAAAAGCTTTTAAATTTAGTGTGGCTCCCGAGGCTCTCCGTGATCCAGCCCCTGATGCCTTTGGCTGAACCTCCCAACCCCCTACCCTGCATTTCCACCCTGACCCAACTACTCTCCGTCATTACAGGCGCCCCCCCGCCCCCCCGCCCACTTCACTTGTTTTATCCCGTTCTGTTGCGCCGACTACACTGAACCTCCTGGAGTCCCCCAGCATTATTCCAGGTGCACAGTAAGTGCTCTTTGTTGCTTAATGAATGAAGAAATAAAAAGAGCTACCTTTTTTTTTTTTTCTTTTTCCTGCAGGATGGAGTATTGTCACCAAATGTCCCAAGTGGCTAACCCAGGGCCCTGGAGCACAGAAGTCACACAAAGTTTGCCGGGCCCAGGGAGAGCAGGTGTGTAACCTCCCAGTGTCTTCCCGGTGTGCCTCTCTCCTGCTGCCTCCTGGGCCATGGCGTGGCCAGGGCAGCTGTCTGTCACTTTGCTATGACTGGAAGCTGAGAGGGGATGGTGTGGGAGAGGAATCTGTACCCTGACTGGCCAGGGCTGCACTGCAGTTTTCTCCTCTAAGATGCAGACTGGAGACCGTCCAAGTATATGCTGGAGATGGAGCTCTGGGTAATTAATGCTGTTTCAGTAGTGTGATTAATTAGTCCTTGGTCTGCAGTGCACATTGAGGGCATGTGTCAAATACTCAGGAAGTCTTTTGAGTGTGGCCAGGGAGTTGTTTCTGATGCCCTGTCATGCATTAAACAGACTGACCTTTAGCCTGGAGGATTACCCAAACTTTGCAGTAAAAAAAGAATGCATGCACAGGAGGGGAGGGAATTTTTGTAACGCAATGGCCAAAGATTTGTCGGCAGCTTTATAACGCCAAGTCCTCTGTTGCCATGCTTTAAAATGAGGGATTTTTAGAACCCAGGGAAAGGTCAGTTGAGGGCTAATGCCAGTTCTCAATGAAAACCGGATTGGTTGTTACAAATTCAGCATCGTAAAGGCAAATAGTGACTCACTGGCTGATTCAAACACGTGTCCTCCGGAAGCATGGCCCCGGGTCTGCCCAGCGATCCTCCGCATCGCGGCTCCTCCGCTCCCGGCGCGGAGCAGCCTAAGCTCAAATGCTGCAGCCCCGGCCGCTCTACGAGCCCCAACACCCTGGCAGCGGCGGCCTGCGCCCACGCCGGCCCGGGACCATCAGCGACGGCATCGCTGCCAGCCGGTTCTCGCTCTCGGCGAAACCAGGTCCCATTTAGAAAATAGCATTAAAGGAACTTTGGATTAAATTATGAAACCTTCAAGCTGGACACTAGTGACTGCCTGCAGGCGTTTCCGGGGGGAGGGCCCCGCCCTCCCCCACCCACCTCCCCGCCTCTGCGCCCGCCCGCGCACACGACCCCAGGCCAAGCCGGCCCGGCACCGAGCCCTCCCCTCCCCGGACGGCCTCCCCCAGGCCAGGGGGCGGTGCTGCGACGGCGCGGGGAGGGCCGCGGGGGCGGGGACGCCGGGCGGGGGCGGTGCGGCCCGGAGCGCCGGGAGCCGAGCGGCGGGCACCGGGGGCCGGCATGGCGTGGCCCTGCATCAGCCGCCTCTGCTGCCTGGCGCGGCGCTGGAACCAGCTGGACCGCTCCGACGTGGCAGTGCCGCTGACCCTGCACAGCTACTCGGACCTCGAGAGTGAGGAGCCGGGCCCAGGCGGCGCCGCTCCCCGCAGGGGCCCGTCCCCTGCAGGCGCCCGGGACCCCGGCCGGGACGTGCCGCTCACTCAGTACCAGCGGGACTTCGGCGTGTGGACGGCGCCCGCGGGGCCCAGAGATGCTTCGCAGGGGCGCGGGTCGGGTGCGGGCGGCCGCAGGAACAAGCCCCCCGCGGCCCCTGGCCGGGGTGTCTACGTGCTCCCCATCGGCGACGCGGACTCGGCCGCGGTAACCACGTCTTACAGGTATGGGCTTCGGGCAGGGGAGCGCGTCGAGTCGGGACCCCGTGGTAGGAGGAAAGGGAGGCCGTGAACCATGAGGACCAGCTTGGTGGGGAGGGAGAAGGCACCTGGAGCCTCCATCCCACAGCACTTGGAGAGCTGTAGGCGGCCTCGGAGGTCCTCCCCTTTGGTCCCCGGGCACTGCGAGGTGTCGCCTTCGCTGTTCCCTGACCAGCCTCAGAGTGAATGAGTGAGCATCTCTGCTGCTGACAGGGAGCTCACTACCTTGCTCACAGCCCCCTCCCCTCTCCCCCTCCGGAGGCAGCCCTACCAGAAAGCCCTGCCTTCAACTGAGTTAAAATCGGCTTTAACTTCCACCAGGTGGGCTAGCGAAAGGCAGGGTGCGTGCAGGCCAACTGCCAGAGCTCCCCCTGCCCGGTGCCCTCCGTGGAGGCATTGGTGGTGAGGACCAGCTGGGGCTCCCAGTAGATGGCCCCCTGGGGATCTTGCCACGTGACTGAGCTCTACGGGTCCACCCTGCCCCCACCTTAGCTCTGGCCCTGGACAACTGAGGGCTTTCTTCTTTGTCTTATTACAAAAGTAATATAAACTCACTGTAGAAAAACTGGAAATTACAACAAATTAATTCCTTTAACCTCACCCAAACTGGTAGTTCTTTCTGATCCTTAACCCTTGAGTTCATATCCATTTGTAATTCTTATAGGTTTAGATTCTGTACACATTTTTCCATCAATTTTGGATTTTTGCATGTTACTAGATTTTTTTACAACACGAATTTTAGTAGATGTGCAGTGTTCTATCCTAGGGATATACATTTGTCCATGTATTGATATATATGTCCAATTATTAATCTGTCATTATTGAATATTTAGGATGTTTCTAATTTGGGACCATTAAAAACACTTCTTTTGATCCAGTACTTCATTTCCAGGAGTTTTCCTTGCAAGTATCCTTGAATGTGGGGTGGGAGTTAAGGAATATAAGGTATGTTGCAACACTGTACTGCAGAAGCTGGAAACAATCCCACCGTCCTACTGATGTAGCTGGTTAATTATAGCTCTACCATAGGATGGGCTATTGGGAGGCCTACGATGTACTCATAGCAGAGGGTCTGAAGATCTTGGATGGTACGTGTCAAAAAAACAAAATGCAGAACAGTGTGTCTGCTGTTTTTGTTTTTAAAAGGGGATATTGATATACACGTATCTGCTCAAATAAGCACAGATATCTCTGGATGGATGTGTGGAAACACAGGAATCTTTGGTGAGAGGAAGGGGGTGGGGAGGAAGGGATGCTGCCAGGGGTGGAAGGGCACTGACTGACTTCTCACCCTCTAAAGAACTGTTTTTTTAAACATGTACACGTGTCACCTTTAAAAAACCACATTTTTAAGGGAAAAAAAAATTTCTGTGATGAGCATCTTATAGCTAGCCGTCTATGCACGTATCAGTTTCTTTAGAAATTCTGACTTGTGGAATTAGAGCAAAAAGGTATGAACTTTCCCCCTCAGTTTTATTATTTTTAAAATCAACTGTATTAAGGTAGAATTTCTATAGAGTAATTATCAAGACAGGTAGAAGGTTCCATCTCCCCATGGCTTCCTTCATGGGCATGCAGTTTTTCAGGAACCTGACGGGGAAAGGTAGTTGCAGGATGGGTCTTGTGTCCACTGATGCGTGCTCAAGCTGGGTTGCCAAAACGCACAGGGGAACGTCAGCGGGCAGGGCCACCACCGAGCCCAGCTGTGGCCTCACCCCGCCGCGGAGGGTTCGGGCTGTTGCGAGCCAGCGGGGAGCCAGCTGGAGGGGCCTGAATGGGGAGAGGTCCGCAAGGCTCGAGGGTCTGGGTGTGTGGTACCTTCAAATGACTGATGTTCCGGGCCAGGAGCAGGACCAGAGGCAGAGCCCGCGCAGAGCTAGGTTCAGCTCAGGGAAGGAGGAGCTTTCTAGTAATTCCAGTGGACTGATGATGAAGTGAGTGGCCTCCGGGGTGAGGCTGAGCTCCTCCTCACTGGTAATATTCAAGCAAAGGCGGGGCTTTTAGAAGCGGCCCCTCACTTGTGTTGAGCAGATAGCGGCTTTGAACGTCTCGCTGGGTCCTCCCAGCTCCAGTGATACTAAAAGTACAAGTTGTTGTTCTCTGCTTACCAAGTACCAGAAGCCAGGCTCAGGACTTCCCACAGATTATCTCCCCAAGACCTCACCCCCTAAGATGCTGCCGCCTCTGAATCCCTTTGTTTCTTTCTTTCTTTTTTTTTTTAGATTATTTATTTATTTGACAGAGAGACACAGCAAGAGGGGGAACACAAGCAGGGGGAGTGGGAGAGGGAGAAGCAGGCCTCCCGCGGAGCAGGGAGCCCAATGCGGGGCTCAATCCCAGGCCCCTGGAACCATGACCTGAGCTGAAAGCAGACGCTTAATCAGCTGAGCCACCCAGGCGCCCCAACCCCCTCGTTTCTTGAGCTGTGTCCTGCAGTGGTGGAAAGCTACGGCCAGGAGCTGGGACTCACTGGAGCTCTTGTTTCCTGGGGTATAAACTTGGCGGGTCACTTGGCCTCTCTGACCCTTTCCTCATCTATAAAACAGAAAGAGCCAGAGCTTGACTCCCTGGGTCCCCACACCCCCAACTCCAGCCTAGAACCCAGGACCGCTGCTGAACTTGGCTCCGCCAACCCCATGCCAGCTGACCTCTGGGACCCCTCACCTCCCAGCTCTAGGACTTGACGCGGGAAACTCCATTCTGACTCCTTGTAGGACGCATGTTATCTGAGCGAACTGATTGCAGAGATTCACAAAACAAAAATGAACAGATCCAGGGAACCCAAAGTCACTGGAGTCCTCGTTGCCGCTCGCCACTCCTCGCTCGTCTCGTGAAAACTGACCGGCCTCACTTGCTTGGCCAGATGGGCGCAGCGGCTCTTGGTCTCGCAGCCGGCCTGTGTCTCTCCTGAGCAGCAACCAGAGCCTCCCCTCTGGAATTCTCTAGGTGCCATTCAGCACCTTTGGCCCAGGTTCTAGTTCCACTCACTCTAGAAGACCTCCTTCCTCAGTCACCTTTCTCTTTCCTTCCTGGGTGGGCAGGGAAGACCACTGAAGTGCCTGGCACCAAGGTTCATCCTAACCTCCTGCACGTGGGTCAGTAGCCCTTTTCATGAGGAAGCTGAGGCTCCGAGAAACGAAGGGATTTGAAGCCTTGAGGACCTAGGGCGCTCGGCATTGCCACGGGTGGCCCCTGGCCCTCAGTGGGACTGTCGCCCTCAGGGTCCAGCTGAGGCCCAGGCCAGGCGGACAGGAGAGCCTGCTTGGTCAGGGGAGGTACCTGGTGTATGTGGCTTGCCCTGTGTTTTTCTTATCCTCTTTGCCAGAGCCATAAATCTGCCCTCCTCCTCTCCCTGGCAGTCACCGGGCCCAGCTGATTCTAGGTCTGAGGTTCCTTCTCCATCCCCACTGCAGTCTTCCCTCCCTGGTCTCCGGCACCAGCCTTGCCCCAGGAGCGGCCAGGGGCATTGCTCTAGCTCCTGGCTCTGGTGGCTTTCTGTGCTGGGACCCCTGCGGCCACCCTGGGGCGACAGGCTTGGGCTGCCAGGCCCAAGGCTCAGCTCAGTTTGGGGACAGAAGGGCACGCCCAGGGGAGGACCTGCTTCCTCAGGAGAAACAGAATGGCAGATGGCTCAGGCAGCTGGTCCTTGGAAACTTGCAGCTTCAGAAGCACAAGTGATCTGCTCGGGCCCTGGCCCAGCTCGCCTCCTGGCAGCCCCGCGTGCCGACCACAGACAGACACAGCTGCTCCCTACCCCAGCGGCCAGCCCAGTGGGGCCCAGCTGGGCTGCTCTTAAGGACAGAAGGCAGCTTTGTTGACCCCTGGGCCTGAAACCCAGCCAGGACTGTGGGTGGGAGGAGACCAGAATGGGTCCAGCCCACATGTGGGCGCTGCCCCTGGCCAGCCGGGCACTTCTCCACAGAACGCTGCCTGGGCCGGGTGCTCCTAGGGACACAGGTCTCCGCCTTCCTGAGCTCACTGTCTAGCACGGGGGTCGATAGAATTAAAAGAAATAGGTCTTACTTTGTGTGCAGAATTGAGGAATTAAATCCTTGTCAAAACATGTACTCTGAGGGGCGCCTGGGTGGCTCAGTCAGTTAAGCATCCGACTCTTGATTTCAGCTCAGGTCATGATCTCAAGGTCATGGGATCGAGCCCCGAGCCCCGCCCAGCGGGGAGTTCAGCCAGGAATCTGCTTGAGATTGTCTCTCCCTCTGCCTCCTCCCCCTCTAAAAGAATACATACATAAATCTAAAAAAAAAAACAAAAACAAAAGCACTCTGAGAACACGGAGCTGGTGTGTGCCCGCCTTGGCTCTTCTGTCTAGGGAGTCAGCCGCCCCCCACCCCTCCCCTCCCGCATCCAGGCAGGAGCGCCTGTGTGCGCGGTGCCCTGCAGAAGCCAGACCGGCTTGTGGTTTGAGACAGTTACTACAATCTGTTGTTTTGTAGGAGTTCGTAAGACCAGTTATTAAAAAGTAAACCTAATACCGAACCTTATTTCTCCTCATTGTAACCAGCACCTCCTATGGATGTAAAGGCCCCCAGTAACTTGGTCCGGAAGTGACCAACCTGCACTGGTTCTGGGTGTCTCGGGCCCCTTAGTGGCCTGGAGACAAAATGGGGAGCATCGAAGGAAGGGCTGGGACTTGGTTTCCAATGCCCAGCACATACCAGGTGCTCACTTCTAGATCCAAAGCAGGATTTTAGCAGTGGAGATTGGCCAGGACACTCCAAGAAGCACAGGACAATGGCGGCGGCCCCTGAAGTCGGGAGGGATGACTGACCCTGAGCCAGGTGGTGACCGTGTTCTCTCTTCCAGACAGGAGTTCCAGGCCTGGACCGGAGTGAAGCCGCCGAGATCCACAAAGGCAAGAGCCACCACAGTTCTCACAACCCACAGCTCCGGATGGGACCGCAGCCCTGGGGGCGGCTTCCAGGTCAGCCTGAAGCGGGCACCGCAGGGCCAGGGGCCGGGCTCCCGGCTGCAGAGAATGTGGGAGCAGAGGCCCTTTTTCCAGGCTAGGGGCTAGGAGTCAGGTTTTGATGATGCAAAATGGCATGAGGGCCGAGGACAGCAGCGTCTGAGCACCCAGTCTTCCCTCAGCCGAGAGCGGGGGGGGGGGGGGGGGGGGGGCGCGCGTCCCCCTAGTGCTGGCTTTCTGGCGAGCAAGGTGTCCCTTTCCCTCCTAAATCCCAATCTTACCCTTGACCGCTGAGCACTCATGATGAGCCTTCCACGTCCCTGGCATTTGTGTCAGAGAGAAGGTGGAAAGGAGGTTGGGACTGTTCAGCTTCCTGATTCCACCCAGAGAAGGCATCCGGGAGCGGAACGGAAGGTCCAGGTGCTGTATTTGACCTACTAATGCGGTGACTCCGCCCCCTGCACGTTTCCCCCACGGACCCTTCAGGTCAGCATTTTCAACTCTTGGAGGACAAAGAGGAGGAGAGGAGGCAGGAATTTTCTTCCTGGAGCTGGGGGCGGGAGGTGGTGGGGAGGGAGTGTTGAGGGAAAGGCACACTGATATGGGGCCACATTTCATTTTTCAGGCCCCTGAGGGGAGGAAGAAGTTCACCCCTAACCCATCAGCCATCTTTCAGGCTTCAGCTCCCCGGATCCTCAATGTGTGACCGGCCACAGCGGAGTCAGAACCCACTGCCACCAAGACAGGGCTGTCCTCGGCCACTCAGGGACTGGGGTGAGATCCTGGGACTGTCCCTCTGCCGTCTGAGGGGAAGGGCCCGTCTTGCGTGGGCGCCACTCCTCCCCAGCTGCCCCCCAGGCTGTGGGCGTGGCGCAGATGGACACTGGCACCACCCAGCTCGGCTTTGGGCCTGAACCATCCTCTTGTTCCTCAACGACTGTACAGAAGGCTTCAGATCTTTTTTTAATTGCCTCTTTTGGCCACCCTTCAGTTTTGAAATCTGAAGAACTTAAGGATCAATTCTGTTGTAAACTGAATTGGTCTGTGCTGGCTGAGGAATATGGACAGGACAGGTGCTTGAAAGAACCAGTAATGTCCACTTGGTTGTTTTCCCAGGCTGCATGAGAACTTTGTAACCTATGGTAACCCAAGGGACTGTCCTTGGAGATGCCTACAAATGGCCCCACGCATTCAGGTTGAAGAAATCTTGGGTTATCCCCTGCACGTGACTTGAGTAACTAGGATGTCATTTCCAAAAGGAACAGAGTATCAATCATAGGGTTTCAATTTCAAAGACATAATTTGGGGCCCAGGTGACCCTATCCTTATGTTTTAACAAAAGGCTTCGTGTGAGAAGTGCTTTCAGTACTGAATGAATGACATTGACCTTGTAGGTTGTAAGTACAACCACATTTTATTACTAATTCCAGTTTTTTCCCTTACAGTTGACTAGAAGGGAACAGCATACACACTGGCAAAGAACTGGGAGCTTTTTTGGGACGAAGTGGCATTAGCCTCATTCCCTGAAAGACTTTAAGTCCCGTTCTCTACACCTAGATGACTCCCACCCTGCTCCCTCACTTACAGTGGGGCGAGCTCACTGTGAGGAGGCAGCTGTCGGCTTCGGGAAGCTGCCTCCTTTGCCGGTAAGTCCCAGCCCACGTGGCCACACGGCGTGAGCCTGGCCCAGTTTGCACAGCCGGCGGTCAGACATGTGAAGGAGTTTCTGTCCCCGCTTAGAGATTAGAGGCACAGGCTAAGGGCAGTTTTTGGTAAGGAAACTCAAGGATTTCCCTGTGGCTCTTCCTCCCCGTCCAGCCCTCGCGCGCTGTCTGGCGAGCGTTTACCTAAGCCATTTCCCAGCCCCTCAGACGTGGAGCGGGGCCGGTCCTCGGAGGGCTGGCTCTGGCTGGCACGGCCTTCCTCTTCAGCGCAGCAAAGCAAATGCTCGGAATCATTTTAAAGGCAGAACCCCAACTATGTGCTTACACAAAGGGTTCTGCTATCTGACTTCATTGGTTTGCATGTTAGACGTTTCTAAGAGCAAAGAGACTGCCTGCTGCTGTGCATTCCGTGGGAAATGAGCAGAGTAACCGTACAATCTCAGATTTTACTAAAATGCAAAAATGCACTGTTACAATTTCTTGTTAGCTCATTTCTTTAATTATAAACCTGGAGCGCCTTCTCATACGTCTTTATCCTCCTCTGGACTTTGGGGGATCAAGGCTATTACTGGTTGCCCCTTGGAGGCTGACAAATCCCAAGGTCTGTCCCTCCGGACTGCCACCCACAGTGGTGTCGGACGCAATAGTCACAGGACACACCAACCTCCCCTCTCTCACGTGCACCGCCCCTCCGCACCCCCAAGGCTAGGGTGAAAAACCATCTCTGAAGCTAGTCTTGGGCTTAAATCCTGACTTCCCTACTCACTAGCTGCGAGCAGTTTCAGCTTCCATTTCCTTCCCTGCAGAGTAAGAGTGGCTCAGAGAGTTCCTGTTTGTGGGCGGGGTGCTTATTAGTACAGTGAATGGCCAGCAGAACACAGGACAGTTGTCCCTTCCTGCCCAGGCCAGGGAGCCAGCTCTATTCTCCTTTGCAGCTTTGGCCCATCTGATGCCACTGACACAGTCCCTCTCCCTAGACCCTGCCTGTGTCGCCCTTCCCTCCGCCACAGCGTGCAGACCAGACTGAAGGGCTGTACCTCAGCCCGATACCACAGGCCCGCCTTTCCCGGCAGCCTTGGCACCTCAGCAGCGGGCGCACCCCCGCCTCACCTGGCCTGTCTCTGAAGGCAGACTGCTTGCCCAAGAGCCTTTCTGGAACGCACCAGAACGGACAGCTTTCCACAAAACCCCGAACTCAATAATCTTCGTTACCAGGCTTCATTATTAATTAGGAGACTGGGGTTCTGAAGAAGGACCTGCCTCCCACCCACTCTCCGTCTTGTAAAGCCCAACATCACGTCACTGGAGTGGCCTTGCAAAGCAATGGGACGACAGTCGCAAGTGTGTGGTACCAACCCACATACGTCATACACACATATAAAACGGAGAGAGGAAAATGCAGCGCATACTAACGGTGGTTATCTTTGGGAAGGGGAATTATGGGTAACTTTAAATTTTTTACACCTTACTATATTTGCCAAAGTTTCTATATAATAAGCATTTTTGTATTAATTCTGTAAAGAGCAATGTTTTTAAAATAAAAAGTTCAATCTGTTAGCGAATTTCGGCCAAAAGAAAGCGTTCAGTATCTATCAGTGATTCCACAACCAGTGTTAGCCCTGCCAGCAGCCGCCTTGAGGATGCGGCGTGAGGCCCAAGTGGAGGGGCCCCTGAAGTCCTCCCCTCCAGTCACGGAGACCAAGGTCCCGCCTCTGTGCTCCACGGGGCTTCAAAGCTCAGAAAAACCCAGCCCAAGTGGGACTACTTTCCTCGCTGTACTAACAAACACCAGGATTTTAGGCCAAACTCCAAAAGCAGCTTTTGAAACATTGTGACCCTGCAGCCCAACCTGGGCAGATGGGGGAACCTCCCCTGTAGTGGGGTCAAGTCCGCCAGCGCTGTTCACACAGGCTTCAGTCGCTAAGAGGGAGTCCCCAACTGAGGGTCTGCCTGTGACGTCAGTCTCTGTCCCGTGGCTCCAGTCAAAACTGTGGCTGAGGTCAACATTCAGGAAAGGAGCCTAAGCAACACCCCTGTTCTTCCTCCGGACACTTCAGTTCCCTAAAGGCTGCGGCGAAGCCTGGTCCCAAGAAGGCCACGGACCTACGCTCTCATGAAGCCTCAGCCCTGCAGAACTTCCTGCCTTTGAAGAACCAAAGCTTTCAAAGCCCTTAGTCTTGTTAAGGGGGCTATAAAAAGTGGTCATTTCTGCAGTGTTTCTGCATCTTTGGTCATTTTTGTTTTTAGCCGCTCTGCTAGCAGATGGTCACAGCAGGACTGTGGCACAGGAGTAACTTCTTCCAGACCTCAGCATAGACCGGTTCCAGCTTTCTGGACAGACCGGTGTGCTTTGTCAGACGACAGGAATGGTTTCCCTCCTTGCCTGGACTTTGAGGAGGCTGCGAGCTCCATTAGGTAGTTTTCCTTTGCCCCAACCTGTCAGAAATCCTTATTTCCAGGGTCAGTGTGCATCTTCCAAAATTTTTTTCGGACTTTTATGTAACTGAAATCCTTTATCTTGCATAGCTGCAAATGCTTTTTGGAAAGAAGTGGCAGAATTAATGTAAACACACCAATTACCTATACTGCCCCATCCCAGCTCCTCCTGACCTCACGGAAGAAGAACCTACCAAAGTAGTGCTTCGAACTCAGAAAAACCCATCACAAATACTAAAAGATTTATTGTAGATTTCTGTTACACAATTATGTTACACATTATGATACAAATACATTTGAAACATTAACACATATGGGAACTGTTAAATGATTTAATATTTCTTTTGCAAAAAGATAATTTAGGCTTTCATACCTGTAATAAATCAATCTGTTCTCATTTGGATCAAATCCTCCATCCTGCAGATCTGTCACAGTCCACTGCTGAATAAATCTATGCACTTGCCCACTAACCTCGCTTGCAGTAGTTAATGTATAGAGTATCTGAGCCTTTATGTACTAAACTATTTTTTTTACTAAGCCCGGGCATGCCCGATGCCTTACTGAACAGATTTCCTTGTGCATCTGCAATCCTCAGATGCTGAATAAAGGGCAGATCTCTTAGTCACCTCCCTGCCTTCTGCTCCTGACCCAAACGTCTACAGAACTCACGAAAACTTCAATTATGTTGATTGGGTAAGTTTGATTCCCAGGCTTCAAATTGCCTTCAAATTGCAGATTCCTGACAAATCTCTCTCCTTTCCTTCGACACAGACTATGTTAGGAAGATTAGGACAGAGTATCTATAATGGAACTGGGCATCATGCAGGGCCCTGCAGACCTTCCTCCTTCTGTTCACTTCTCCCACCAAGAGGGCTCCGCATCTGGGCACAATCTATTCTCACTGCTTCTGAGCACGGACATTCCTGTCTTGTGGCTTCAGCAGTCATTTCTCTATCTTTAAGGCACTCACAGTGTTTCCTTGAAACGCTCTTCTTTGGAAAAGCCGAGTGGCAAAGAACAGGACACTAAGTCCCCTGACAGGACTTAGTGGGATGCCAGCAGGCCTGGCCCAGGGGCTGCTCCCCATTGGTCACTCAACACGGGGTAACCCGCATGCCCCGCAAACGCTGTGGAACCAGCTCTCTGCCCGGCACACACGCAAAGCTGGTCTGAGTCGGCCAGGTGCCTGGGATTACTGACATAGAAAGAGCTGCTTGGTTAGTCACACCTTTCCCGGACCCATGCTGGGACCTGCCTACCCCTTGACTATACTCTGACCTTGGCTGTAGTCACGTTCCCGTGCTCCATGAAAAAACACCAGTGCGCAGCATGCGGGCTCCCAGGCTCTTCTGACTTCTGCAAGGCTTTACTGCTTCCTACAGCTGACTGCGTCCCTGACGCCACGGCCACCTGCTGAGTGCGGAAGCCCAGCCCCTACTGGAGCTTCCTGTAACCCCAAAATGGGTGAACCACCAGCATGCCAGACTTATTTTCTGCCTCGTGGAGGGAGACTCAAGCCCAAGGTGCCCCATGACACCCAGAGAAGGACCTGCTATGTGTGGCCTGGCCCAGCTCGGAAACTCTCTCCTGGAGCCTTTCCAGAGAGAGCAAATGCAAGCTGACAGAGCACATACCCACTCACAACTTCATTCTAAACTCAGAAACTTCTGTCCTAAAGGGATCTGATTTGGGACCGAACACTCTGGTGTTACAGTGAATTAGGTGGAGGCAATGGTTTGGGAGCCATAATATTCCGAGGCACACAGAAAATAACCTCCTTCCCCAAAGAGAAGAGTTGTCACAGTTCGAAGCTTCGGCTACATCTGCAAATCCTGCTTTTCTAGGGGCATCTTCATTCCATTCACTGATCTTCATTCAATATCCCCATGTGTTTATTTGTGAGAAAGTCCAGAAAAGGAATGTTGCAAATGGCCTGGTGAATGTTACTCACTGTAATTTCTTTGGGAATCCTGTCCAAAAACAAAGCATTATTAGGTGCAGTTTTCTCAAGCATTTAATAATATTTCATCCACTTATCAAAAGCCCCCCCCCGCCCCCAGGCCTCCTGGAAGGGGACAGAGCCGAGGCACGCTTTAGGGCCGCCTGCGTGGGGATGGCCAGGTGCGTGCTCTTGCTTGCTCTCCTTTCCCATTAATTTCTTTAATTTTGGTAAAGACTGGCCTGCCCGGGCTGCCTGGGTGGCTCAGTCGTTGAGCGTCTGCCTTCGGCTCAGGTCATGATCCCAGGGTCCTAGGATCGAGCCCCGCATTGGGCTCCCTGCTTGGCAGGAAGCCTGCTTCTCCCTCTCCCACTCCCCCTGCTCGTGTTCCCTCTCTTGCTGTCTCTGTCAAAATTTTAAAAATCTTAAAAAAAAAAAAAAGACCGGCCTGCCCTCTTCACAGCCTGCCCTACGGCTCAAATCTGACTTCTCAGTCACAGGCATGAGATGGATTTCAAGAACTTGGTTGAACAATGAAGAAAAAAACCTCTGAGGATTGAGAAAAGAGAAGGAAGTAAAGTGGACAGCAAAACAGAATGATGTTCTCATCATTCAGTCTTAGCAGACAGAGCTGAGTCAAAGGGCTACAGAACTGTGGGACCATGTTTCCACCTGTCGGGGGGAGGGGATACAGAGTTGTGCCAGGCCAGGGTGATAAATGTTCTTATCAAGAGCACCCCAGCCACTGTATCTCCACAGCCAGGACAAGGGAGGTGAGCAGGGGCCACAGAAGGCATCAGCCCACTGCTGGGTTTCACACAGGACAAGGAGCATTCCTGGAACTCCTGTTTCTCCTTCCTTCTTTCTTAAAGATGTCTTCCACACTGCCTGAGGTATTCTAATCCTGTGAAGTCTGACCTACCAGTCCTCTGATGTAGGCCTCTTTATGTCCTCAGGCACTTTTAATACAGTTTTACAAATTTAGGACAGGCTTTAAGGATACTGGGATAAAATACTTGTTTCCTTTGAAAGGATGTGGAACAAAGAAAGGCCTGTCTGCCATGCTCTGGGGCCTAGGAAAAAGGCAAAACTTAGTGTCCCGACAGCAAAGCAGTGGTGAGTGGGGGAGCTTTAGAGCCAATGAGGTCTATCACCCAAGTGCTGGGAAAGCCAGGTAACGTGAACGTTCAGAGCCTGGTTTCCTGACTTCTAAAAAGGGGGCTAGAGTTCTCCAATGAAAAACAAATCAGGTAACGTATGCAATGTCTGACCCCAACATCTGATACGTCATGGACAATATTATCATCTTTAATTGCGAAGAGCTGGTATTGTTCAACCTGGTAGCGGAACAGAGTCCTAATGAATAGTGTGTCTGAAGGAGTGATTAGGAAGATACAGACCTCTGGGCAAAGCTGAGCTTTCACACCACAGGAGTCTCAAAACGACCAAGCAGACCCCTGAGTATGTCAGGCTCTGAGAATGTCCCAAGCACTGTCACCTCCATCTCCAACTGGATGAGGTATAAAACCTCTTCATGGGCAACTTACCTGTCAGGAAATACCTGTAAGCCTAGTACCACTGACTAAAGAGATCTCAGTACCTGTTGTGAGATGCTGTCTGGTATCCAACTGCCAAAGCCTGTCTCAGGATGTCGTTCACCAGCTGCTCCGTGGCCTACGACAGAAGATAGGGTTACTCTCGAAAATGGCCACATGCCTGCTGGTGGGAAGGGACACATCTGACCCCATCCCATATACAAAACTTTGGAAACAGTTGTACCTAAGGAGCAAAAGTCCTTAAGAAAACACTAAAGGTCCAAATAATAGACCACAAATATTACATCACAAATATAAAGGCCATGATTCTGAGAAATTATGAATGGGGGGAATGTTCATTAATCAGACATTGTTTTTAAGGAAAACCGGTGAGGGGGGGTCCCCTAGGTGGCTCAGCCAGTTGGGCATCTGCCTTCGGCTCAGGTCGTGAGCCCAGGACCCTGGGCTTGAGCCTTGCCTCGGACTCCCTGCTCAGCACTAAGTCTGTCCCTCTGCCCCTCACCCCCCCTCCCCCGCTCGTGCTCTCTCTTAAATAAATAAAATCTTTAAAAAAAAAATAAATAAAATCTGGGTTATTTCCATTAAAAAAAAAAAAAAAGGAAAACCAGTGAGGGTTATTTGCGAGTTGTCCCTGCTGGAAAAGGGGTCCGATGGAGCTAGATCAGGCCGGGTAAGGAAGCTAGTTTGCCATCCTCTTGCCCAGGGTTGGGACAATTGTGGCTGTTTCTCTGTTGTTGTGACATGTGGAGAAAACCCAAGGCTCTGCTTTTGTCACCTCCTAAAGCAATGAGAGCACTCTCATCTCAGGCTGCTTCAGAAGGCACCAAAAAGAATCGTTCGAGTGACATCAACACAGAAACTCTTATGGATGCTTTCACACTCAGAAGACCTGTGATTTAGTTCATTTAAAAATCAGAAGAGAAAAAAGAGAAAACACTAAGCCTGATTAAAATGAAAACTCTTAAAACTTATCATCTCTGTTCCATTTGTGCCCTTGTCCCTTACTCAGAACAGCCCAGGACCCAGACTATCCTGCCTGCTGGCGCCCTGGTGCTCCCAGGCCCGCGGCTGCCAACAGGCGCCCACCTTTAAAATCATGTCCTCCACCACCGAGGCGTACACGTTCCTGTGAAGTGCCACGGGCTGCAGAGTGATCCCAATCTGGAAAAGCGGAAGAAAGCCATTCGTTCCTATCTCTACACTAAAACCCAGCTCTCCAAACAAGCACACTTGTCGAATACCCAGTTGAAAGAGTAACTCTACAAGCTCTCTGGACAAAACTCGGGGGAAGGGACGCGAGACCTAACAGCTGGAAGAACACACGATCCTGTTTATCTCAGTTTCTGAGTGCTTGTTAAACATGCTAGCAGAGTCCCGCTTTTACCCCCAAATCTCCTTCAGGAAGAACATGGCCAGGATTTGCAGGAATTCTGATTGTGGGACCGACCCACTGGGAAGCCTGGAATCAGACTTCAGGCCCTGTTTGACGAAGATACACTTGGAACCTGTGCTCGCCCCGTTTTGCATTTTCTCCTCTAAATGAAACAAACCCCACCTTCCGCTCTGGGTCCCAGGCAGCCGTACCGGGGACAGGTGGGCAGACGCCGCCGCGCTGCTGAGCCCGGCCAGAGGTGGAGAAGGCATCCCCTCCTGCGCGACACGGGAGCGCGCGGGCCGCACCCACACCATGGGCAGGGCCCCTGGGAGCTAGAAAAATGTCAGGGAAGGCTCAGCCTCTCAAGTACCACTTGGCAGTATTAGGACACGTGCCTCAGGAGGGAGTGGTGTTTCCACGGAGGCAAATGAGAACAAAGAGGAAAGTAAAAAATGGTCTATCCCTAGATGCCTCTGCTTCAATTCCATGGCCAGCAAGCAACCTTTTCACATGGAATTCGTTTTCTTGCCCTGATGTGGGAAAGGGGATGTCCAGGGAGCATACCCTAAGTTCATCAGGCAGAAGAAACTCACACTTTTACTTCACCAGGAAAGTCTGGTGTCTGTGTATAAGGCTGAAGGTCTGAGCATCTCACACCAGAGGCCACAACCCCTACCTTCTGGGTGATGTCACCAATAAATTCCGACCCCAGTGTTGGTGGCAGGTAGAACTTCATTTCTTCCTGTTTCTCTTCCTGTTCTTTTTTGATGTTGATCTTTAACGGCTCCGGGAGGCTGAGGATGTCCACCTCCTCTTCATTCTCTGGCTCTCTTTTCTGAAACTGCTGCAGGTCCTCCAGTTTCCGGCAGAGGTTGTCGGCAGAGGAGAACGATGACGGGCACTCTAAATGACAGGGGATCAGTCTCAGGACAGCTGTGCTGGCCACAGGAATGGACTCCCCATCTCCATAACACCACAGTCCGAGACTCAGAGAAGAAGGGATAAGTATCAAGGGAGCTAACCTTCTTTCCAGTTCTAGAATTCTATGGATGATAAGTGTGAGAACTAGTAATTCATAAGACAGACAAGCACAGAGACAGGCGACTTGTGTCAATATATACGTGATGCGACTGCAATCTAAGACAAAACAATATGTAATTCTGACTTATGCCACCAAAAACTAGGCCATGCCCTGAAGCTCCAAATACTAATGACTAAACTGATTTTCATATTTTAAGTCTGGAAAATTTTTAAGTGCCCAGTGAAGAAAATAAAAATTGCCCATATGAGCCCCTCTCACTGCTCAGAGGAAGTACTGTTAACATTTTAGTGTAAACCGTGCATCTAGTCTTTAATAAGTAGATGTGCACAAAGTCTAACAAAGAGTACTAAAACTTTAAAGCCAGAAAGGACCTCGGAATCTTCCAGTGCATCCTTGTAACCTTATGGAGGAGGAAATGAGGTCCACACCAGGTACAAGACAGGCTTAAGGATACCCAGGCAGGCTGGTGGGGGAGCATCCAGCTCCTGGCTTCTTCTGTTTCACTGACCGGCACTTAGAAATTACTCCGTCACTGTAACAGAAAGCCTAGTATGTGTAACGTGTTGTGCTTCACACATGCTACCAATGAAGCATGGAGATAACCAACATGGTTTCTGTCCTCTGAAGAGCTTAGATATTTATCTCTGACAAACCATTATGGTCTGATATTAAGTGCTGCTGGATTTCAGAGAAAGGAGAGGTCATCCTGCATTCGGGCTCTCAGGAGAGCTGCAAGGAGAAAATGGAACTTGGGCTAAGTCTTAAGGACCGCCCCTCAACACACACACACACACCCCCTCCCTGTATTCCAGGCTCCCTCAGACGGGGAGTGGAGCTCCTGCTTTTCTACAGAAGTAGGGTTAGGAGGAGAAAACCCTTCTTAAGGAGAAACTCAAAAATATTCTCCCCATGTATCCTTTATGCCCTGCTCCCTCCCCTCTACAGCACAACTGTTTGTTTCTTTACCATAAAACAATTCATCTAGGGGCGCCTGGGTGGCTCATTCGGTTAATCATCTGCCTTCGGCTCAGGTCATGATCCCAGGGTCCTGGGATTAAGCCCCGCATCAGGCTCCCTGCTCAGCGGGGACCTGCTTCTCCCTCTGCCTGCCACCCCCCCTGCTCGTGTGCGTGCTCTCTCTCCCTCTCTCTAACAAATAAATAAAAATCTTAAAAAAAAAGAGAAATGTTTATAAAAAAAATAAACAATTCTTCTAATCTGCAACATTATTAGTGGTTTCCATCTGTGTCTCCAACACTGGGTAGTCTATTTCCTAGCTAGGTCTGGAGATAAAGTAACAGGTAAGACAGTGCCTCCATCTTCAAGAAATCGGGTAGACTTGTCTATGAGGGGTCATAAGGTCACAAAGGAAGGAGAAGTCAGTTCTATCTGGAGGAAAGGAGGGGGATTAGGAAAGTCTTCAAAGAAAAGGGGCGCCTGGGTGGTTCAGTCATTAAGCCTCTGCCTTCGGCTCAGGTCATGATCCCAGGGTCCCGGGATCGAGCTCCACATCAGGCTCCCCGCTCCGTGGGAGGCCTGCTTCTCCCTCTCCCACTCCCCCTGCTTGTGTTCCCTCTCTCGTTCTGTCAAATAAATAAAATCTTAAAAAAGAAAAAAAGAAGAAATGATGCGAAGGAGGGGGGACCGTCGAACAACAGCGTGTGCCCGTTGTATGCCATGGGCTGGAACATTCCTGGCTGGGGCCCAGTGCTGGGGACACTGGGGCACAAACAGTTCTGGGGCGGGGGGAGACAGAACACACGGCTCTCGGTGTGCCAAGGCTCCTGTCCCTCAAGTCCTCCAGGGCTGGAGCAGCCCAAGAACCGCAGAAGCTGAAGAGATGAGAGCGTGTTCCGTGAAACCGCCTCTTGGGCTGCTGACGGGGCCCAGGGAGCCCCACTGAAGCCGCACCTGGCTCGCTGTCGATCTGGGTCAGCACGTCCTCAATAGAGTCACCGTCACTCCTCAAGGTCTCGGGATCGGGGGGGGGTGTAGCCATGGCAGCGACACCAGTGAGCGATGTGCTTGGTTTTAAGAGGAGTTAGGTGGTGAAATCTGGGATTCTTCTCCAGGATTTCTTGTAAGACTTTTCTCATTGTCATTGCTCTTTGCCACTTAAAAACAGATTTTTTTGAATCAATATCAATTTCAAACTTTGCAGTGTGTTCAAATACATCACCCAACAGTAAATGACCATGCTAACTTAACCTGTTAGAATTTTTTTTTTTTAATCTGATTGTGTTTTTAGAAAGTTTTAAAAAGAAGCGAAGTAACTGATGTTCATGAAATAACACTGAAACTCCCAGGTCTGGCCTAGAAGGTTTTTCGCCTGGTCTCCAACTGTGGTCTCCAGCTTCCCTCTTCCTGCCGAACTTCTCCGAACCCGTCACACTAACCTTCTCACAGCTTCCTAGGCACGCCTCCCGACGTGCCACCTTCTCCCACAGCCCCACCATTGGCACAGTAGCTGCCACGTTGTAAGGACTCAACAAATACTTGGTTTCATTGTAATATATTGAAAGAAAATCATAAAAGATGTTTAGAAATTTTTACCAATGCAGAAACAAGCAGCAGACCTTTCAAAGGCTAGCTACAAGTGTTCGAAGGTGAGATTTTACATGGAGGAAAAAAGTCTCCCATTAAATAGTCAACAAAATACGCTGTAACTTTCATCACTGTCCCGGAAGCGGCCAGCCCGCACGGCTTCCGGGTCTGGCCTTCCCAGGCTCCCAGAGGCAGCCCGCACAGCAACTGGTATTACCTCGGCAGCTCTCCTTTTCCCAATGTTCCAGGCGTAATACTGCTCCACGGACTTCGCAGAAAAGCAGCTGGCGTCCTCACCTAGGGCGCACATATCCAGCACGCTCTGAATAAAGTTGTTAGACTGAAACCAAATCGTATTCACTAGAGGGATCCTTACCGGCCAAGCTCACCTGCAGCCTAACACAGAGGCCTTCTGCCTAAGAGGGAGGGCGGCGTCTTTATCCGTGTCTACTCAAACAGCACGCCCTCTGGGAAACCGGTGGCTTCTCCGGCAGAAGACTACCTACCTGCGCAGCGCGGGGCGCCCAGCTCTCCAGCAGGAGCAGACCTGAGGGCTAGCCCTGCTGCGCCGTTAACCCACAGCACCCCTCTGGGCCTCAGCTTTCCTATCTCTAAAATGACTGTTGCGAAAGTTGGGTTTCTGACCTGCCTTCCAGCTCTAATATTCTGTCTTAGTATCTAAAATTTTTAAACACAGAGATTTTTAAATTTTTTCCTGCTGGGCTAGGAAAATGTCCCTGAGTATTTACTTGGAACTACCGCAAAACGATCCCCAGACTTCAACCAAGGGAAAAAGAGGTAATTTCTTTGCCGTTAGAAAAAAAACAAGCAGGGTAGTCTGTACTTTCGTTTTCATATTCCCATGAATGTAGTATGATAATCTGCTTTATCCCTTGCCTGTAAATGTCTGCAGTCATCTTGCTCAAAAGCATTCACCTAAGTATCAACAGACTATCTGCCCCCTAAAGGCGGTTGGTTCTGTCAAAACAATTGAGGCTGAGAAGCAAGCGTTCAGTCTTGCTGACGAACGGCAGCAACAGAGCAGACTTCACTGCTCCAAGTCTTGATAGTCGTGCATTTCAGCAAAGTGCGGGGTAGTGAGTGATAGAAGATTAATGGCTCTGGAGTCAAACAGGCCTCGGTTAGTATCCTTCCTCGCCCCCCATAGTTAGTGATCTTGAGCAAGTTACTTAACCTTGCTTATCCTCAGTTTTCTCATCTGTAAAACGCGAGATGATACCACCTATCCCACAAGAGACCGTAAAAGTACCAAGCCCGCAAAAGCTGGCACATTGTAGGCAAATGTTAATCTCTTTCCTTATTAATAAACATTAAAAACTAATGCAGTTTTCATTATATACACAACAGACTTACAATTTACATGCAATAATAAATGTAAAAAATTCCTTCCTTGGATCAAACACAGTGAAAACAGTAAAAGACCAACTGGTTGGTTGACGACCAAGATATTGTGAATTCTAAAATCCTGCAAATGAGCTATAGTTAGAACTCAAACCGCCTAAGGTAACCACCACATCCGTTATTAATTTAGAATACAAAATGATTTAAGTTGACTTAATAGCCCAAGTAGTTCACAGCTTTAAAAATGCATCCATATATTCAGACTAATTGTCTTACTTTTTGCAGTGATTAAAGGGATCTTCTTTACTACTGCTGTTAAGAGTTGCTGGATAGTCTCCAAGTGGTCTATCCTGAGAGAGATAAAAGAAAAGAATATTAAGGTAGTAAGTACAGCAGTTTCTAGCCACATATGTATACGCACACACACACGCACGAATTCATGTGTATATTCCCTTCTTTCCAAGGGAATTAAAATTAACCAATTATACTGGGCATGTCTTTCCTTCCACAGATAGCCTTCTAAATATAAACTAGATGAGACCCAGGAATGGCAAATTATGCAAATATCACATTTCATCTATATTTTAAAATTAAAGTCACATACCTTTTTGCAGCTCGCCGCTAGGGCAGAACATTTCTATATACAAATGCCTATTCTTAGGATTAATATGGCTCATGCTGTCACCATTCATGTGAAAGTGGCTAAGTTTCCACTGTCCCCAATAACCTGACATACTTCAAAATACATGGTCAGAGGTGGGTTCCCAATTGGGAAATGAGAAAACCTCCTGAAGTATTTTTAGAAGAGTGAGTGTGTAGAGCCCATGAAAAGGCAGGTATTTACGATTAGGCAGGTGTGTGGATACTCAGGTGTAAAATGTATACACACCTGAGAATTACACCATGAGAAATTTCATGCCCAAGGATTCAGCAAAGAAAGTACATGCTTGTCAAGCTCTGCTGGAGGGAGATCTGTACCACCCGAGGCTCTGGAGGCGACAAGTCCAGGGCCACCCAGAGGTGATACCGCTGTGTTACACGAAGACTCCGCAGCTGTGCATCATCAAGTGCTGACACCTGCTCACTGCACGTGCGCAGAGGGTTCCACCCACCAAGGGGCTTACGTCTATACACACACAACTCTACACATACGCAGCTGTCACAGGTATGGGTTTTAAGAAAGTACCATATAAAACACCAAATGCACAACTTCCTTAGAAAGGACTGAAATAATTACTTAATGACATAGTTTCCCAGCTCAGAACTTTCTTCTGTTTTCACTGCTGTCTGGCCCTCCTGAGAGAGGCAGCCTGGCCCAGGCGCTTCCGGTTCAGTCTTTACTACAAGGGAAGAGCAACAAAAAGAGAGCTGTCAGCCTTCAATGACGGAAGGACACATGAGGCAGAAACAAAAGCTCTTCCACTGAGACTCGGTGAGGAAACTGCCACACAGCTGCTGTAGGGACACAGCCAGGGGACTGAGATGGCACCCAGAGTCACGGGATCAGCAGACAAGGGAGGCACTGTTACCCTGGGTCTCGGGGAGCAACTCCAGGCTCATGACAAGGTGGGGCAATAAAGTGGCTTTTTACATATTTCTTACAGAGTCAACCACACTGCTATGCAATATCCCCCTCACTCGCGCGCACGCACACGCACACACGCACACGCACACTGCCACATTAAAATACAATGCTGGCCTGTTCTAAGTTCTAGTATCCTTTTGGATATCATCTCTCCAGCTAAGATTATCAACTTTTAGCATTATCTTAGTGTTCTGAGACATAAGGCAGAAAGCAAAAATCAGATCTGCTGTGCTTGGCAACAGCCACGCCAAGCACAGTAGGCTTTAATCTTACCAAATCTACTGATGGAAGATAGCAATGTCTCAGTGCACGTGCCTCCCTGTACTCCCGCAGTCTTCCTGGATCTTTTGATCCATGACCACACACTTTCTGCTTCTGCATTAGCTTCTTTGCCTTCGATCTCTTCCCCTTACAACTCACCGTGCACATCAGCACCAGAAAATTTTCCTAAGTGACCTTTCTCGTGTCATTTCCGTAGTCAACATCCTCAGTACTTTCCTATATAACAAGGGTCTACAAATGACATCTACTCATACATCTCTCCCCCTTTTTACTGATCCATAACTTACATAAATGCACAAATATCAAATGTATAGTTCAACTGCCTATGTATACGCCCATGTACAGCATTCCAGTCAAGATATAGAGTATTTTGGGGCGCCTGGTTGGCTCAGTCAGAAGAGCATGGGACTCTTGATCTCGGGGTCATGCCACAATGGGTACAGAGATTACTTAAATAAAACTCAAAAAAAAAAAAAAAAAAAGATGGAGTATTCCTAGTCCTCAACCAGGCTCCCTATGCTTTTGGCAGTTCCTGTCTGCCAAAGATAACCACCTTTTACCCACTTTGAATTTCACATAACTGGAATCATACTGTACATAATCCTTTGCATCAGCATCTTTTTATCTATTAAAAATAACAATGCAATGGACATTCTTGCATATGTCTTTTGGTGGATGGACATATGTGTGCATTTCCTGGAAGTGTATTTCCTGGAACACAGGGCGGATGTATGTTTAGCTTTATTAGACAATGCCAAACTGCTTTATTACATCAATTTACACTTCCACCAGCAGTGTATGCAAGTTCCAGCTGCTTTGCATCCTTGCCAAAACTTGGTATGGCCAGTGTTTTAAATTTTGGTGATCTAACAGCATCTCACTATGGCTTTAATTTGCAGTTCCTTGATAACTAATGAGCTTGAACAACTTTTCACATCTTTATGAGCTATCTGGATAACCTCTTCTGTGCAGTTTCTGTTCACATTTTTTTGCTCTTAAAACATCTGTGCCCCAAATCATGAAGATATTCTTATCTTCTCTGATAGAAAGTTTTCCTGTTTTACCTTTCACATTTAGGTCCGTAATCCAACTCAAATTAATTTTTGTTTATGGTATAAGGTTCACTGTTTTCCCAAATGGATATATCTAATTAACCCAGCACTACTTATGGAAAAGGACTTCCTTTCCCTACCGAATGTCATAAATCAAGAGACCATAAACGTGTGAGTCTATTTCGGGGCTCTCTTCTATTCCATTATTCTGTCTACCCTTGAATACAACACTATCTCAATACTGTAGCACTACAGTATGTGTATCTGGTGATCCAAGTGCCCTACCATTTTGTTCTTCAAAACTGCCTCAGCCATTCTGGGCCTTTGCATTTCCACATACATTTGAGACTCAGTCTGTCCATTTCTACACACACACAAAACAACACTGTAGGCATTCTGGCTGGGACTATATTGATTCTGTATGTCATTTTTTGGGGGGAGAGCTGATAACACATCAGGTCTTTCTGTATATTAATATAATTTCTCATATTTATAAAATTTACAGTTGAGCCTTGAACAACTCGGAGGGTTAGGGGTGCCACATCTCTGCAGTTGAAACCCATGCGTAACTTCTGATTCCCCAAAAACCAACTACGAATAGTGTACTACTGATTGGAAGCCTTACTGATAACATAAATGTTGATTAACACATATTTTGTACGTTGTATGTATTATATACTGTATTCTTACAATAAAGTTAGAGAAAAGAAAATATTAAGAAAATCATAAAGAAGAGGAAATACATTTATAGTATTGTACTGTATTGAAACAAATCTGTAAGTGGACCTGCACAGTTCAAACCTGCGTTGTTTAAGGGTCAACTGTATTTAAAACAATAAGGTGTATCCTCCCATTTATTTAGGTCTTTTCACTTTCTCTCAGAACTGTTTAGTAGGTTGTTAGCACTTCATTTCTATATAAAATTAATTTTTTACATGTCTATATTGACTTGTATTGAATGACCCTAATTTAATTTCACTGTTAGCAATATATATCCCCCCAATCCCTAGTGATTCCAAGACTTCAAGAAACAGAAGGAAGTCCTTAGAAAAAGTTCAGATACTCCAGTTCTATAGGTACAAGTGTACTCACATTAATCTGGCCCTCCAACAACTACGGAATTATAGAATTAGCATTTTCAGGTTGACACAGCTATTCTACTATAGAAAGGACAGCATATGTTCTCCAAGACTTGTACATACAGCCCCAGACTGGAAACAACCCTAATGTCCACCAATAGGAGAAATGACAAACAAATTATGGTGTATTCCCTACAATGTGGAATACTATTCAGGTACAATATGTATGAATCTCAAAAACATTATGGTAAATAAATACAACCAGACATAAAAAAATGCATGTGCTTCCACTCATATAAAGTTAAAAAAATAGACATAACTGATCTACTGTAAGGGAAATCAGAACAGTGGTTGCCTATGGGGGTTGGGAACTGACAGGAAGGGGCACAAGGTGATGAAAATTTCTGTATCTTGAATGGAAAATGGGTTACATGGGTTTATAACAAAGTTCATCAAATGGCATGCTTAGTACCTTTGCATTTCAATATACAAGATTTTATCACAATTCAAATACAGAGATGCTCTGACCCCAGTCCAAAATGAACTGAATCCGAATCTGCATGAGGAAGGCCTATGAAATGGAACCATTATTGAGGAGAAATGCTGGTCCAGGCTAATACAAGTTCTTTTATCAGCTACCTTCTGATCAGGGGTTGGCAAACTTTTCTTATAAAGGACCAATCAGTGATCTCGACTGGAACTTATCAACTTGGACTTGGCAGAGCACCCACAGATCATATGTAAATAAATGGGAATAGCTGGGTGCCAATTAATTTTATTTAAAAAACAGGCAGGGGACTGTAATCAGCAAACCCATTTTAGCTGGTCACGCCTTAAGTTACAAATCCACCTTTTCTCAAGACTGGTGTGAAAGATCTGGCATGTCTGAAAAGCAGACTACTTCAAATCCTGACTGCACTGCTTTTTAACTTTCAAGATTTAGGAAGTGGATACTTCATATCTCCGAACTTCAGTTTCCTCATCTACAAAATGGGCATAAGAGCTATCTGGAAGCCTTGTGATAATTAGTGATCTACATAAAGCAGCCAGCGTGGTGCCTGGTACTCCCAAGGCTCTTAGCACACGGCAGCTCTCAGTATTCTAGATGTTACAGACATCACAGTGTGCTGCTTTAACCCACCACACCATCTCAATCTACTCAGTGGTCAGAAATGTCCCCCTTGCCAGCCTGCCAAAACCTGGCCCTACCTGAAGCTCCTTTACCACAACTATACACCCCAGATGAGTCTCCCTAATTGGTTTACTTCCCCAAACAAGCCCTCTGAGTCTTTGTCTCTACTGCTCCCTCAAAATACTTCAGTCAAGTCCAGGTTATAATCCATATTCCATAAAAATTCCTACCCCCTCCATACCCCCACCAACCCTGAGCAGACATCCTAGACTGAAATATTGCAGCATTCACTTTCCAGATCACTTATCCTGCATTTATCAATCACTGCTTGTGGTCTACTACTACTCTCTTCAACCTGATTTGAAGTTTTTTTTTTTTTTTTTTTTTAAAGATTTTATTTATTTGACAGAGAGAGACACAGCGAGAGAGGGAACACAAGCAGAGGGAGTGGAAGAGGGAGAAGCAGGCCTCCCGCTGAGCAGGGAGCCCGATGCGGGGCTCGATCCCAGGACCCCAAGATCATGACCTGAGCTGAAGGCAGACACTTAACAACTGAGCCACCCAGGCGCCCCTGATTTTATAAGTTCTTAAAGTGCAGATGATCCTTTACCCATCTCTGTTTCCCTCAGTGTCAAGTCTATATATAAACACTCGGTAAGTATTTCTGACGTGACTGACTCAGACAGGCTGAAATTCAAGGCACCCAGGTTACAATGATGTCTTACACAAAACTTGCAGGCAAAAATACCATGAGAAACTCCCTACCTTTTGTAACAGCCGCTGGAGCAGAGCTGGGGATAATCGGAGTTGGGGCAGCTACAGGCAGAACGGCAGGTGATTTGTTGGCAGAAAATGACTGAACCACTAACAGGTTTAAAAAAAAAAAAAGGAGAGGATGTAAGAAATATAGAAATTATTACTCCCAGGTGATGGCCTCATTTTAGACGAATGGCACAAAAACAATTTCAGTACAATATTCAAAAGGTCCTCACTTAATATAGTGATTTGACAAAGTTGGCTGTTTACTGACGGGAACAGGGTACCTGAGCTATGATCTTCAACTGTGGAAATGGGGGCTTGTCACTAAGAAAATAAAAATCCAATTAGCCTGGAACTCTCATAAATGCTTAAAATGCTCCCCCTCTACTCAACTTTAGAAACGGGGAGCTATTTAGAAACCAATGGGTCATCTGGGGTTCACGTTCAGTGCGAGAGCTGGTGCTCCAGAGTTCAAAACGCCAAGGAGAGCAGATGGCCAAAGGGCAGACGGCACGGGGAGGGGCCGCGGGCAGAATGGGGACACGCGGCCCGCCCGGAGGTGGAGGCCCGCATGCCCCAAGGGGACAGACTCACCTTTATTCACAGGCATCAGGATAGTCTGTACACCTCCGGATGTATTTACACCGAGTGGCTTGAGCTGGCTGGGGATCGTCAGGACAGCCTGCTGGGGAGTGGATTGACTGGAGTGAATCTTTAGCAATCCTAAAACAAGTTGGAAGATAAGGCCAAACTGAAGATCAGATGCTTCCTTAAAGTCCTGCCCTCTTGAGCAGTCACATTTTCTCACAGGAGGAAGGTCTTAGGACATTTACCCCTTCGATAAACAGAGCGGGAAGCAATGGATATGCCAGATTTCACAATGAAACAATGATGTGACAGTGAGGACTGAGTTTTGCCCCACAATCATAAAGTAAGAGAAATTTTTGGAAAAATAGAATAGAAAAAAAAGAAAAGGTCACCCAGAGTCCAATGGTGGAGACAACAGTATTAACATCTTAAGATAGTTCTTTTCCATGTCTGTTTTCTATGACAATTTCTTCATTCTGTATCCAGCTGTGATAGGCACAAATTGGATGTAAAATTTTATATTCTGATTTGGAGAACTGTCATTTTCCTACTTAAAAACCTTCTCTGGCTCCTGGCTGCCTAGAGAATGTTTCCAAAATTAGTTTCAGAGTATTCAGAGTCCACTTTAATCTGGTCCCAGTTTATCTGTGTCCCGCTCACACCATCCCTATAGATCGAATACTTTGAAAATGTGTGTACTCACCACACCTTCTAATTTCTACCTCTGTGCAGCTCTTATTTTCCAAACATCGGACATTCTCCATGTATTATTTTTTTTTAAAGTAAACTCTACCCACAATGTGGGGCTCAAACTCAAGACCCCAAAATCGAGAGTAGCACGCTCAATTGACCAAGCCAGCCTGACGCGCCCCCCCTTACCATTCTAGAAAGGGTCATCCTCTCCCATTTTCCTTTAGGGGTAACTTTCATACTCCCATTTCCCTTACACACTACTGGAGGCATTCAGAGGGCCGGTAAAAAACGACAAAGGGCTTTTATCATGAGACAGCACATAAAACACAACATAAATACATGCTGTCACATAACAACTACTTAAAAACAGAATTTGAGGGGCGCCTGGGTGGCTGGTTCAGTTAAGCATCGGACTCTTGATTTTGGCTTCTGTCATGATCTCAGGGTGGTGAGATCGAGCTCTGCGGTCAGCGGGGAGCCTGCTTAAGATCTGCCCCGCCACCCCCCGCAACCGCTCACACGTGCACTCTCTCTCTCTAAAAAAAACAAAAACATAGGATTGGAGGCTCAAGATACTTTAAGGCAATGGAAAACAGCAGGTATGAGTAAAAGGAAAGGAATCATCTTACACACTTTCTGAAACAAAGCCTTAAATAAAAAAGAAAATCTTTCTTTGGAATAGATGTGTGTGAAATCAGTCAGGTGGTAAGTTCTGAGATGTGCCCTCACAGACAACAATGACCTGGTTTTTCATATTTTTAAAATCCTTATTTTTATCAAAATATAACATGCTTATCAGCTGAAAAGTAAAAAAGTGCTAACAAGGTTTTTAATTAAATACAGCCACTCTTTCCTCCACCTCCCTGTCCTCATGTAGTTCCTCAGCAGCATCTACTTTCAACCCTTTTGGCTCTTTCTTTTAATACTTATCCCAGTAACTTTAAAAGACTGTGTCTAGGGCGCTTGGGTGGCTCAGTTGGTTAAGCGACTGCCTTCGGCTCAGGTCATGATCCTGGAGTCCCGGGATCGAGTCCCGCATCGGGCTCCCTGCTCGGCAGGGAGCCTGCTTCTCCCTCTGACCCTCCCCCCTCTCACGTGCTCTCTTTCTCTCTCTCTCAAATAAATAAATTAAAAAAAAAAAAAAAAAGACTGTGTCTACTGTAGGCCTTGATTTTGATGTAACATTTTGATGGTACACACTGACTTGCTATTAGAGTAGATATAGGTATTTTAAAGCCACCAGTACTGTTCTCTGCTGATCCAAAGAACACCATATAACACTGAGATTCCATTTTGTTCTCTGGAGATATCTCCTCTTTTTTCAGTTCTTAGTTCTCCTTCAACCTCTTACCAAGTCTCCCCACTTCCTTCAGAAATGCTACAACCCCCCCCCTTATATAATTCTCCCTATGGTCAGCTCTCCTAGATAACTTCTAGTTCCACTCCGTCTAAGAGATAACTTTCCCCAGCTCCCTGATCTGCTCCACTCTGTCCTTGGCTGCCATCCTGGGACACCCTTCACCATGACCCTGGAATTCCCTTTGCCTTCCATGTTGGATCCCATTTCCTCCTCTTTCTTGCTCTACACCTCTTCACTCTGGTAAAAAAATATTTATTTTAGTAATGGCTCGAGACAGGGAGCATAGGAAATGGAACTTTGCCTGTCAGAATATATTTCTACCCTCACTCTCAGGAATGATCTGGCTGACGACAGAATTCTTGACTGGAAGTCATTTTCCCCTAGACTTTTGAAGAGTAGGATCATGGCTTCCAGCACTGCTGAGAAGCCCAATAATAATGTAATTTCTGAACTTCCCTGTTTCTTCTTCTGACGGCTTGTAAGACCTTCTCCTTGCCCCTGGTGTTCTGATTTCATGAACAAACTCTGCCTCCATGTGAGCCGTCTTTCATTTGCTGTATCACACACTGTGCTTTTGAGCTTGGAAGTCTGTCCCTTCAATCCTGAGATAAACGGTTTCCTCTCTCGGATCACTTCCTTCCCACTATCTTCTGTTTTCTTTCTGGTACTTCTTTTAGTCTGATGTTGCCAGGACTCCCTGATACACCACTGAATTTTCTTTCTTAGTGTCTACTTCTTGGTCTGCTCTCTGCTTCCACCTTGTGCCCCACAGTTTAGTCTAAATGCTGCAGCCAGTGATCCTGTTGAAAGGTAAGGCAATCATGTTACGCCTTAGTTTTAAATCCTCCAATGGCTTCCCTTGGAGTAAAAGTCAAAGTTCTTAACATGACCTACAAAGGCTCTATGTGATTTGGCCCCCATCCTCTGACTTTATGTCCCAATACTCCTTCCCCTGCTCACCCTGCTCTAGTCACAACAGTGACCTTGTTCAAAATACTCCCTAACGCACACACTTTAATTAAAAAATTAATTACCTCAGTAAAAATAGAGTCGACATATACATGAAAAATTAACGGGCAGCAGATAATAGTTTGGTTTGTCTATGAAAACATTATACATAAAAAAAAAAAAAAAATTATACATAGAAAGTTTCAGCAGCAGCATCTCAGGAAACAAGAACTTAAAGCCAGGAGACTTCATTTACTTCATGTTAAAAACTTAATTAGAAAAGGAAAAGGCGATGTAATGTATGGGGATTAACATAAGAATATAAAAAAAAAAAACCAGTTGTATTTCTACACATGTGCAATAAATAATCCAAAAATGAAAAAAAAAAAAAAAAGAAAAGGGAAAGGCAGGGGTGTCTGGGTAGCTCAGTTGGTTAAGCGTCCGACTCTTGACTTCAGCTCAGGTCATATCTATGGTGGTGGGATCAAGCCTGCACCGGGCTCCACGCTCAGTGGGGAGTCTGCTGGAGATTCTCTCCCTCTCCCACTGCCCCACCCCCAACCCCCGCTTGAGCTCTCTCTAAAAAAAGAAAAGGAAAGGGCATTTATTTCTCATAAAGTAATCCTCTATTTCTACAATTTCTACTCCAGTCCTAACACAGTGCCTGAGAACATTCTGTGAGCAGAGAACAGCACTCCCTATACCAGAACTTGGTCAATGGTAACTGGGAGGTAGAAGTCATGGGAAAAACTACCAGCCTTAATCTTTTGGTCTCGAACTACCCAAAAAATAAGACATGGGGGCTTGGAGACACGTATGAAATGTAGTAATAGCAATAAGAATAAAAATATTCACAATCTTTTATCCAAAGGTACTAAGGTACGTATGTGTATGCATGTATTAACGTATGTTTATGTGTGTATACATGTATCTCAGTAATACTTAGCTTCTTCTGTGTATCAGTGCCAGCCGGTAAGCTGGTAACAATCTGCAATAAGGTAATACAGAAGCGAAGAGTGTTCAGAAACTTTTCTAACACTGGGACACTGCTAGGACATTGTTATTGTATTTTACGGGAGTATCTGTCTGTGGTGGATTGCAGAAAAACAAAGCTGATCTTTCAAGTTTGAGAAGCAATGTTGTATATTATACCAGCCCACTGGCATCTGGGCAGCACAATGTAATCAAGCACATTAGTATTTTTGTGGCAAAACACAAATATTCATATTTAGTCGTATAAACAGCTTATCCAATGGAAGTCAGATTTCACACTAAAATTTTCACACAGACCAAGAAACAAAAAAACACCTTTGATTTTCACAGCTTTTTTGAACTTTAGAATTCAAGGAAATGTGGACAAGGATACTAAACATGCTAATAGCGGCAATTATTTATATAACGGCTACCATATGTCGGACAACAGTCTAAGCATTTACATATTGATTCATTTAATCCTCTCAACTGTATGAGGTCCGTATTATTATCAAGCTTATTTTACAGCCAAGGAAACCGAAGCAAGTTATTTTAACTAAGGCAATCTGGCTTCAGGATTTGTGCTGTATGTTAACCAAAGAAGTGAAAGGCACACTCTTCTGGGGCCATTTGGTGTGGGCACAAAGATGTCACCCATATTACCAGACCGCACACATGCCACTCTAATACTACCCAATCTAGTACCTAATGTCAAAAATCACGACTTGGAGTCATCAAGGCCAATTTATATTTTATATACTTTGTTTATGAAAGTATGTTTTATAATGTGTTCCATTCAAAATTGATAAAAAAAAAAAAAAAAGAAAAGAAAATGGCAATGTAAGGAGAGCAAACTCAGTTCTCCACAAAGTTACGTGATGAAAGCAGCTAAAATACTCCACAGAGCTCCAGATGGCTAAAATTGTATCATTTAAAAATTCTTATTCTATCCATAAACCATTTCAGACTAAGGATTTACGTGTCGATTTTAAGAATAAATTATCAAAAAAGCAGCCATATGGAAAATATTGCTGAGTTAATTATTTTTAACAACTTACTATACAAAATATCGTTTAAGACCTTCCAAAAATATTCTAGCCCAAAGACAGAAGAGAGAAAGAATGTCCTTCTGATACAACCGACCTGACACGGTGGCTTTCCCAGAGATGGGGTTTGGCGTGGGCACCAGGGACGTGGCGCTGATGACGGAGGGAGCAGCGGCCTTGCAGGCTGCCACGGGGGCCTGGCTCACACACACTGCTTGCTGCCCAGAAGTTTTCACAACAGAACCGATAGCAGACGATGAACTGGGAGTTGTTCCTTCCGACTGCTCACACATAGGGCCCAAAATAGTAGAAATTAAGAAGAAAGCAGTGTAACTTACTTAGAACAGTGACTGCCATGTAGTATATTCAATAAATATTCTCTATTAGCTATTATTTTTACCTACCTATTAAATGCCATGCCATTTAAAAAGACTGCCTCTCTTGTTAGTGTTTCCTACACTTTTAGAGTTCATGGACCAGAAAAAATTTTCAGTTTTAAAACAAGGAGGTATCAGAGGGTTACCACATTAAAAACAACAACAACAAAACCCAAAAACCCTCACCACCTATTTATAAAAGGATGTTTCAACACCAAAAAAAGGACATCATCTCAGAATACAAAAGTGAAATAAGATGAGTTTTATTAAAAACTCAATCTAATGTTTTAACATCTGTCTCATTCAACCAAGCAACATCTACCACACGCAGGCACAGTGTTAAACGCTAGGGCCCAGAGGTAACAGCCCTCCAGGAGGACAGGGCTACCAAACTGTGAGGAGTGCTGCCACAGGCGCAGGCACAAGGCACTACTAAGACTGACAGGAAAATTACTATTTCTGTCTAGGGATGCGGAGGGGAGAGTACCGGGGAAAGCTTCATGTACAAATATGGCACTTCAGGGGAATCTTCAAGATTTAAGACAGGGAAAGGGAGAGACAAAAGAATGTTTCTTGGCAGAAGTTGGCAGAAGATAGACGGTAGAAAGAGAGGCATGAAAGAACATGATATGCTCAAGGAACTACAAAGAAGAGTGGTATGAATAGGCATATGAAAGGCAGTAGGAGGAGATAAAGCCTGAAAAGCAAGCAAAATCGGCTTCAAAAAGACCTTAGGGTGCCAAGACAATTCAAGGGGGAAGAGCCTTCAAATGTTGCTGGACTAACTGGCTATCTACATACAAAAGAATGAAGTTTGGTCCCTACCTCACACCATATAATAATTAACTCAAAATGGAGCCAAGACCTACATGTAAGAGCTAAAACTATAAGACTCTTAGAAGAAAATATTGGCTTAAATTTTGTAATTTTGGATTAGGCAATGGTTTCTTAGCTATATCAAAAGCATAAGCAATAAGAGAAAAATAAATAAACTGGACTTCATCAAAATTAAAAAATTTTGTGGTTTTCAAAGAGTACCTTCAAGAAAGTGAATAGACAGCCCACAGAGTGGGAGAAAGTTTTTGCAAATCTCATAAGAGATTCATATCTAGAATATCTAAAGAACACTTAAAACTCAATAATAAAAAAATAATCCAACTAAATAATGGGCAGAGGATCTGAAGAGACATTTCTCCCAAAAAGATACAGAAATGGACAATAAGTACATGAAAAGATGCTCAGTATCATTAGCTAACGGGGAAATGCAAGTCAAAACCAGAAGGAAATATCATTTCACACCCACTAGAATGGCTTAACAACAACAACAAAAAAGGACAAGAACAAGCATTAGCAAGGATGTGGAAAAATTGGAGCCCTCACACATTGCTGGTAGGAGTCTAAAACGGTGCAGATGTCTGGGAAAACTGGCAGTTCCTCAAAATGTTAAACAGTTTACAATATGATCCAGGAATCCCTTTTCCACATATGTAGCCAAAAAAACCAAAAACATATGATTATACAAAAACTTGAACGTAAATGTTCACAGCAGCATTACTCATTATAGTAAAAATGTAGAAACCACCCAAATGTCCGTCAACTAATAAATACATAAACAAAACGTGGTATGGCCATAAAATTGGATATTGACCATTCAGCTATAAAGTACTGATACACGGTACAACACGGATGAACCCTGAGAATATGAGAAAGAAGCCAGACACAAGAAAGATTAGTGGTTGTCTAGTACCGGGGGGCAAGGGGGGGTAGGGAACAGGGAGTGACTGCTACTGGGTATGGAGTTTGCTTTAGGAGTGATAAAACATTCTAAAACAGAGAGTGGTGACGAATGCACAACCTTGAGAATATAATAAAAACCAGAGAAATGTACACTTGAAAATGGAGAATTTCATGGCATGTGAACTGTATTTCAGATTTTTAAAAAAGATAAATATGACCCACTGGTATACCTGCTAAATATCCTATATTTTTACTACTTTATGTTTCATTATGGTTTTCTACTGTCATGCTAATCCTCACCGGCTGGGCAGGACCGTTTGCTGAGAGCGCCACAGCTGGGGAAGTGGCAGTTGTGATAACCCCTCCTGCCACTCTCAGCATTGTGGTTCCAGGCTTTGAGAGTTGTGAGGTGGCTGGCACAGACTTCAGTGTGCCATCAGATATTTTCATTAGCGATGCTTGTCCCCCAGGGGCTGCCTGCAGAAACAAAATGGGTTGAAGTAATAATGTTGCCCTGGTTCACAGGCACAATTTATTCTTTACCTATGCTGGGCCCAAGAATTAGAGCAGAGCCAAGAAAGAGTCACCATATGAGGTGTTTATGCACCTTTCCAATAAGCTCTCAAGTTTGACTTTTTACGTACAGATGTTCCTTTACCCCTAATGTAGAACAAGTAAATGAATGCATCTGTAAGCCACTATTTGGCAGCAGTGACTTCAAAGATACCAGGTCATGTGTTATCAAAATAAGTGAGTCCAAAACACTCTTAAATGTATATGTAATCTTTAAACATGAAAATCTAAACAAGATGGGCCAGATTTAAATGGGTACATTAAGTGCTCCTGGCTAATACAGGCTGAGCATTTTACTACCATTCAACAAATTATAGTTTTAGTGGGTTAAATCAAGGCTCAGCAAATTTTTTCTGAGAACGGTATAAGCATGTACAGCATTGCAGGCCATATGGTCTTGGTTTCAACTCCTCAGCTCTACGTTATAGATGAAATGGGGGTGGCTGTGTGCCAGTAAGTTATTATTTATAAAAACAGGGAGCCTTGGGCATAGTGTGCGGACCCCTGGCCCAAATGACTGCTTAGTGCCCAAATTAATACACTCCACAAGCAGATACCATTCTTCAGTCCCCAAGGAGTTACTTTGTGTCAGGAATAGCAGAAAGCATTTTTACATACCTTATGTCATTCAATCTTTTCATAAACCTTATAGGGTAGATTTTAGTTTCATTTTACAGAGGAAGAGATTAAGCTCAGTAATTTTACCAGGGTCACACAGTAACTGGAGGGGCCATGATTAGAATCCAGAAGTAGCAGCCATGGCATAATCTGCATTGGAGTCTAATGCAAATTAAAACCACAATGAGGGGGCGCCTGGGTGACTCAGTCATTAATCAGCTGCCTTCGGCTCAGGTTATGATCCCAGTGTCCTGGGCTTCTCCCTCTCCCACTCCCCCTCCCCCTGCTTGTGTTCCCTCTCTCGCTGTGTCTCGCTCTGTCAAATAAATAAATAAAATCTTTAAAAAATTTTTTTTAAAAGTTAAAAAAAAAACCCACAATGAGATATCACTTCATACTCACAAAAACGGCTAAAAATAAAAGGAAGACAGTCCTCCGTGTTGTTGAGGATGCAGGACAACTGGAACTCTCTCACATTATTTATGGGAGCATCAAATGGTACAACCACTTTGCAACCAATTTGTCAGTTTCTTATAAACTTTCTTAGACACATATACTTACCCTAGGACCTAGCTCTTCTACTGTACAAGAGATCTACACAAGAATGTTCGTATCAGTATGGTTCATAATCAAAAACTGGAAATAATCCAAATGTCCATAAACAGGAGAATAAAAGTCATACAACAAAATACTACGTAAGAATAAACTACTGATACACATATGGATAAATCTCAAAAACATGCTGGAACAAAAGAAGCTAGACATGAAAGACTATATACTATATAATTTTACTGACATGAAGTTCAGGAACAGACAGATTAGCCCATCTATGGTGACAGAAACAGAAAAATGATGACTGAAAGGGAAATGAGGGTACGTTTTAGAGTGATGGACATGTTCTGTATCTTGATTGGGATAGTGCTTGCATGAGTTTACACACTGGTCAACACTCATTGAACAGTACACTTATGATCTGTGCATTGCTTTATGTAAATAATACTTATTAAAAAGCAACGGTAATTGTTCTGCTGTGGCTGAACAGGGAGAATGTCACTACACTGGCTGCAACCATAAACAGGTAAGAAGAAATAAGCTAAGATTTTAAAGAACTGCCTAAAGAATTTTGGGGCCTCATATCTGTTTAAATACTAAACACATTTGACCAAAGAGAAATTAGTACTCAAAGAAACCAAATACTATGAATATGAAAAGATCAATGATCAAGGAAAAAAAAGAGAAGATGCATAACTATCATAATCAAGAATGAAAGGGAGGGGGCGCCTGGGTGGCTCAGTTGGTTGAGCATCCGACTCTTGATTTAGCTCAGGTCATGATCTCAGGGTTGTGAGACTGAGCCCCACAGTGGGCCCCATGCTGGGCGTGGAGGCCTGCTTAAGATTCTCTCTCTCCCTCTGTCTCTCTCCCCTCAACCCCCCAATCCCCACTCAGGCACACTTGCTCTAAAAAGAAAAAGAAAAAAGAAAAAGAAATAAAAGGGGGCAATCACTAAAGATTTTACAGACATTAAATGGATAATAAAGGAAAATTATGAATAATTTTATTCTAGTAAATTCAACCACTTAGATGAAATGGACACATTCCTTTAAAGGCATAACTTACCAAACCTCCCTCAATATAAAACAAATAACCTGAATAGTCCTGTATCTAGTAAATAAATTGAAATCGTAGTTAAAAACCTTCCCAATTAACAAGACTTCAGGCCATTATGGCTTCACTGGTATACGCTAAACAGTTAAGAAACAATACCAATTCTACATAAAATCTTCAAAACAAAGTGAACAGGAAAGAAAAGTTTCTAACTCATTTTAGGAGGCCAGCAGTACTCTGATAACAAAACCAGACAAGAATTACAAAGAAAACCACTGACTTGTGGTTTTCTTTGTAATTCTTACAGAAACCCTTACAGAAATTCTAAACAAAATTTTGTCAAATGAAACCCAACAATACATTAAAACAGGGTAACATGTCAAAACCAAGTGAGTTTTCCAGTACAGGGCTGGTTTAACACTTTTTAAAAACATTTTTTATGTTTTTAAAGTAATCTCTATGCCCAATGTAGGACTCGAACTCATGACCCTGAGATCAAGAGTCACATGCTCCCCCAACTGAGCCAGCCAGGCACACCTTGGTTTAACATTTTAAAAATTAATGTAATTCACCATGTTAACAAAAAAAAGAAAAACCATATGATCTTCTCAATAAACACAGAAAAAACATTTGACAAAAATCCAATATCCACATTCCATGCTTTAAGAACTACTGATTTATACACAGAGAAAATGCATTGTATTTGATAAATGGTATCATACTGCCTACATCCTTCCATACCTTGTTTGCTTTGTTTGGTAAATTTCTGAGATCTAGCTATAGATTCTCCCACAGGTGATTATGACATCCTTCACCCAGCTAAAATTCACAGTCATTATTCTTTGGCTTATACTAAAGAATGCTGTAGAAACATGTACCAAACCCCCTACAGCATTTACTTTTTACAGCTGGCCCTTGAACAACATGGGGTTTGAGCTACACAGGTCCACTAAGTGGGTTTTTTTGTTGTTGTTATTTTAAGAAGGCTCCATACTCACCTGGGGCTTGAACTCACAACCCTGATATCAAGAGTCACACACTCTACTGACTGAGCCGGTCGGGTGCCCCTATGGGTTTGTTTGTTTGTTTGTTTTTAAAATAAATACAGTAATAGTTCTGTAAATATTTCTTTTTCCCTATGATTTCTTAATAACATTTTTTCTCTAGCTTACTTGACTGTCAGAATAGAGTATATAATACATACAACGTACAAAATGTGTGTTAATCGACTGTTTTCAGTAAGGCTCCTGGTCAACAGTAGGCTATTAATAGTGGAGGAAGTCCAGTTATGTGAATTTTCCACTGTGTTAGAGGTTGGCGCCCCTAACCCCAGCACTGTTCAAGGGTCAAGTGTATATGGATACTGTGGCTGTCATTAGCTATTATACTACTCAGAATCTCCTATAAGAAGTTCCTCCAGAGAAATTTTAGAATGAGTTATCAAGAAAATTTTGTTTCTTTCAAGGAAATATTATGTAGGTATTTTTTTTTTTGCCTCTCACAAATACTGTGAATTGTATAACTGATCGTGCTTCTGATTTGCTTTGGCAAATACTATTAATTACACAGGACATAACTGTTTGCATATCTAAGAACTCTCTGGCCTTATCTTCTCATTCTACTTACAATTTCCCCGAATCTCAAGATTTTATTCTTATTTTTCTATACTATTTTATTGTTCATTTTCTCATGCAACCTTAATTTCTTTGTGGAAAGAGATAAGCTGTAAATGTTTAAATAAATGCCATCACCACCCTGTATTTGGAGTATATGTGTGTGTATTTACCTGGGTAAACAAAGTGGTTTTCTGTCCAGAGATGACTTTTAATGTTTGTTGTCCTTGTGCAGAAGATGTGCTGACTCCCAGTGTTCCTTGGACCACTGACCCAGTAGTCAGCTGCTTTCCAGATGTCTGGGGTGATGGCTGACCAACTAAAAATGTACCCTAAGTTAGAAACAAAGAAGACCTACTCAGTAATTTCTTAAGTTCAAATGACTTGCCCTGACTCTTTAAATCACAAGGTACCATGTTACAAGCTATATATAATGCCCTTCTGTCAATTCTGCAACTCAGCCAAAATAACCGAAAAGAACAGCTCTCCACTCTCAGTGTCACTAGCAATAGCTATCCCCACTTCTGAAACTCGGCATAGTAGTTATGGAGGGGGCTGCTGGAAACTCAAGCTTTACAACCTAGTCCTTAAATCTGAATTATTCAGGCTGGTAACTACCCATCCTTCTCAATACGAACATCTAGACCAAAATTTCATGACCTTCCTTAGAGAGGCGTCAAGACTTTAAAAGCAGCGAGGGGGGGATGGCGCCTGGGTGGCTCAGTTGGTTAAGCGACTGCCTTCAGCTCAGGTCATGATCCTGGAGTCCCAGGATTGAGTCCCGTGTCGGGCTCCCTGCTCGGCAGGGAGTCTGCTTCTCCTTCTGACCGTCCCCCGTCTCATGCTCTCTCTCTCTCTCTCTCAAGTAAATAAATAAAATCTTTTAAAAATAAATAAATAAATAAAAGCAGCAAGGGGAAAGAAGATAGAAACTTGTTTCTAATCATGAATCCAGCCTAATTCCAAATGCCAAAACTTGATAGTATCTCTTTGGTTACTCCCTTCCAAGAGAAAATTTTCAAGTGCCTATTAATACTATTCATTACCTCATGGATTTAGGAGGCAACAGCATAGCAAAAATTTTTCTTTGAGTCAGAAAGCTCCGGGTTTAAATCCAAATTCTAGGAACGGGCTTAGCAGAGAGATCTTGGAAAAGTTACTTAAGTCTCTCTACATCCCCTTCTCTCAAAGCGAAACAAGCCCAAAATAATATAGATTTATAACGTGGCTAAAATGTTAGTACTGACTCCTGATCCCAGAGTCGTAAAGATAAATCCACTATAATTAAAGGCAGTTGTTAAATAACGAAAGGATTTGGAAGATACCAGTCACAAACGATCAGACCTGAGGAGTCTGCTTCAGGATGTAAGATGTGTAAGTCAGGTGCTGGGAGATCCCTCCAGGGCCGGCGGGGCTCTGGGTGCCTCCTGTTCCTCCTCCTCCGCCTCCGCCTCCGCCTCCTCCTCCGCCTCCGCCTCCCGCAGCTGAGCCAGACTGGAGGTCTGAAAATACAACGAAATGACAGCAACTTCACAAGAAGTAGTAAGAGGCTTACCGGAAAAAACAGATGAGTCCAGAGTGACGTTCCCTTTACAGCAACATTCCTTCCCTTTCCTATGTTCTCCCCCCTTTCTGGGGTAATATACCTATTCTGCGACAAGAGTAAGGGGAATGTCGAGGCGCCTGGGTGGCTCAGTCAGTTAAGCGTCTGCCTTCGGCCCAGGTCATGACCCCGGATCCTGGGATCGAGCCCCGTGCTGGGCTCCCTGCTCAGTGGGAAGCCTGCTTTTCCCCCTACCTGCCACTCCCCCTGCTTGTGTTCTTTAACAAATAAATACATTAAAAAAATCTTAAAAAAAAAAGAGTAAGGGGAATGTCCTAGAATTAAGGACTGAAACTGATTTCCTTTCAACTGAAGGACATCTGACTAGTTCAGCTCTCAGTACAATGAAGACTTAGCTTTAATAAGAGTTCTGATTTCGTTGTGGGAGACAAGAGTCTGATACTGACATTTTCTAACCAAGTGTTGACTAAAATGTGCTCAGAGAGAGAAGTGCTTCTAAACATTCCAGCATCTCATCCAATTTCAGTGACACTGCTCGAATTTAGTGCAATTTTACAGTACTCTCTTTTCTGTCTCCCTCTGCCCTGGAAAAAATGTGTTTTCCTCATATTGATACTGACTCCAGAGAATTTTTTAAATTCTATTTTAAAGCCTTTGGATCCTCTTTACTTCCCTTTTGGTGACATAATGTACATAAACTAAAACCTGAGTGGCTCTCTGGGTGAATTATGGAATCCTTACATTGTCCTTTTCTTACGTATTTCATTTTTATATACCACTGCTTAGGTAAGAAGGAAAAATGCCAGGGTGAGAGAACAGAAATCACCCATTACAGTCAGTAAACAAAATGGTGACTAGCTCACACGCTACATTTGGCAAGGGCGGCTCATTTCTAGTGAACCTAATTGCTATACCAATTATACTTCTGATTCAGAGGGAAATAATTCCTTTTTCCCTTTCCTTTCCAACACTATCCAAATTGTTTTTCTCTATATGTCAAAGCAAAAGTTTGTAAGTCTAGATAAACCACCTAATTTCCTTGGGGTTTTAAGGCTTATACACTATGGTTGACCCTGTATTTTTCTTTCCATCTCTAAACCTGGCCAACTTAAGATGCACATCTAAATAATGGCAGGGAGAGATACTTGATTCTACTCCTACTCCTATCCCCTCCAAAATAAATGAACATAGGCTTCCAGCTACCGTCTCCCCAGGTATCCCCAGCTTTTAGATACCACTGAAAAGAACACTTTCATTTACAGCTCACACGGACAGCTCTCTCCCAGCACAGCCTCAGTAACCATCCCTCTCCAGTGTGATTTCTTCCTGACCCCAAACTCTGAGTGGATAAACCCAAAATAACAGTGTCACCTCCTAGGACTATGATTATTTAAACCCACTTCTAGTTATGTGTATGTTTTACATCCATGTGGGCAAATACTACCATCATACCACCACACAGAGCTAGGGAAACGCGTCCTGAACAGGTAAGAGCTGCCCCTCGGGTGGATGAGATGAACATAGAACCAAATGATTTAATGACAGACTGACTAGCATTGTTGGTAGCTCGCAGGATGGCTCCTTGAGGGATCAGCAGCAGTTTCCCTTTTCCTGAAGGGTTCTTGCTGTTCGTTGTAAGGTAGAGTTTAGTGCCAGGAGGCAAATTTGCCAAGTTGGCCAAATTAGTGGCTGGTAGCTGCAATGTTGCCATTACTAAAATGATAAAGGGCAAAAAGAAAAAAAATAAAGAGGAAAAACAGTAAGGTAAATTGGAACTGAGGGCAATGCTATTGCTAAAATTAAAAACACAGATTAGTAAAATACTTATTAAAAAACACAAACTTCAGTAAAACTCCAGTTTGTTTTCCTAGATACATAATACTCAAAAGGCTGATATTCTTAAATATCTTGCTAATCAAAAAATAATTTACATACTAGAAGAGCTTGCTATAAATTACAAAGGAATTTATATTTGTACATAAACAGGATGACCATATGCCCCAGTTTGCCCAGAACAGTTCCAGTTTACACCTGTGTCCCATTTTTACACCTATGTCCCAATCATGAACAGTGACTCTTTTTACTCTCAAAAGTACTATGGTTGAGACAATCAAAGAAATAATAACCTTATCTATGGATGAATATATATTTCCTCCTGAAATCTGTTTAAAGCCCCTTTAATCAATTTCTAGTAATGAATGAATCTATGGATTTGAAACAAGACTTCTCGCCTCTCTCACTTTCTAAGAACTAAAAAAATGCCATAATCAACAACTGGCACGTATACTATGAAATGATCATTCACCTTTTTAAAGTCTCACCTATGTCAAAGGGCTTTCGCGTATTTCTTAGAATATACTTCTCGATTGCACATGGCTGTAAACCTCTAAACGTGACTCTTCAGTGAAAACTTACACATCAAAATTTCTGCAGTTACTCTGAATTCAAATCTCCATGAAATGAAGCCTACAGAACCACGTGCATCACCACAGGCAAAGGACTCACAGAGCCACCTCCAGCCAGCTGCACGAGTCCTCTTCCTCAGGACCCCTTTACTGTGCAAGCCTGGGGAAGCAAGAACCCTGGAAGCTGCCCCAGAACAGCAGAGACTGAAAACTGAGTGCCAGCGCTCTCCACCACTGCCACAACTCATCCCACCTCACACCACTGTGCAGCTCAGCAAATCTCTCGGGCCAGTCACCAGCACCTGGAGTCCAGCCCCTCGTTGCTCTGCATTCCTGATCTGAACCCACCTGCTCAGCCCTTCCTCCTCCTCCAGCTCTTTCATGGCACCCCCAGGAATTCCTGCTGTGGTCATTACACCCTCTAGAACCTCGACCTGTTGGAACGCTATCTCTTTTTGTGGTAATTAACACTGAGTCCTCTGAAAATATAGGACTTCCCCAGCAGCACCCTTAGCTAAAAGCTGTTTTTTGAATCTTACCTCAGTGTCTGAGGGCCAGGACTAGGGGAGGAGCCTCTGTGCTCTCCAGTGAGGCTTTCAGACCATTATCACCCTTCATTCCAGAAGAAAAAACCTGCTGGCTCCTGTGCGGTTCACGCTTGGCTCTACCACCTTACCCCTCACCTCTCTGCTCTCATTTACTGAACTCCCAATCACTTCCCCTCACTTGCTGAAGACTGACTCCCGACTCAGTCTTGCTCTAACGCCAACCATGGTCATCCTCAGTGACAGCACTGTAAGTGACCTGTTTAATTCTCCGGCTTCTCAGGCACTTCATTTTCTAAACTCCAAAGATCACTTCCTCCAACCCATCTGAAGCACTCTTTTTTAAAATTTTATTTTATTATGTTATGTTAATCAGCATACATCACATCATCAGTGTTTGATGTAGTGTTCCATGATTCATTGTTTGCGTGGACTTTGTCATCACCAACAAAATTCATCACCTCTGAAATCTTTATTTTGGACATCCACTACCTTCTTTCTCTTTTTTCTTCTGAATCTATTTTATGTTTTATATAAAGTTGATTTTGGTTATTCTTTCAATTTATTATTTGGTTTCTACATTTTCTTTTAAAATTTTTTTAGTCAAGTATAATTAACATACAGCATGAGTAGCAGATGTACATTATAATGATTCATCCACTACCTTCTATCCTTCTAACTCACTGCGACAATTCTTTAGCCTCATTAAGACCTTCAAAAATCAGTAAATGTATCTAATGTCTTAGGTATACTTTTTCATGCCCTCATAGAAACAACAAACACATGCAAGGTGTTTAAACTTATTTGGTAGAGAATGCATTAGTCAAGTATCTTAAAATGCTGCTGACAAACGACCATCCCAAGAATTTAAGTCTGAATACAACCCAAAATGGAGATATGGTCAAATGAAAATTATCCTTGAGACCTGAAAGCAGTAGCAAGAAATACCCTCTATTTTTATTGCGCTTGCTAAAACACACACACACATACACCTACTTACAGACCTCTATGTAAAATGTTACCCGGAAAAGATTAACATGTTTTTATATACTTGCTATATAAATCTAACAGGTTTTCTTACAACCAAATCAAACCACTAGCAAAGAACAGTCTAGAAGGAGCTGCTGCTGAAAGGGCCCCCAACAGTATCAGGTACCTGAGCCCTGCGATGCAGTCTTCTGCGGGCCGGCAGCAGTGACCTGCGCCTTGGTTAAGGCTTGCACCGGCTGAGCAACAATGGTTCCTCCACCTCCGCTCACAATGGCTTTGGCAACTCCTTGGGTCACAACTTGCTTTGGACCAACTGCTTTGGCAACAGAAGAGCTGGCCTTGGCTACAAGGATTTGGCCACCACTGATTGCCACAGCCTGTTTCACTGTTGAAGGTAGAGTAGACCCAACTGGCACCCCAACAACCTGTTGAAAATAGAGGAGAATCCACCAGTGCTGCTTCTCAGTCCTTTCAAGGGCTCTTAGAACAGTCACTCTGTTCTAGCAAAGATCAAAGCAAAGCCCTAGGTATAACTCATGGAGCCTAATTTAATTGTCTAGGAATGCTACCTATGACAGATGTGAACAACAGTATTTCTTACATTTGGGGTATTACTAAAATAAAAGGCTTTTGTCTTAACCCCAGCTACTATCTAGAACTTACCTTATGTGTTTTTCAATAAAAAACTTAGAAAATACAGGAATACAAAGAAAAAAATTCTACTTATCCAGAAATAACCTCTTATTCTTTAATTTTTTTTTTTTTTTTAAGTAAACTCCATCCCCAAGGTGGGGCTTGAACTCATGACCCCAAGATCAAGAGTCACACGTTCTGCCCAACTGAGCCAGCCAGGCACCCCCAGAAATAACCTCTTAATATTTTTAATATGTTTGCTTCCAATTCTTTTTAATGTACATTTTAAAACACAGATGAGGATCGCCATGTACAGATTTGTAATTTTTAAATTTAACATATTACAGGCATTTTCCAATGTTACTGTTTTTCAAAGACATTTTTAGACGGCCAAATATATTAGAACAGATATACCATAATCTATGCAAACATTTCACTACTGTGTGGATATCCAGGTAATTTTAAACTTCACATTAAGAAAAACTGCAATAGGGGCTCCTAGGTGGCTCAGTCGGTTAAGTGTCTGTCTTCAGCTCAGGTCATGATCTCAGGGTCCTGGGATCCAGCCCCGCATTGGGCTCCCTGCTCAGCAGGGAGTCTGCTTCTCTCTCTCCCTCTACCCTCCCCGTTCGTGCATGCTCTCTCTCAAACAGATAAATCTTAAAAAAGAAAAGAAAAACTGTGCCATAAACATTCCCATATATGAACTAGAAACTTCACTACATACTTTTAAAGGTCATCTCTTAGTAACCACTCCTATATTATCCCCATCTGAAACGCCTATTTCTTCATCTCTAGAACTCCTAACAATTCACATCATTTACTACGTAGTGTAACATGTGACACTTCTTCCAAATGATTTTTAAGAAAAGTTATATTTTTCTCTATACTTCTAATTTTTCCTTTCCTTAAAGGGAAACATTTGGTTAAGAAAGAAGTCTAGGGGCGCCTGGGTGACTCCATCGGTTAAGCGTCCGACTCTTGATTTTGGCTGGGGTCATGATCTCACGGTCATGGGTGCAGGCTGCATGGGGCTCTGCACTCAGTTGGAAGTCTGCTTCTCTCCCTCTCCCTCCACTCCTCCCCTACCAGGTGCACGCGCGCACACTCTCACATGCTCTAAAATAAATCAGTAAATCTTAAAAAAAAGGGGGGGGGGGCACCTGGGTGGTTCAGTCGGTTAGGCGTCTCCCTTCAGCTTGGGTCATGATCCCAGGGTCCTGTGATCGAGCCCCACATCAGGCTCCCCGGGGAGTCTGCTTATCCCTCTGATCCTCTCCCCTCTTGTACTCTCTCTCTCAAATAAATAAAATCTTAAGAAAAAAAAAAGTCTTAAAAAAAAAAAAAGACCCCAAAACCCAGATTATGCAAGTTGGAAATATCTGGTTCTGATAATTTAAAGTGAACTCTTTCGGGGTGCCTGAGTGGCTCAGTCGGTTAAGCGTCTGCCTTCAGCTCAGCTCATGATCCCAGGGCCCTGGGATTGAGCCCCGCATCGGGCTCTCTGCTCAGCAGAGAGCCTGCTTCTCCCTCTGCCTGCCACTCTGCCTATCTGTGCTCTCTATCTCTGTCAAATAAATAAATAAAATCTTTAAAAAAAAAATAAAGTGAACTCTTTCAAGTAAGAAAATACTATAGAACTCTTTTAAAAGTCAATAGTAGGATGTTAAATTAGAAAAAACAATTTAATTAACGGCAAATTGGGGTAGTGTTTCCCACTTCTCAGTTATTTCATAAAAAGAACTTCTCACCAGAAACTAGATGAAAAGACTTTTATAGGGTTAAAAGAATACAAAAAGATCTACCTTCTAAAAGTGAAAATGATAAAGTATTAGTACTTTTCACCCATCAGATTGGAGACAAGAATTTAAGTCTGGTAACACCAAGAAGTGACTGGAGGGTATGAGGAAACAGGAACATTTGTTCACTGCTAAAGAAAAGTAAATTTGTACAGCCACTCCCAAAAGGTACCGGCATATCTACTAAAATTGAAAATTCACATATCCCATGTTGTAACAATTCCTCTTTTAGAAACATATCCTAGAGAAATCTTAGACATGTGCTCAAGGGAACATATACAGAATGTCCAAGGTAGCATTATTTATAATTACAGAAAATTGTCAACAAACATAATATCTATAACATGTAACAACATGCTTAATGTCTACAGGTAGAGGAATGGATAAACTGTGGTATAAGACAGTCAGTGGAATAGCATTCATTAGTAAAAATGAATGAAGCAAAACTACATAAATCAGGAGCAACAAACTTTGACAGTACAAATACTGAAAGGGGAGCTGCAGAAATATATGAGTATAAATATCTTTTATGTAAATCTGCAAAACACACATTTCATGTTATTTGTGGCTATGGATTTATGCAATAAAAGTATGAACTGGAAAGCTACACATCCAAATTCATGATAGTGCTGCTTTTGGGAAAAACAAAATGGACTTCAACTCTGTCATGTTTCATTTGGGGAAAATATGAGATGAAATCAATACGACCATGTCAATTTTGGGTGGAGGATACATGGGCACTGATTATATTCTTCTCTGTATTTTACTTTAGAATCTTTCTAAATTAAAAATAATAGGATTACCAATAATAATAACAACAATAGGATTACCTAAGTAGAACAAAATGATAAACCATATGCAACTGATAAATGGAAATTTTAAGTTAAATAATTACTAAATCATACATCGTTTCTTTTCAAAGAATGTAAATACAGTAAAATACACTTGCCATGTGCTTGGACACTATGGCTAATATAATGAAAATGGTCCCCTAATCAACTATTATAAACCACAGTGTAATACAGAAGAAAGAGTGCAGGATTTTATAAGCAGTCAGACTTGGTTTCCCAGTTTTGTTCCACTAGTTAGGAGCTGGATAAGTTATTTAATGTTTCTGAGCTTTAGCCTTTGACACCTCATATATAAAATATGGATAATATTTATCTCCTAAGAGATGATGTACACAGTAAATGACAGCTACGGCTGCCCACGACACTTGTTATTATCAACCGAAGAACAGTAATCTATGAGGCTACATGGAGACTCAAAGGATAGAAAGCGCCAAGTGGATCCATGGTTGGCTAGGGCAGAGGACCTTCATTGTAAATCCTAGATTCATTTAGTCTAATAGAAATTAAAGTATGTAACATCTGGTATCTGCTTTAAAATATCCTAGGAAGAGAAATAAGATTAGCAAAATGCTAATAATTATGGAAACTGGGTAACAGGCATATAGGATTCATTATAATAGTCTCTCTACTTTTATGTACATTTAAGGAAGGAGGGAAAGAAAGAAGAAAAAAAAGACTCAAAGAACCAATGGGGAAAAAAGCAAGTTAACTTAGAATGGAAAAGAAATCCTCCCACTCTCCTGGCTTGGTTAAAACAATCCCTTAGGATGATCCAAATCTCTCTATTTTGACTGTATGAGCCTTATTCTGCAGGCAACATGGAGTGTTGCTGTGGCCACAGAGCTGGGCACAGTCACCCCCCCACACACACACCAGATGTGGAGGTAGAAAAACTCTTTTTAATCAAGAACTTTGCCCCGCATCAGGCTCCCTGCTGGGTGTGGAGCCTACTTAAGAGTCTCTCTCTCCCTCTCCCTCTGCCCCTCCCCCCGCTCTCTCTCTCTTTCCCTTTCTCAAAACAAACAAACAAAACTTTTCTATGTATTTATGGAAAAAAGATTTCTTAATGTAGAAAAACTTTGGGTTATGGCAGAAAGTGCCATCTGAACCCTGATATCCATTCTTTGTTTTCTCTCTCATGGTAAGAGAGCCCCCAGTTTTCAGCTAGGGACATGGCCACATAGAACATTTCCCAGCCTAGCATTGGTCATCTCATACTGGCTAAAAGGATAGGAAGAGACGTGATCAGTGCAACTTTTGGGTTATGCCTCCCCACACCCCCTTTCCTCTTCCTGCTGGCCAGAAATGCGAACATGGTGGCATGAAATGAAATGGCTATCGCAGTCCACAAGCTGAGAACCAAATTTTGAGAATGGCAGAGGGAACAAGATAGGAGTCTAGATTCTTGATGATTGCGAAGCCAACATACTAGAACTGCCTACTGGTCTTTTATGTGTGAGAAAAAAACTTATTTAAGCTTTCTGGGCTTTGGATTTCTCTATTATAGTAGTCAAACTTTTTTGAGACAGTCTTCACGTTTCCTGAATATATCAAACTTAATAATTTACTGCATAAGCTAAATTACATAATTTATTTTCATGTTCCTAAGCCAACAAAGAAAGCAAAAAATCTTAAAGGAAAATACATATGGATTGGACCTATTTTCTTTTCTGAAATTCCATGCATGTTAATTTGCTTCTTCCATCTGTACCAACCTCTATCCTCACTTAACTGCTTCAAAATTTCCAGAATATGACATACTTAATCTCTCCAAGAACTAAATAAAATGTGGTATCCCAAGTTGGCCACAGGAGGTCAGTTCTTATTAGCAGAGCTCATCCAGTAGAGCATACCACTCACAAGATTAACCCCCACCTCCTCTGTTTGAAAAAAGGGAGAATGAGGAAGCCTGGCATTCTACTGGGGAAAATCCTACGCACAGCTGTCTACTGACATCATAAAGAAGACTCTTAAGTAGGACACTACAACCCCAAATTAGTTTTTCTTTTTTTAACAAGACAATATTTTAGCCCAGAACCTGAACTCTTCCCATTCCACAGCACTTCTCTCTGCATGCCTTATTTCCTTCTAGCTTCACAAAACAGACACGCTTTGTTTTCTATTGTTATAAATACTTCCCTTTGACTCATGCTTTGATTCAATGTTTTTGTTTGTCCTCTGTACAGTTCTGCAAGTCAGAATTTACTTTAACAACCAGAAAGTGAGGATTCTATGTGTGTAATTTTTCCTCCAGACACTGAAAAATATAGCCAATTACAATTTAACACTAGATGAGAAAATAGATCATGGTACTCCCGTATATTTACACAGGATTTGTCCTTAGTCATGTAACATTAGCTGTTATCATTTATTGAGTACTTGCTCTGTGCTAAGTCCTTTCCATACAATGGTTTCTAATTCTCCTACAGCTCTGAAAGACAGAGGGTATTATTCCCTTTTACTAGATGGAAAAACACAAGGTTCAGAACGACAAACCCGCCCAGGTCACGCAAGTAATGAGTGGCTGAGATCTGTTAACAGGCTCTCATTCCAAAGCTCACACTCTTTTTACTATGCCACACTGCTTCCTTCCCACACGAACCCACTAAGTGCTCAGATGTCCCGTTTTATGGCAAAAGCACCCCTCTTTACTTTCATGAAAAAAGATAAGCCAAAGTTGAATGGAAGGTAAAACAGTATCGTTTTGTTCACGCTTCTGTTTTCTGGCATAGTTTCTAGGAATGCACTTCGGCAATAACCAGGGACAGTCTGTACTTGCAGACAGCTCCTTATCTGGAGTCTAAAGCATGTACTAAATTTCCTGGATAAACAGGAAATGTCTTTTCTCATGCTCTCCTGCTTCTGTATATTTCTTTCACCCTCTTCTCTGGCTTTTCAAGTGCCCTTAAACTTTATTCAGAGCATTCTAGCACAAAACCATCTAATTTTTCTTAGTCCAACAATGCCATTAGGTAGGTGGCAATGTGACAAGAAAGCCAATACAGTTGTTCAGCATTACGGAGGAGTGGATTTGCAAAATGCAAAGTGTAAAAAAGTGAAACTAACTTGTCCAGAGCTTCTGGGCATAAACAGCAAGGCTATACTGACTCAAAAACCTAACTCAGTGAGTCCATGTATCTTTCTTTGGTGAAGCAAAATAGATTCTAAAGAATTATGATGTGTCTGAGTAGCAAGTCCAGATAACAATAACTGATTCATGAAAGGACTTTGACAAAGGCTTACCCATAAAGCCAAAACAATAGTGAGAGCATTAGGAAGCAGTTGGGGGTACCTGTCTTAATGATTTGGGGTAGGGAAGCCCCAAAGTCAAATCTGATGCTATAGCTTACTGGTTCCTAAATCTGCCAAATCACATGAGTCAGCAGGAGAGCTTGATAAAAATCCAGATTCCCAGGGCCCCCAAGAAGATTCTGATTCAGAAAGTTTGAGATGGGGGTCTCAGTATCTATATATTTTTAATCATCAGATGAGTCATGACCAGGTTAAGTTTGGGAAAGTAGTTAGTGGACTCTTATAGTAGAACCATACAGGTTTCAGAACTATAACATATGAATTTTTGTTATAATCCATGTGCAGCTATCTAGCCTAAACCAAAATACCTGAAACCATTTTTCTATATTAAAGTATTCCTCTCAAAGCAATTCATCCAACTCTAGGTAGGCTGGCTTTCAAGTTGAAAAACAAACACCTCACATAATATTCTTGATGGCTTTAGAATATATCTGCCCCCCCAAATAAAATAATTTAACTCTGTATGTTCTAAAAGCATGCTTAGGTTCCAGACAATAGCTCACAAATTTTAATTAGCTCTGCAATGGAAGATTTTGGAGTCAGCAGACCTCGGTTCAAATCCTGTGTCACTTAATTAGCTAAATGCCCTCAAGGAAGTTGCCTCACCTCTCAGAGACGATAGTCTCCTCGTTTGTAAAATGGGGTTGAGAGTATCCACCCTGCAAGGTTGGATACATGAGGATTACTGATGGTGTGTAAATGCTAACAGGACACAGACAGGCTCTCATAAGCACAACCAATGCAGGAAAACATGGACCTATATGCCATTTTACAGTTTTCTTGATATATTAGTTCCCCACACTTACAAATTATAAAGCAAATGAATTCTCTAAAGAGTCAAGAATCAGTAAACAGATGACACAGCCTGGACATCAGAAGTGTAAACTACAGCACTCATCTACCAGAAATAAATAAAATAGCAGACGTTGGTCCTGTCAACTACCCATTTTACACTTGAATCAGCTGGAAGTTGTGTCTGTGAAGTCTAACATCTTCACTGTTAGAGAGATAACACAGCATCTCCTTGCCTCTTCGACTGTTCCTGGATCCTCTGTAACACAGGCCCTGCTCTTGTCACTGAGTACTGCAAGAGCAGATGTGTTTAGCACTGTCTAACTTGCTTTTCCAACACGGCTTCCATCTACAGGATTTTCTGGGATCAGCAACCCTGTCATCTGAATTCAGCACCTGCCTGTTACTTAGGCAAATAAAGTTCATTGACATATTAACCTCCCCAACACTATCCAACACAAACCTTGGAGGGCTGAATCTTTGGTGACTGGGAAGTCCCTTCTCCAGCAGTTAGGACCTGTTTTTGAGGGGACACAGCTATCATGTGACCCCCTTTCACTGTCACATACTGAGGGAGTGGTGACTGGCTGGCAGCTCCTGTTGTTGGCACGTGAGAGGCTTCACCAGGTTCCTGTTTGATGATTACCTGGCAACAAACATGATAATGATGCTGAGTAATCATCCCACAAAAAAAGCCCGGGGCGCCTGGGTGGCTAAGTCGTTAAGCGTCTGCCTTGGGCTCAGGTCATGATCCCAGGGTCCTGGGATCGAGCCCCGCATCTGGCTCCCTGCTCCGCGGGAGGCCTGCTTCTCCCTCTCCCACTCCCCCTGCTTGTGTTCCCTCTCTCACTCTCTCTCTCTGTCAAATAAATAAATAAATAAATCTTAAAAAAAAAAAGCCACTAATATCTGAATCTATTCTGCTTTCAGGAATTAATGAATTGACGAAGCCTGGTCTATAAAAAAATGACTCCACCAGAAGGGTAGAAATATTGCTTAAATACAGCCCATAACAGCTATCAAAGGGACCAAAAGTGGGATCTGGATTTGATCCTGTGTTTCTGCAAACTCGACCTAGTCCATTTGTTCTAGATTTTGGTGGCAAATGGCAGCAGAAAGAAACACACACACAGTTTGTGCTCTCAGGAGTTACCATCTTGCTTGATACCAAGAGCTGCCCTGTCGCAGAAGTAGGATCTGGTCTTAGAATTATGACATGCTAAAAAGTTACATGTTGTGGGGTAGTGTCAATCAACTCCAACATGCCACAGAAACAATTACGTAACAAAACCATTTTGCCTTGTGGGATAATGCCCTAATAAATACTCACTTTTGTGAAAGCTCCAAGTCCTCCAGTTATAGGTTTGGGACTTTGAACCTTAGGGTGACTCCCAATAGGACAAAGAGGTGGCATAGATGCAAACAAAGAATCCTCTTGCTGCATATGTAAAAATACACATTGTACAATTAGGATAAAATAACTGACTTCAGATAGTCCTTATATTTACAATATAATATATATATAAAATATAATATAACTGTCCTTATATTTAATATAAACCTGTGACATTCTCTACCAACATAATCAAAAAACAAAAAGACCCAAAAGCTCAAAACTCTTTAGGGTCTTCCAAGCCCCCATACTCACATTTTAATTATTGTTTTAGAAACCAAATGCAAGGAAAGGCCATGACCTGGCAAGAACCTAGTCATCTGTGCCCCGGTATATGCTGGGAAGACTATTATACACTTCTAACATTTGGTTGGCTCACAGGTTTGCATGTCTAGTCCCCTGCCTAATGGTAAGCCACTAAAGGCCTGGCACTGTATTTTATTTCTTCTCTATCCCTAGAGCCTAGGCACTAAATAAATAAATGAAACAGAGTGTTTCAGTATATACATCCTTTCAATAGTATTCACACAACCTGATTTGTTATCTTTACTCCAAATAAATACCCAATACACAGGGAAATACTTTCAATAAGGATTTAAAAAACAAAACAATAAAAAGAACTTAATAAATCCAAAACCAACAAAGGTCAACATTCAAAATTACTGGCATTTGTCTCTCTCAAATATAAAATGTAACTCTCAGAGGCAATATGCCACAAATTAGGGACAAGTAACAAAGTTAACACTGCTTAACCATGTAACGAAAAGATCAACAAACATTAAAAACAGACTGGCAGAGAATTAAGACCTTCAAGGCAATTATTACAATTTAGGCATTCATGTAACACAGGAAGCACTGAACTCAGTGAAAAACCTCGTCTTGGACCAGAAAGCTATTCAATATCATCACCGTTAAGTACCTATATGTAAGAAATGTGTTAGCACTCGTCATGTAGGAGAGGATCTCTGAATTCTCAGTTCTCACACACGAGTTTATACCTCAAAGGCTCTAGGCAGTCATGACAATGACAAGTAACCAACCAAAACAGCAGGGGCTGTCTTTGCCAAACAGTGAGCAGATACCTAGCACTCTTAGCTGAACAAGTCAGATCATATTTGAAGTTCTAATTTTAAAGGTTTTCTTACCCTGAAGGAAAAAAAGAAAAAGAAAAATTGTGGAATTATTTTCAAGTAACTACATGGCTGACAAATAGAAAAAATATGTATGTACTCCTTATTGGTACAAATATAAGAAGAAAAGAAGTATTCTGCCAGATGAATATTTTTATAAGGAAAAATCTGTAACAAAGCTGACCACCCCCCACTCCTAAAAATAGCTGCCTCCTCATCATAGTAAATTTTCAAATAGATACTGACTGTCCAACTGATGGAAGTGCTGAGAAACATTTTCCACACTAGGAAAAGATCAAGAGTAAGACAGGTGGGCCTGGAGTAGATGATCTTCAAGATGCTTAGTAGCTTGAGGATTCTACTTAATGAAATTTGCATCATCAACTGACAAATTCTTGCTGGGCTTGAACTTACTGTCTTTACAAACTAGAAAAGTGCAATAATGCAATAAGAGTGTTACCTTGACAGCAGATGTTACAAAACTACTTCCATGAATTTTAGGAATAGGGGAACCTGTTCCTTGGGAGGCCTGGGAGGCAGTAGAGAGCTTGTTTGTAGGACTTCCTGATAAGCAAGGCAGATTTTAAAATAAAGTACAAAGTAAAATTTACAAAATGGAACTTTAAAGCATTTTCCACCATCCCCTCCCCTTTTCCTCCACCATTTTTCATTTTTAAAGTGTTGAAAACTCACAACCATGAAATTACTATAGAAAAAATACTTAAAGATTCCTCCTATGAAGCTGACCACCTCACTAACCTAAAAATAGACAAGAAGCTAGTAAGGACATGTAGAAGTACGTAGATATTACACACTCTGCTACCTGTATACAGAGACAGATACCAGAACATAAGGGTATTGGTTACATAATGATGGACCACATGTATGAATCTAAGTGAATTCTAGCTCCTTCAAAATAGTTTCACCAGGAGGTCGTACCTATTCCAAAGTGATGCTGACGTTAAGCAATTTATACTCCATGTGTATAACTGCCTTTAGGGTCTGATAAAAACAAGTCCCACTACCTATAGTCAAAAGTAAATCAAGACCAAAAATGGTATTTGATCACCTGCTCCATTTATCAAACTTGCCTGCAAAGACTGGCTAATTCCTAAAACTAACCATCCTCAAAGGAAACCTATTTGACATCCCTAAATATATTCAAAAGGCTATTAAGTAATTTCTGAAAGCAGCATTTTTTAAAGGAGTTCCACAATTATAATCACTGTTAAAGGACCTAACTTTTCCAAAAAGCTACTTGGAAAGATCCAGCATACACTCATGTGTTAAAATCAATTATGTTTAAAAAAAAAAAAAAATCAGTCTTACTACCTTATAGTCACTTCTCTTTTCACTATTTCTCTTAATTAGAAGTGAGAGCTACAGAAAAGTTTACACTTAGAAGCATGTGTTCACATAGTTTAAATGAAACAAATACATAAAATAATGTTTGTGAAAATACTTGGAAAAAACCTGAAAAGCACTCTGTAGTTATAGGAAATTATGATGACAAACACAATAAATCCAGTTCTTATTCTTCCTATCAGAGGTCCCTTTTTTTAACTGCAGAGTTCAATTTCTCTCCCACACACAAAATTTACCTTATTCACAGAAAAGTAAAGATCACTTTTTTATTTGGTGAGAAACATATGTGGGCCACAAAGGTATTCTTGTTCTGAAGCTTAATTTGGAAAATAACCACATTGCTTGCAGGCCCAAAAAGAGTGTCTTCCAAATGAATTCAAAATCAGCTTTTTTTTTTTTTTTAATTATGGCTCACTTTTAATCTTTAGAAATTAAAAAGAAAATTTAAGTAAATTCCTAAAAAATAGGACTTTTACAGAAAGTACATCTTCTCTCTGAGAAACAGCACTGGATTTACTGTTCTAGAGCTCCTCCTCTTGTTTACAGATGACGATTTCACCCTCCCATTATATGGCTACTCAGTCACCCTAGGATGTCGCCTTTCGGATCACACAAATATCGATCACATACGTACCTGTAGTGGGAGTGGTGGCTCCAATAACCTGCCCTGGCTTATCCAGGATAACATAAGGGTTATTAATGACAGAGCTGGCAGTGCCTTGCTTCACATGGACTGGAGTGGAAGTTGGGGTTCGAGGCAGCGGTGATGGACTTGGGGTTGATATGGGGGAACCTTTATTAATAAAAAAGAGAAACAAACTGAACAAAAGAGATCTACTCAACCCATCTAAGAAAATGCTAACGATAATGGAGGACAAAGGTGACAAATGGGGAAAAGAGAATGGGACTCTGCTTCAGGTACTAAGCAAGAGCAGTGGTGTAGCTGAGGCAGGGACTCATCCTTACATCAGCATCAGCAGGGAGCTTTTGAGAAACAGATTCTGAGGTGCTACCCCAGACCTGCTAAATATAAATCTGTACTTTAACAAGATTCCCCCTACACACACCCATCCCATGGGTACATTAAAGTTCAAAAAGCTGAGCTTTGGGCGCCTGGGTGGCTCAGTTGGTTGGGTGACTGCCTCTGGCTCAGGTCATGATCCCAGAGTCCTGGGATCGAGCCCCACATCGGGCTCCCTGCTCAGTGGGAAGCCTGCTTCTCCCTCTCCCCTCCCCCTGCTTGTGTTCCCTCTCTTGCTGTCTCTCTCTGTCAATTAAATAAATAAATAAAATCTTAAAAAAATAAAATAAAAAAGTAGAGCTTTACATAACAGCATAGAACTCCTAAATCCCTAGATAATCAAACTCTTCACAACTTGGGCAAATTGTTATAATAATGTTTATACTCAAAGACACTAAAATTACAGGGAATTAGTAAGTGAACAGCTAGACTTACAAACCAGGAGTCTTAATTTACAATTAATTTCCTACAGAAAAACATGAAATTCACCCACCCAAAACAAAAGTCTGTCAATACTAAGTCACAGCTACAATCCAGAGATTCCTGTTCCCACAGAACACTCTCAAAGATTACCCATGTATCATCCAACATGCTCAATGGTTTTTTTATGGATCAAATTTGTCATCCATGAATTTCTCTAAACTTCTAACCAATTTGTATGTTCAGCCTATTCCGCCTCTGGAACAGCAAGTTCCAAAATGCTTCTAACTGGGAGGTAAAATTACACATTCCTCACCTTTCATCAATTTCAAAGACTTGGATCATATTTCTGCTTAGTTGTTTATTTTTAGCACTGAAGACTCCTTTTCTCCAACTTCATATATAGAGGCTTCCCACTGCCTAGATATTTCTACTGACTCTCTTTCAAGCCTTTTCTGAAGTGATGCAACCTACACCATAAAGTATATTCCTACCAGAGGTCTACCTAACATAAATGTGGAACTGTCATGAGACAGTAGACAATTCAATCTCAGTGAAAATGAAGGCTCAAAACTACCTACCGGTAACAGGAATGACTAAATTTCAGTGTGGTTAGTATAAAAGACATTTCAACTCCAAACCAATTCCTACCTTTCAAGCTTTAACTCCACACCAAAAGGCCTGCCTCTAAGTTTTTTTTTATTACTAGCCACTCTGGTTTCCATATATAATTCAAAAACTTAATTCCTATCTTAGTTTCAACCATACATCCTAGTAAACATTTTACCTGCACCACTTCTTGGAGATAAAAACCTGACTGCTTTGAATTTCATTTCTTTCCTTATTAAAAACTATTTGCATATGAAATGACTTTTGTTGACAGCTTTGCTAATCAATAGTGATTACTTGTTAAATAAACAAAAATCCTACTTAAAAGAACTTGGGCGCCTGGGTGGCTCAGTCGTTAAGCGTCTGCCTTCGGCTCAGGTCATGATCCCAGAGTCCTGGGATCGAGTCCCACATCGGGCTCCCTGCTCGGCAGGAAGCCCGCTTCTCCCTCTCCCACTCCCCCTGCTTATGTTCCTGCTCTCGCTATCAATCTGTCAAATAAATAAATAAAATCTTTAAAAAAAAAAAAAAAGAACTTAAGAAAAGCCATAACACTTTCTTTTGCCATTACAACAATTTTTATACACATCAACTTGACACACATCATCTGTATACCTGAAACAATCTTGCAGCTCATGGTGATGGGTTGGAAGGATTTTCCGGGTGACTCAGGATTAGGAACCTGACTTTGTGGCACGATTTTGCAGCTTGATGCTATTGGCTGAAAAGCTGAATTGCCATGAGAACAAAAGGTAACTTTCTGGGATGTTGTCATTTTGGTGGGTGTTCGTTCCAATGAAGACGGCAAAGAATAAAATGTAGTGTGTCTCTCAGCTTCAGTGTTGGCTGGGAAGCCTATTTGGAATGAAACAGGCAAATGATAAGTCATGAATCACTTAGAAATAATAAAACTTTTCCACTGTGGGAAAAGAATGAAATGATAAAAATCCCTTATCATTTCAACAACCATTTAAACCACTTCCCAGTAAAATACATATAATTGACAGTATTTATAAGCCCTTTATACATAATTGGATGAAATGTAAATTATCATGTTTAGAATCTTTTATTAAAATGCTTCTTTCAAAAAATTAGAAAACATATTAACTATAAAGCATGTACAATATAAAAAGTACACAAGTGTATTATGTTCTGAATTGAAAAGCTGTTTAAATTAGAAAAGAAGAAAAACTCAAAACATTCACTTAATCTAATAATGTTCTATTTTATTAAATGCCCATGAAGATGTAACTGAAATTTATTTATTTATTTATTTTTATTTTTTAAAGATTTTATTTATTTGACAGAGGGAGCACAAGCAGGGGGAGTGGGAGAGGGAGAAGCAGGCTTCCCGCTGAGCAGGGAGCCCGACGTGGGGCTCGATCCCAGGACCCTGGGACCATGACCTGAGCCAAAGGCAGACGCTTAACGACTGAGCCACCCAGGCGCCCCGATGCAACTGAAATTTAAAGAGGAATAAAACTGAGATTTATAAAAGGACTAAAATATTAACATCACATTAAAATGCAGGCTTAGAGGAGAACCTGGGTGGCTCAATCAGTTAAGTGTCTGACTGTTGACTTCAGCTCAGGTCATGATCTCGGGGTTGTGAGATTGAGCCCCACACTGGGCTCTACACTGAACGTGGAGCCTGCTTGAGATTCTCTCTCTTCCCCTCTGCCGGTCCCTCCACTCTCTCTCTCAAAAATCAATCAATAAATAAACAAGTAAATAAAAATAAAAATGTAGGTTTAGAGATTAAACTGACGCCATTTAGAACCAGCTTTGTATCTTATACGTATAGGTCACAGAAATGATTTACTTATCACTTAGATACTTATTAAATGAAAAAATGCCATAGTCAAAATACATTTGTTGATTAACCTTTTTTTTTAAATTAATTTATTTGAGGGGGAGGGGCAGAAGGAGAAGGAGAGAGAGAATCTCAAGCAGACTCCCTGCTGAGCACAGGGAGCCTGACGCAGGGCTCAATCCCAGGACTCTAAGATCATGACCTGAGCAGAACTCAAGAGCAGGATGCTTAACCAACTGAGCCCCCCAGGCGCCCTGATGATGGATCTTTATTGGTTTTTTTATTTTGTTTGGTTTTTTTTAAAGTAGGCTCCACGCTTGGCGTGGAGCCCAACAAAGGGTTCAATCCCAGGATGCTGAGATCAAGACCTGAGCTGAGATCAAGAGTGGGACGCTTAACAGACTGAGCCACCCAGGCGCCCCTTATATTGTATTCTTTTTTTTTAATGTTTTATTTATTCATGAAAGTCAGAGAGAGAGAGAGGCAGAGGCAGAGGGAGAAGCAGGCTCCCCACCTAGCAGGGAGCCCGATGCGGGACTCGATCCCAGAACCCTGGGATCATGACCTGAGCCGAAGGCAGACGCTTAACCATCTGAGCCACCCAGGCGCCCTTATATTGTACTCTTAATTCCAGTACAGTTAACATATAGTGTTACATTAGTTTCAGGTGTATAATACAGTGATTCAACACCTCCATACAATACCCAGTGCTCATCACGACAAGTGCCCTCCTTAATCCCCATCACCTGTTTCACCCATTCCCCCACCCACCTCCACTTTGGTAACCAACAGTTTATTCTCTACAGTTAAGAGTCTGGTTGTTTTTGTTGTTGTTGGTCTCTTTTTTTTGTTAGTTTTGTAAACTCCACATATGAGTAAAATCATATGGTATTTGTCTTCTCTGATTTATTTCACTTAGAACTATACTCTCTAGATCCATCCATGTTGCTGCAAATGGCAAGATTCATTCTTTTCATGGCTGAGTAATATTCCAGTGTGTGTGTGTGTGTGTGTGTGTGTGTACACATACACACCACCCCTTCTTTATCCATTCATCTGTCAATGGACACTTGGGTTGCTTCCATAATTTGGCTATTGTAAATAATGCTGCAATAAACATAGGGGTGCATGTATCTTTTCGAATTCATGTTTTTGTATTCTTTGGGTAAATATGCAGTAGTGGAATTACTGTATCATACATACAATACTTCAATTTTTAATTTTTTGAGGTATCTGCACAGTGTTCCACAGTGGCTGCACCAGTTTGCATTCCCATCCACAGTACATGAGGGTTCCCTTTTCTCTACATCCTCGCCAACACTTGCTCTTTCTTGTGTTTCTGATTTTAGCCATTCTGACAGGTGTGAGGTGGTATCTCACTGTGGTTTTGATTTGCATTTCCCTGATGATGGGTGATGCTGAGCAACTTTTCATGTGTCTGTTGGCCATCTGTATGTCTTCTTTGGAGAAATGTCTGTTCATGTCTTCTGCCTATTTTTTAATTGGATTATTTGTTTTTTTGGTGTTGAGCTGTAGAAGTTTTTCATATATTTTGGATATGTCATTCGCAAATATCTTCCCCCATTCAGGAGACTATCTTTTAGTTTTGTTGATTGTTTCCTTCACTGTGCAGAAGCTTTTTATTTTGATGTAGTCCCAAGAGTTTATTTTTGTTTTTGTTTCCTTTGCCTTGAGAGACGTATGTAGAAAAGTGTTACTACTGTCAATGTCACAGAAACCATTGCCCGGAATCTCTTCTAAGATTTTTATGGTTCAGGTTTCACATTTAGATCCTTAACCCATTTTAAGTTTATTTTTGTGTGTGGTATAAAAAAGTGGCCCAGTTTCATACTTTTGCATGTTGCTGTTCTGTTTTCCCAACACCATTTGTTGAACAGACTGTCTTTTTCCTATTGCATATTCTTGCCTCCTTTGTCAATGATTAAATGACCATATAAGCATGGGTTTATTTTTGGGTTTTCTATTCTGTTCCATTGATCTACGTGTCTTTTTTTTGGTACCAGTACCATACTGTTTTGATTACTCCAGCTTTGTAGTATATCTTGAAATCTGGGATTGTGATACCTCCAGTTTTATTCTTCTTTTTCAAGACTTTGGCTATTTAATTTTTTTTTTTTTTTAAAAGATTAATCTTATTTATGGAGTGCCAGGTGGCTCACTCAGTTAAGCGCTTGACTCTTGATTTTGGCTCAGATCATCATCTCAGGGTCATGGGATCGAGCTCCACATCAGGCTCCATGCTCAGCAAGGAGTCTGCTTGAGATTCTCTCTTTCCCTCTGCCTCTCCCCCTACTCGCATTCACACACAGTTCCTCTAAAATAAATAAATAAAGTTGCCTTAAAAAAAAAAAAAAAAAAGAGGATTTATCTTTATTTTAGAGAGAGAGCAGGAGGGACAGAAGGAGAGGGAGAGAGAATCCCAAGCCGACTCGGCTAAGCATGGAGCCTGACGCAGGGCTTGATCCAACAACCCTGAGACCACGACCCGAAACCAAGAGTTAGATGCTCAACCGACTGCACCACCCGGTGCCCCTTAGGGTCTTTTGTGGTTCCATACAAATTTTAAGATCATTTGTTCTAGTCTGTGAAAAATACTGTTGCTATTTCAGTAGGGACTGCATTAAATCTGTAGATTGCTTTGAGTAGCCTGGACATGTTAACAATATTTTTCTTCCAATCCATGAGTATGGAATATTTTTCCATTTGTTTGTGTCACCTTCAATTTCTTTCAGTGTTTTATAGTTTTCAGAGTATAAGTCTTTCACTTCCTTGATTAAGTTTATTCCTAGGTATTTTATTCTTTTTGGTGCAATTGTAAATGCGATTGTTTTCTTAATTTCTCTTTCTGCTGCTGCTTATTAATGTATAGAAATGCAACATATTTCTGTACACTGATTTTGTATCCTGTGACCTTACTAAATTCATTTATCAATTCTAGTAATTTTTTTGGTGGAGTCTTTAGATTTTTCTATATATAGTATCATGTGATCTGTGAACAGTGACAGTTTTACTTCCTCCTTACCAATTTGGATGCTTTTTCTTTTTCTTGTCTAATTGCTATGGCTGGGACTTCCAGTATTATTTTGATGAAGTGGTGAGAGTGGACATCCTTGTCTTGTTCTTGACCTTAGGGAAACTAGTATGACGTTAGCTGTTTTTCATATACAGCCTTTATTATGTCAAAGTACATTCCTTTAAGCCTACTTTGTTGAAGGTTTTTATCAGAAATGGTGTACTTTGTCAAATGTTTTTTCTGCATCTATTGAAATGATCATATGGCCTTTATACATTGTTATTGATGTGACCTATCACACTGATTGATTTTTTAATACTGAACCATCCTTGCATCCCAGGAATAAATCCCATTTGATCATGGTGAATGATTTTTTTAAAATTTATTGTTGGGGGCGCCTGGGTGGCTCAGTTGGTTAAGCGACTGCCTTCGGCTCAGGTCATGATCCTGGAGTCCCGGGATCGAGTCCCGCATCGGGCTCCCTGCTCGGCGGGGAGTCTGCTTCTCCCTCTCCCACTCCCCGTTTGTGTTCCCTCTCTCGCTGTGTCTTTCTCTGTCAAATAAATAAATAAAATCTTAAAAAAAAAAAAATTTATTGTTGGATTCAGTTAGCTACTATTTTGTTGAGGATTTCTGCATCTACGTTCATCAGAGATATTGGCCTGTAGTATGTTTATCTGGTTTCAATATCAGGGTAACACTGGCCTCATAGAATGAATTAGGAAGCTTTCCTTCCTCTTCTACTTTTTAGAATAATTTGAGAAGAATAGGTATTAACTCTTCTTTCAATGTTTGGTAGAATTCCACCTATGAAGCCATCTGGTCCTGGACTTTTGTTTGTTGGGAGGTTTTTTTGTTTTTGTTTTTAGATTTACTTATTTATTTTATTTTATTTTATTTATTTTTTTTTTTAAAGATTTTATTTATTTATTTGAGAGAGAGAGAATGAGAGAGAGCACATGAGAGGGGGGAGGGTCAGAGGGCGAAGCAGACTCCCTGCCGAGCAGGGAGCCTGATGTGGGACTCGATCCCGGGACTCCAGGATCATGACCTGAGCCGAAGGCAGTCGCTTAACCAACTGAGCCACCCAGGCGCCCTAGATTTACTTATTTATTTTAGAGAGAGATTATGAGCATGCATGCATGCAAGCAGGGGGAGGGGTAGGGGGAGAGAGAGAATCTCAAGCAGACTCCCTGCTGAGCACGGTGCCTGATGTGGGGCTTGATCCCATGACCCTGAGATCACAACTTAAGCCGAAACCCAAGAGTCGGATGCTCAACCAACTGAGCCACCCGGGCGCCCCAAGAGGTTTTGTACTGATTCATTTTCATTGCTGGTAATCAGTCTGCTCAAATTTTCTATTTCTTCCTGATTCAGTTTTGGGAGGATATGTTTTTAGGAATTTATCCATTTTGTCTAGGTTGTCCAATTTGCTGGCATATAATTTTTCATAATATTCTCATAATTCCTTGTATTTCTGTGGTGTCAGTTGTTGTATTTTAAATAAGATTAGACACTTTACATTCAGTTTCTTGTTCACACAACTAGGGACCAAACCAAAAAGTCTTCCTGTAACATACTAGAAGAAACCAATATAATTTAAAAAAAAAAACATTTAATGCCTTTTTGTGAGTTTAATGTTCTATAAAATGCCAGTAGAACTTCATGAAAAATACTTTCTGAGAAGAATAAAGATTTGGCTATTTTCATAATTGGACTATATAGTAGAGGCAGCGTGCCTACTAATGGAAAATTTATTTTCCATACACTCTTAAATCTCTATAGGCAGCAGTTCAAAATCATATTACACAAATGAAAGAAAGGAATACCCCAGAGAGTGACTCCTCTGTACAAGGAAAAATTCATTTCCATACAAGGAAAAATATATTACCTTTCTCCACACATGTATCAGGTACTGGCTCATGTGACTGCTTTATCGGTGAGGAAGCTTTCACTGGGGCTGGAATGGTCAAAGGCAATGATGGTGGGGCATCAGAAATGTCTGACTCAGAGGACTGAGGATAAATGGAGTCTTCTCCAAGAGAATGTCGGTGAAGCTCAACATCCACTACCTACATAATCAGGCAACAATTGGGCTCATGAATCCATGATCAATCTCACAGAAACCCCCAAACCTGTCCAAGAACATGGCGCTCTAAGAGATGCGACAAATGATTTCTAATCCTACTTCAAAGGTAATTTCAATCTAAGAACTAAAGGATTTATCCCAGAATATAGTTTAACAGATAACTCAGTGAAACCAATCATATAATTGGGGACTTTCCATTTGCTGTTTCTATGCCTTAGAACACTACTCCCACCCCAAATCTTTGCATAACTGTCTCTTTCTCATCATTAGGTCTCAATTGAATGTCACCTTCTCAGAGACGCCTTCTCTAACCAACCTAAAATAACCCCCTTGTCCCCCAGCAACTCTCTTCTTTATAGCACTTATTTTAAGTGAAATTATCTCATTTGCTTTTGTTTACTATATACTTTCTCCCCATTTTCAACACAACCAAGAAGATAACTCCTTAAAGGCAGTAGCTATCTTATTCATCTCTGTATCCCCAGTACCAGGACCAGTGTCTAGTATACTGGTCAATAAATATCTTTTGATACAACACAGCACACTTCCCTAAACAGAATACGGTTTAACTAGCTAATTCTCACCTAATAGCTACTGCTGATTTATCATGGAAAAAAAAAAAAAAAAAAAAAGTGGGAGGCGGCGTATGGGGAAGGAAAACAAAGTTGGAGGTCTCATTTCCTGACTTCAAAACTGATTATTACAAAACTACAGTAATCCAAACAGTGTGGTACTGGCATCAAGAAGACATACAGACCACTGGAATAAAATGCCCCCTCATATATATGGTCAAATTATTTTTGACAAGGGTGCCAAGACCACTGGGAAAAGCACAGTCTTTTCAACAAATGGTGCTGGGAAAACTGCAAATCCACATGCATTAGAATGAAGGTGGATCTTTACCTCACACTATTTACAAAAATTAACTCAAAATGGATCAAAGACCCAAACATAAGACCTAAAGCAATAAAACTCTTAGAAGGAAATATAGGGCAAAGCTTCATGAGAGTGAATTTGGCAATGATTTCTTGGATGACACTGAAAGCACAGGCAACCAAAGAAAAAATAGATAAATTGGACTACATCAAAATTAAAAACGTCTTTGTATCAAAGGACACAATCAGCAAAGTGAAAAGGCAACCCACGAATGATGTGATAAGAGATGCATATCAAGAATGTAAAGAGAACTCCTAAAACTCAACAACAAAAACCCAAACACATGATTCACAATGGGCAAAGGATCTGACTAGACGTTTCTCCAAAGAAGATTCACACACAGCCAATAAAAAGATGAAAAGATACTCAACATCAATAATCATTAGGGAAATGCAAACCAAAACCACAATGAAATACCACCTCACACACTCATTAGTTTGGCTACTATCAAAAAAATAGAAAACAATAAATATTGACAAAGATGTGGAGAAACTGGAACTCTTATGCACAGTTCGTAGGAATGTAAAATGGTGCAGCTGCTGTGGAAATAAGTGTGGCAGTCCCTCAAAAATTAAAAATAGAGCTACCATGGGGCACCTGGCTGGCTTAGTTAGCGGAACATGTGACTCCTGATCTTGGGGTTGTGGGTTCGAGCCCCATGCTGGATGTAGAGATTACTTTAAAAAAAAAAAAATAGAGGTACTATATGATCCAGCGATTCCACTTTCTTGGGTATATACCCAAAAGAACTGAAAACACAGACTCAGATACCTGTACATCCATGTTCTTAGCAGGATTATTCACATAGCCAAAAGATGTAAGCAACTCAAGTGCTCATTAACAGAGATAAATAAACAAAATGTGGTATAGACACACAATGGAGTATTATACAGCCTTTTTTAGGAAGGAAGTTCTGATGCATGCTACAACATGGATGAACCTTGAGAACATTATGATAAGTGAAATATACCAATAATAATAAAAAAACACACTGTATAATTCCACTTATATGGTACCTAGAGTAGTCAAAAATTCAGAGAGACAGAAAGTAGAAGGGTGGTTGCCAGGGGCTGAAGGGAGAGGGGAATGGAAGTTGTAAATGGGTACCATTTCAATTTTCCAAGATGAGAAAGAGTGTGGGGGATGGATGGTAGCAACAGATGCACAAAAAATGTGAATATATTCAATACTTCCTAACTGTACAATTAAATATTGTTAAAATGGTAAGTTCTGTTTATCATTTTTTTAAATTAAAAAGGGGAAGACAAACTTTTTTAAAAATTAAGCACTCATTTTTCCTAATTAAAAATGAAGATCAATTTCCATTCTACCTTATTCCCAAATAATACTGTAAGAAAAAACCTACCGTCTCTGCTCCAAGAGTCTGCAAGCCAGTGTAAGTTCTATCCAGCTATTGAAAGACAAAAGAAGAGTGTAAAGTTTCACTGAGCTTACTTATAAATCTTAGGATACAATCTCATCTAAAACCCCTTTCACCACAAGTCTTCATAACATAGAATCTACTTTTTCATGATATAAACTATCAATCACTTCAATAAAAACCCTCTTAATTGGGGTGGAATGAGTAAAATTAATAAAAACAACTTCAAACATATAGGTATTGTACTTTTAATATAAACTATACACTTCTAAAAACATTCTAAGAACAATCTAAAAATGGAGGAAGTTTTACACAAAAAGATATTTACTACAGCATTATTTACAACCACAAACTGAAAATATGAACAACCAGTAATAAAGGAGTGCTTAAGGAAATTTTTTTTTTTTTTTTTTTAAGATCTTATTTAGGGGTGCCTGGGTGGCTTAGTCATTAAGTGTCTGCCTTTGGCTCAGGTCATGATCCCAAGGTCCTGGGATGGAGCCCCAAATCGGGCTCCCTGCTTGGTGGGAAACCTGCTTCTCCCTCTCCCACTCCCCCTGCTTGTATTCCCTTTCTCGCTGTGTCTCTCTCTGTCAAATAAATAAATAAAATCTAAAAAAAAAAAAGATTTTATCTACTTATTTGAGAGAGAGAGAGAGGCAGAGCACAGAGGGAGAAGACGACTCCCTGCTGAGCAGAGAGCCCAGTGTGGAGCTTGATCCCAGGACCCTGAGATCATGACCTGAGCAGACATTTAACCAACTGAGCCACCCAGGCACTCCTTAAGTAAATCTTGAACCATCATTTGTAAAGTATTACATAACCACTTAGATGTTTACAAAGATGATGTAAAAAATATTTTAAAAGACAGGCTATGGGGGTGGCCTGGCTGGCTTGGTCGCTAGAACATGTGACTCTTGATCTTGGGGTTGTAGGTGTGAGCCCCATGTAGAGTGGAGAGATTACTTAAAAAATAAAATCATTTTTTTTAGGGGCACCTGGATAGTTTGGTCAGTTAAATGCCTGACTCTTGATTTGGGCTCAGGTCATAATCTCAGGGTTGTGAGATCGAGCCTCCAGTCAGGCTCCACGATGAGCATGTAGCCTGCTGAAGATTCTCTCTCTCCCTCTCAAACAAAACAAAACAAAATAAAACAAAAAATCAATAAGTAAGAAAAATTTTTAAATCTTTTTTTTTTTTTTTAAAAGAGAATGGGACGTCCATCTGGGAGGCTCAGTCGGTTGAGCATCTGCCTTTGGCTGAGGTCATGATCCCAGGGTCCTAGAATCAAGTCCCATGTTGGGCTCCCCACCCAGTGGGGAGCCTGCTTCTCCCTCTCCCTGCTCTTGTGCTCTTGCTCTCTCTCTCCCTCTCAAATAAATAAATAAAATCTTTTAAAAATAAAGAGATTGGCTATAAAAATACACATATAGTGTGATGACATAATTATATACTTAAAGTATATTTACTAAGCATTTTTGAAAAAAATGAATGAAAATTTAAGCAATATAGGCAATGCTAATAATCACTTCCAATGTATTAGCATCATGGATGATTTATTTTAGAGGAAAGAAAGGAGTATAACCTGAGCGAATGTTAATAATATAAACAAAATTTACACTTACAAAGAGGCTGTTCTTATTCCTATATTTTATTTATATTCTACCACTTAAAAAAAAAGATCTGTATACCCCCCCCACACACACACAAATATAGAATATTACTCAGCCAAAAAAGAATGAAATCTTGCCATTTGCAACAACATGGATGGACCTAGAGGCTATTGTGCTAAGTGAATTCAGTCAGAAAAAGACAAATTCTTATATATAGAATCTAAAAAACAAGACAAATGAACAAACAAACTAGAAACAGACCTATAAACACACAGAACTGATAGTCGCCAGAGAGGACAAGGGTAGGGTGTTGGGCAAAATAAGTGAAGGGGATTAAGAGGTACAAATTTCCAGTTATATAATAAATAAGTCACAGGGATGACAAGTACAGCATAGGGAATATAGTCGATAATACTGTAGTAACTTTGTATGGTGACTACACTTATTGAGTTGAGCACTGCATAATGTATAGATTTGTTAAATCACTATGTTGTATACCTGTAACTAGTACAACACGATATGTCAACTATATTTCAATAAAAATAAAATGAAAATCAAAAAAAGTTTTTGTTTAGCATAAACAATTTATTTGATAGCATTTTTGCTTTGTTTGAAGCAATAAAGCATTCTGCAAAAAAAAAAAAAAAAAAGGATCTGTGGAGCTTATCAATATAAACATTACACAGGGGCACCTGGGCGGCTCAGCTGGTTAAGCAATGGACTCTTGATTTGGCTCAGGTCATGATCTCAGGGTCTTGAGATCAAGCTTGAGTTTGGCTCCTTGCTCAGCAGGGAGTCTGCTTGAGATTCTCTATCATTGTCCCTCTTCCCTCCCCCCTCCCACTCTCTCAAAAATAAGTAAGTCTTTTTAAAAGAAATAAACATTACACAGTAGGATCGACAGGGAAAAACTATTAAGTTGGGTAAAAAGGAAAGATGATTTACTAATCAATAAATAGAAAACTCTAAGACTTCCAAAAAGTAGATTTCAAGTCGGGCTGAGTTCCTTAGCAGCCAACACAGACATGACAACTCAGTCATGAGATCTAGTTTCACAAAAGAAAGACAATGCAGGGTGGATTCATGCTAGTTCCATGGAAGAGATCTAGTTTTAATACTTAAATCTTAGCCAACAGTATGACTATTAATTTTAGGATACATCCATTTTCATATTCTTCAGAGCATGGAAATAATAGTCTCTCCATAATGTGCACTGGCTTATTTTTCATTCTTGGGACTACACTCTAAGAGAGACATTGATAAAATAGAACTGTTATCAAAATAGCAAGAGGAACTAGAAAGCACAACATACAAGGAATTTTACAAGAACAGGTTCTGCCTGGAGATGATTTAAGGAGAGACATGAAGGCTGTCATTAAACATTTTTAGGGTTCTTATAAACAAAACAAAGTCCTGTCCTGTGCTACTCCAGGAATCAAACGAGCACAAATAAAATCAAGGTTAAAAAAAAAAAGCACAGTTTTAGTTAAATTTATGAAAGAACCTACCAAAAGTTTATTTACTAAATGGATAAATGGATTGTTTTGGGAATTACTGTGCTCTATGGCTGACAGCTGATCAGGAATGCAGAATGTGGGAATTGCATACATTCTGGGAACTTTAAATTGTACATACTTCTGACACTTGAGTATTTAGTATTTAATGTAATACAGATCAAGTATTTCAGCATTTCAGTATACCGAGAGGTCACTATGGGCTTAAACAGTTAGGAAAAGTACAAAGGAACTTGAACTTTAAGAATGGAAAGAATTCAAACAGGCATTCTAGGAGGGCAAGAGCATAAAAAAAAGACACAAGAGAAGAAGGCCCGAGGCACTTCTGGGACATGAATAACTGACCTGGCTGGAGTAGTATATCCATGCAGGGGATTAGTGTGAGATAATTTAGGGGAAGTATGTTCAGTCAAAATGTGAAAAGCCCTGAACAGTAGGCAGGAAGTCTGAACTTGAGTGAAGGGAATTCAATGAAGGTTTCTGAGAGGCATAGCATAATGGTTCTCCTATTTCAGGAATACTAATTGGATGGTGGTGTGCAGAATGGACTGAGGGTAAAGGAGACAGATCAGAATGAAAAAAGCTAATCAGGAGACAGGAGAATAATGGTCTAGGCAAGAGTGGGAAAGGCAAAGGGTAGGAAAGATGATGAAGAAAGAATAATAGTAACTGAACAAATATTTAGAACAAAGAGGCAAGAACCCAAGATGGCTCTGTGAGTTAACACAGAAATAACAGGCAAAAGAATACTCCAGTACAAACAAAGATCATATAAGTACAACACAGGCGTTTAAGGCCTCAAGGCAAATCAATACATAACAAACAGTAAAATTAAGTTTTCCAGAAAAGCTGATAAGAAAGTTTAAATACTGGGCACCTGGGTGGCTCAGTTGGTTAAGCGACTGCCTTCGGCTCAGGTCATGATCCTGGAGTCCCGGGATCGAGTCCCGCATCGGGTTCCCTGCTCAGCGGGGAGTCTGCTTCTCCCTCTGACCCTCCCCCCTCTCATGTGCTCTCTCTCTCCTCTCATCCTCTCTCTCAAATGAATAAATAAAATCTTTAAAAAAAAAAAGAAAGTTTAAATACTGTCATTTTTAAAACAGTGTGCCTCTGGGGTGCCTGGCGGGCTCAGTCAGTAGAGCATGCAGCTCTTGATCTCAAGATCATGAGTTCGAGCCCACGCTGGATGCAGATTGCTTAAATAAACTTTTAAAAATAAAAAAATAAAACATAATAAACTGTGTCTCAATACTCCACCAGGAACTCTAAGTGATGTAAACAATATAATAGTATGAGAGCTATGTAAACAATTCCTTTTATTTTAGAAATTAGGGCTGGGCCCAGTGTGATATAAGATGGTATGTGCAATGCTTAAAATAAGATAAAAGGAAAGCAAACTATTTTAGACCTTCCTCTAATTAAGTGGGACCATATCCTGCCCCTCTGAACAAAGTGGCTACATATTCTTTATTTTATTTTTTGAAGATTTTATTTATTTATTTGAGAGAGAACGAGAGTGAGAGAGAGGGAGCCCAAAAGGGGGTAGGGTCAGAGGGAGAAGCAGACTCCTTGCTCAGCAGGGAGCCCGATGTGGGACTCGATCCCGGGACTCTGGGATCATGATCTGAGCCGAAGGCAGTCGCTTAACCAACTGAGCCACCCAAGCGCCCATGCATATTCTTTATTTTGTTCCAGTTCTTTTCTGAGGTCAGAAAGCAATCTAGTCTTAGAGTAATCTCTAAAAAAATAACTGCAACATGAAGTTAAGCAGTACTATTACCAATGGAGGGCAAATTTCAGCCTTAAGATTGAAAAGGTTGTATTGGTAGAACAAAAGGAACAAAACAGGAATTCTGCAAATGTACTGATATTCATTGAGTTCAATTTTGTGAGCCATTAATGGGAACAATGTGGTAAACCACAACGTAAGAGTGTTTTGGAGTAAGTTTAATATTAGAAATTTATCTTATGTAGAGAAAATCTACCTGAGACTATATAGAGTGAGGAACTAGGAAAACATTTTAAAAATGGCCTTTCAATTATAAAAGTTAACCGTGTTTATTATATAAAATTAGAAGAAAAAAAAAAAACAGATAATAAGGGCAGGAGAAATTGCCCACAATGTCATTACTTCAATTACTCCGAAACTTTGGTATATTTCTTTTTTTTCCACCTATTTAAAATCACAATTGACTTCATACTATAACAAACAGTTTTGTACTCTGTGCTTTTCACTTACTATAATTGGTAGTTTTTCCCCATGTATAGAAACACTTCATAAAATATAATGGCTACATAATAAACGTGTGGATATATCAATGAAGAATTTCTTCAAATACAAATCAAAAGAATTACAACTTTGTACAGTACTTTCAATTTCCTAAAACATGTTCATTTCTGTCTTTATCCTTATAAGATAAACATATCTATATCCTTATGAGATAAACAGATGAGGCTTATTATTTGCCTCATTTTACAGAACAGTAAATAGATTTTGTTTTTAAGAGCTCGGTCACTTAGTCCCAGGTAACACAGTAACAGTGAGCTTTGATCAGAGATTCAAGTCTTCTGATAATCTGACCAGTTCATCTTTTTAAAGAATATACCTTCTGCTATAACGCAACCCTTCCCCAGCCTTCAGAGAACAAAGGAGTGTCATAGCCGTCTGAGTAACACAATCAAAAAGATTAGTCCTGCTTCCACTGTCCTTGGCCACTTCCCTCAGAAGGCCTAACCAACGGCTTTAAGTAACCAGGTAAAAAGAGGTCCATCATTTCGGGGGAGCAACGTGTTGTTACAATACCTTCAGATTATGTATGATATCTATCCGCTTGTTCTGGCTGTCCTTAAAATGAACTTGAACTCTGACAGGAAACTCACCCCAGCCTCTTCTGGTTAGATGAAAAGGAGGCTCTCTAGGGAAAAGCAAATATTAACACATTAAGCCAGAGTCACATTCTCATTCTAGAGAGGAAATATTTTCTCCTACTGGGTAAGTCAGAAATTCACAGCCTCTGACAATAATTTACATTTTTCTCATCTGAAGCTCAATTGATACACTGAATTTTTGCTGAAATGCTAAAAGAAAAATTCAACTCAAACCTACATTAAACTTTCAATCACTGAATACTTAGAGCTAAGAGACTTATAATATATAATCCAACATCATCATTTCCACAGGCAGGGAAGGTGATTTGATGGATGTTACATATTAGAAGCCAGAATCCTTGACTGCTACTTGACAGACACAGGCTGTGAGGTATATGTTTCCTACCCCAGACACTCATATTTATTCCTCCACTCTGGCAAAAACAGGATAAATCACAAATGCTCAATCTGAAAGTGACAAGTTATTTGAAACTATCCGCTAACAGGACTTAAAAGAACATATGTTTACCATATGATTTTCACCAAACAGTGACTATGATTTTAGTGGATAGAGGAGGAATGTATGTGAATGCTAATTGGACTAGAGAATTTTCAGTCAAAACATAATTTGTGAAGGGAAGAAAAAGGAAAGTTGCTGAAAAAGAGACTAGCAAATTGTTAACGATGTTCGGTATAGGAGGGTTCAAGATACTCTACTTCTGAGTATGTTTGGAATTTTCCATAATAAAAACATTTTAAATTTAACTGAGAGAACGTCATGTACTCAAAAATAATACGGTTTAAGTTAATGGGGGAGAGAGAATGCATTAAAATGAAAATGTTCATTATGAATCAGTGGCTTGGAATTACTGAAATGAGAGAAGATGCCAAGATGGCAAGGATGTGTTTTTGCAAAACTAAGAGGAGACATGAATTCAGTAAAGACAAACTCCAAGAACACAACCTGAGAAGAATCTAACAACAGATCCAAATTATCAAGAACAGAGCCAGAGGCTACCAGGAGGACTCAAGACAGGAAAAATCCCTGAGTACGAGAGTAGCCTGGAAAGGTGAAAAAGCAATAGCTATGTTATAACCCAGAGAGAGGAGAAAGCGAAGAAAACTAGAGTGCCCTGGATGGGAGAAACCAGCTGAACACTGACTGAGTTAGTAAAAGAAGTAGCCATGATGCTGGAATAGGTTCAGACAGAAATTAAAAGACAGGCTTGGGGTCAAAGGAGAAGGTCGAATTGAGACAGCAGTTTGAAAAGGGATGCAGTGGGGCCTAGAGGCATGGTGAACTTTAGAAGAATAATTAAAGTTCTATTGATGACATGTTTGGTCATTTAAATTCCAGTAAAGTAGATAGCCTAAATTCATTTTGCAGTATGCGTCAATTATACTATTTTTATGTTGGATTTCTCTTAAAATGGATATAGCAAATCAGCTGTGCTCCTCAATTTATGTACATTGACTAAACTCTAGTGGATGAACAGGAAGGACGGCTGCCAGAGAAGACAAATAGCATAAAGGCCAGGAAAAAGGAACAATGCTTTTAACAGGAAATATCTCCCTAACCATATTTTTGGAAGCAAAAAAGTAACCTAAGGCTTACCAACAGACATCACCTATGGAAATGTTAAACTTCAAAAAGATACATGTATTTCACACAAAAAAAGGACTGCCTCCCCCAAACAGACTTTTTTATTTCTGGATTCCTCACAGAAGGTGAAATGTATCAATGACCAAGAAGGAAAAACCACAGAATACTGGGAGGATCATACAATGCCCCAAAAGAGCTGAGGGTTTTTAGGCAGAAAAAGGGAAAAGATGGTCTAGAAGCCACAAATATGTGCAAGGAAGACACACCCACCCCCAGGCCCACTGGCACATGGTGTGAGAGAAAAATCAGCTGCCACCTGAAAGCTGTTCTTAAAAGCAGTGTTCTCAGAAGATAGCCATGTTTTATTTAGGAGTCAGGAGTGGAGGGAACGGTCTAAAGAGAGCTGAGGATATAGGAAATTTCACTGATGATAAACCAAAACCACTTCTACAATACATTCACACAATGAATGTATATGTAATATGTAGTATCATATAAAGATATAAAGAATACACTTAAAGGGGAGCCTGGGTGGCACAGGTCATGATCTCATCAGTTGTGAGATCAAGCCCTGTATTGAGATCCATGCTCAGTGTGGAGTCTGCTTGAGATTCTCTCCCTCTGCCCCTCCCCCCACTCTCAGGCACACGCAATCCCTCTCTCTCTCAAATAAATAAATAAAATAGGGGTGCCTGGGTGGCTCAGTTGGTTAAGCATCTGACTCTTGATTTTGGCTCAGATTATGGTCTCAGGGTCTTGGGGTCAAGCTCCACATTGGGCTCCATGCTCAGTCGGGAATGTGCTTAGGGATTCTCTCTCTCCCTCTGCCCCTCCCCCCCTGCTCACACATGCTCTCGCACTCTCTCTAAAGTAAAAATAAAGAAATATTTAAAATAAATAAATTTTTTTAAAAAAAGAATACACCTAAATGAAACAAATTTCAGAAGAGTGTATATACACACACACACACACACACACACACACACATATATAATCATTCCATCTTTGTACAACAACAAATAACAGCTATACAAGGTTAATATATGTAGGAAAAATATCACTGGGGTTACTTCTGAGAGGATGAGAGCATGAGGAACTGTCAATATTAAATATTTCTGTAATGTTAGACTCCCATGTTTAATTCTACTATATTCTGATATTCATAAAATACAGGAACACTTTTATATTTATCTGTATCTATATAAATAAATTCAGCTATTTCCAAGGGGAGCAAAATCCGCTAATATAATTCTGACAGGAGGAAATACTGCCTTTTCAGGGAGACAATAATCTGCAAGAGGGAACCACAGTTAAAACTCTACCTAAGAGCCAAAGCTAAGTAAATTATTAATAATATAATAATTAAAGGGAATGGTCTCAAGTTAAGTCACTCTTTTTCCACTTCAGTAAATCTGTACTTCTTAAATTAAATAACTCAACTGTGCTTACCTAACTTCCACAAGGTCATTTGGTTTATAGCTGGGATGAAGAAAGAACCAAACTTTCTTGACAAAATGATTAATGCTGGGTTCTCTACGAGACCCTCGGACATATACCATCCACTTGTGGGTTGATTGGTCATTTTCTTCTCTCTTATCAGGAGGTATGTACCTAAAGGAGAAAAAAGAAAGAAACTTGAATTCTTTTTTCCTTCAAAAACCTAACAATTAACTCCTACTTAAGATTAAAAATCAGTTACAAGAAAACTGGGAATTCACAAATATGTGACGATTAAACAACACGCTACTAAACAACCAATGAGTCAAAGATGAAATCAAAGAGAAGTAAAAAAATATCTTAAGACAAGTGAAAATGAAAAACAAATAAGTGAAAATGGTAATACAACATACCAAAACTTAAGGGATGCAGCAGCAAAAGATTTTAAGGAGGAAATTTACAGCAATAAATGCCTACATTAAGAAAGATCTCAATCTAACTTTACACCACAAGGAACTAGAAAAAGAACAAACTAACCCCAAAATTAGTAGAAAAAAGGAAATTTAACAAAGATGAGTGAAAAAAAATGAAATAGAGACAAAAAGACAAAAGATTAAAGAAACTAAAGAGCTGTTTTGTTAAAAAGATAAATACACAAACCTCTGCCTCAACTTAACAAGGAAAAAAAGAGAAAGAACCCAAATAATAAAATTATAAATAAAGAGGACACATTACAACTAACACCACACAAATACAAAGGATCATAAAACTATGAACAATTATAGGGGCACACGACTGACTCAGTCGGTAGAGCATGTGACTCTTTATCCCAGGGTTGTGAGTTTGAGCCCCACACGGGGTGCAGAGATTACTGAAAAATAAAATCTTAAAAATAAATAAATAAAATGTTTAAAAAAAAAAACTATGAACAATTATATGCCAACAAAGTGAACAACATAGAAGAAATGGATAAATTCCTAAAAACATACATGCTACCAAGAAGGAATCATGAAGAAATAGAAAATGTGAACAGAACAATTACTAGTAAGAAGACTGAATCAGTAATCAAAGACCTCCAAACAAAGAAAATTCCAGGATCAGATGGCGAAAAGGGTGATTTCTACTAAATATCTGAAGAACTGATACAAATCTTTCTCAAGCTCTTCCAAAAAAATACGAGGGAACACTTATAAATTCATTTTACAAACCTAGCATTACCCTGATCCCAAAGCCAGACAACACTACAAGAAAATTATAAGCCAATATCCCTGATAAACATCCCTATGATAAACATAGATGTAAAAATCCACCCCCCCAAAAAAATCCCCAACAAAATATTAGCAAACAGAATTCAACAGTACATTAAAAGGATCATGAACTATGATCAAGTGGTAGTTATTCCAGGTATGCAAGGATGGTTCAATATCTGCAAATCAATCAGTGTGATACACATTAATAAAATGAAAGATAAAAATCGTATGATCATCTCAACAGATGCAGAAAAAACACTTGACAAAATTCAACATCTATTCTTGATAACAACTTTCAACAAACTGGGTATAGAGGAGGTATACCTCAAAATAATAAAGGCCTTATATGACAAGCCCACAGCTAACATCATAATGGTGAAAAACTGAAAGCTTTTCCTCTAAGATCAAGACAAGGATACTCACGCTCTCCACTTTTATTCAACACAGTACTGGAAATTCTAGCCAGAGCAATTAGGCAAGAAAAAGAAATGAGAGGTATCCAAATTGCAAAGGAAGAAGTAAAAGTGTCTCTATTGGAACATAATGAGATATTCTATACAGAAAATCCTAAAGATTCCACCCAAAAACAGTTAAAACTAATAAACAGGAGTGCTTGGGTGGCTCAGCTGGCTAAATGTCTGACTCTTGATTTCGGCTCAGTCATGATCGCAGGGTCCTGAAATCAAGCTCCATGTCAGGCTCCGCACTCAGCAGAGAGTCTGCTTTCCCTTTCACTCTTCCTCTGCTCCTCCCCCCACTCTCTCAAATAAGTAAATAAATAAAATCTTTAAAAAATAAATGAAAATACAACTAATATATTCAGTAAAGGTGCAGGATATAAAGTCAACATAAAAAACTGTGTTTCTAACACTAACAACTATCAGAAAAAAAATTAAGAAAATAATCCCATTTATAATTGCATCAAAAACAATAATATATTTAGCAATAAATTTAACCAAGGAAGTGGAAGGCGTGCACACTGAAAACTATAAGATACTGATGAAAGAAACTGAAGAAGACACAAATAAATAAAAAGATATTTCATGCTCATGGACTGGAAGAATTAATATTGTTAAAATATCCATACTACCCAAAGCAATCTACAGATTCAGTGCAATCCCTATCAAAATCCTAACAGCATTTTTCACAAAAAAAGAAAAAACAATCCTAAAATCTGTGTGGAATCATAGAAGACCCCCAAATAACCTCTTTTTTTAGAGAAAACAACACAGGAGGCATCATATGTCCTGATTTCAAACTGTATTACAAAGCTACAGTAATAAAACAGTATGGTATTGGCATAAAAACAGACACATAGCTCAACGGAAGAGAAGTGAGCACAGAAATAAACCCACACATATATGAGCAATTAATTTATGACAAAGGAGATAAGATATACAAGAGGGAAAGGTCTCTTCAATAAACGGTGTTGGGAAAACTGGACAGCTACATGCAAAAGAATGAAAATAGACACCTATCTTACACCACACACAAAAATCAACTCAAAACCCACGAATGACTTAAATTTAAGACCTGAAACCATAAAACTCCTAGAAGAAAACAGAGATAAGCTCCATGACACCGGTCTGTGAAATGATTTTTTGGATTTGACACCAAAAGCAAAGGCAACAAAAGCAAAAATAAACAAGTGAGATTACATCAAACTAAAAACTGCACAGGAAAGGAAACCATCAACAAAATGAAAAGGCAACATAGGGAATGAGAAAAAATATTTACAAATCATGTATCTGATAAAAAGTTAATATTAAAAAAATATAAAGAATTCAATAGCAAAAAAAATAGCAAAAAAAAAAAAAGCAAAATAAATCTGATTTAAAGATGGGCAGAGGAACTAAATATGTATTTTTCCAGACAAAATATACAAATGGTCAACATTACTAATAATGAGAAAAATGCAAATCAAAACCACGAGGTATCACCTTACACCTGTTAGAATGGCTATCATTAAAAATATGAGATAACAAGTGTTGGCAAGAACGTGGAGAAAAGGGAACCCTGGGGCACTACTGGTGGGAACATAAATTGGTGCAACTACTATGGAAAACAAGAGGTTCCTCAAAAATTAAAAACAGAACTACCCCATCGCTGTGTATATATGCAAAGACAATGAAAATGGGTTGTCAAAGTGCTATCTGCACTCCCATGTTCACAGCAACATTATTTGTAATAGCCAAGATATAGAAACCTAAATGTCCATTAACAGATAAATGAATAAAGACATGAATGGATAAAGAAGTATATACATATACAGCTGACCCTTGCACAACATGGGTTTGAACTGTGCAGATCCACTTATGTGTGATTTTTTTAAAAAATATTTTATTTATTTATTTGTCAGAGAGAGAGAGCACAAGCAGGGGGAGTGGCAGGCAGAGGGAGAAGCAGGCTCCCCGCTGAGCAAGGAGCCCGATGTGAGACTTGATCCCAGGACCCCGAATCACAACCTGAGTGGAAGGCAGACACCCAACCGACTGAGCCACCCAGGTGTCCCATATGTGTGATTCTTTTTACAATATTGTAAATGTATTTTCTTTTCCTTATGATTTTTTCTTTTTTCTGATTTTTTGGTGGTTGTTTTTTTTTAAGTAAGCTCTACACCCAATGTGGCGCTTGACCTCACAACCCTGAGATCAAGAGGCGCATTTTCTACTGACTGAGCCAGCCAGGAGCCCCCCTTATGATCTTCTCAGTAACATTTTCTTTTCTCTAGCTTACTTTATTGTAAGAATACATTATATAATACATGTAACATACAAAATAAATACATGTAACATACAAAATATGTGTTAATCAATTGTTAATGTTATCAGTAAGGCTTCCAGTTAACAGTCGGCTATTAATAGTTAAGTTTTTAGAAAAAAACAAACCAAAAAAAAAAAAAATAGTTAAGTTTTTAGGGAGTCAAAAGTTACACGTGGATTTTTATTTTTTATTTTTTTAAGAGAGAGAACGAGTGCACAAGTGAGTGGGGGTGGGGAGAGGGGCAAAGGGAGAGGGAGAGAGAGAATCTTAAGCAGGCTCCATGCTCAGTGCAGAGCCCAACACAACCTTGAGATCATGACCTGAGCCAAAATTAAGAGCTGGATGCTGCAGGCGCCTGGGTGGCTCAGTTGGTTAAGCGACTGCCTTCGGCTCAGGTCATGATCCTGGAGTCCCGGGATCGAGTCCCGCATCAGGCTCCCTGCTCGGCAGGGAGTCTGCTTCTCCCTCTGACCCTCCCCACTCTCATGTGCTCTCTCTCATTCTCTCTCTCTCAAATAAATAAATAAAATCTTTAAAAAAAAAAAAAAAGAGTTGGATGCTGGAGTGCCTGGGTGGCTCAGTCAGTTAAGTGTCTGACTCCTGATCTCAGTTCAGGTCATGATCTTGGGGTCCTGGGATTGAGCACTAGGCTCCATGCTCAGCGGGGAGTCTGCTTGAGTATTCTCTTTCTCCCTCTCCCTCTGCCTCTCCCCTTACCCTCTCTCTCAAATAAATAAATCTAAAAAAAAAAAAAGTAGTTGGATGCTTAACCAACACAGCCACCTGGGTGGATTTTTCACTGTGGATTTTTAAGTATGCGGAAGGTTGGGGCCCCTAACCCTCGAATTGCTCAAGATTGCCCAAAGGTCAACTGAGTGTGTGTGTGTGTGTGTGTGTGTGTAATGGAATATTCTTCAGCCATAAGAAGGAAATTCTGACACTGGTGAGAACATGGATGAATGTGGAGGGCATTATGCTAAGTGGAATAAGCCAGACAGAGAAAGATAAATACTACATGGTATCACTTATATATAAAATGTAAAAAAAAGTCAAACTCATAGAAACAGAGCAGAGAAACAGTTACCAGAGGCTGGAGGTAGGGGAAATAGAAGTTGGTAAAAGGGTATACACTTTCAGCTTTGAGATGAATAAGGTCGGAGGATCTAATGTATAACCTGGTGACTAAAGTAGATAACACTGTAAAATTTGCTGAGAGAACAGAACTTAAATGTTCACACACACACACACACAAATAGGTAATGGAGCGCCTGGCTGGCTCAATCGATGGAGCTTGAGATTCTTGATCTCAGGGTTGCGGGTTCAAGCCCCACACTGGGTGTAGGGATTACTTAAAAATAAAATCTTAAAAAAAAAAAGTGAGGTGATAAGGGATGTATTGTTAATTAACTTGATGGCAGGAATCCCTTCAAAATGTATACATGCATCATATCATTATATACACTTTAAATATTTTAATTTTGTTAATTATATGTCAATAAGGTTGAAAAAATTTTTTACTGAAGTATATTGACACAGTGTTACATTAGTTTTAGGTTTGCAACAGACTGATTCAACAATACATTATGCTATGCTCACCATATCTGTTCCTATACGCTATTACAATACAACTGACTATAATATTCCCTATACTGGACCTTTCATCCACATGACTTATTCATTCCATAACTGGAAGCTTATATCCCCACTCCCCTAAAAATTATTTTTACTTAAAAAATTTAATCCCATCAAAATTTAACAGCTCTATCACCTAACCAAGCAAAGTGAGTCTTAGCAGTTAATCCTTTTCTTTTAAACTTTTTTTTTTTCCTGGTCTAAGGAACATTCCCTTAAAGTTTGTTTTATATTCTGATTACCACCATGCAATTAAAAAAAAAAAAAAATCAACCTTGCTTTTCCAAGTAGATACATGAGATAGAAATAAATTGACATATTACTGGGTTAGGGACACTCTAGCCTTTGCGTTGATTTCATTCGGGTTTCAGGGTGCTAGAATTCTGAACTCTTCTGGTTCCGACCCATTACTGCCAGGAAGGTTCCAACTGGTCTCCTACCTTTTAAAAGCAAAAACAAACCGTTCCCTTCAGTCCTGACCATGGCAAAACTAGTATCTTTAGCTCTCCCTTATTTCATGAGGCCTCCTTATTACATTCTGTTGGAAAATATGGTTATGGCCTTCTATACATTTATCTATGCCTATGGTTACCCTTAATGCAGTGGGCCAAGTTATATTGATTTCTAATGTTAATCCAAACTTGCATATCTTCGTCATGAAGTTTTATCATTTCTGCATTTAATGAATTCCGTTTCTTAATGATTTTGTTCAGTATTTCTGCACCTATATTCACAACTGAAAATGTCCTACAATTTTCCTTTTCTTACAAACTGTCTGGCTTTATTTAAAAGGTTAGGCTAGAGGGCGCCTGGGTGGCTCAGTTGGTTAAGCGACTGCCTTCGGCTCAGGTCATGATCCTGGAGTCCCGGGATCAAGTCCCACATTGGGCTCCCTGCTCAGCAGGGAGTCTGCTTCTCCCTCTGACCCTCTTCCCTCTCGCGCTCTCTCTTTCAAATAAATAAATAAAATCTTTAAAAAAAAAAAAAATTAAAAAAAAAAAAAAAGGCCAGGGACACCTGGGTGGCTCAGTCGGTTAAGTGGCTGCCTTCAGCTCAGGTCATGACCCCAGGGTCCTGGGACTGAGTCTCGCATCGGGCTCCTTGTTCAGTGGGGAGTCTGCTTCTCCCTCTGCCTGCCACTCCCCCTGCTTGTGTACTCTCTCTCTCCAACAAATAAATAAATAAAATGTTAAAAAAAAAAAAAAAGTTAGGCTACCCTCATAAAATAAACTGACAAGTGTTGTCTCTTTTTCCCCAAAAGATTTTGGGGGGTTTTGGTTACTTTTTTGTTTTTTAAGTAATCTCTACACCCCAAATGTGGGGCTCAAACTCATGACCCCCAGATCAAGAATCTCTACCAACTAAGCCAGCCAGGTGCCCCTCCCCAGAAGATTTTGTATACAACTGAAATTATGTGCTCACTCAGCCTGTAAAGCAATCTAAGCCTAGTAGTTTGGTTTGGTTTTATGACGGCAATGTTTTAAAAATCAGTAATTAAACTTACTTAGTAGTTCTAAGACTATTCAAGGTTTTTCCTTTCTTAAGTCCCAAGTTGTATTTTTCTAGGAACTCTCCATTTCACCTAAATTTTCAAATGTATTGGCATAAAGATGTTCATTATTTATCTCCTAAATAGTACAGCATCTGTAGCTGTCTTTTTTCATTTCTAATAGTTTTGTCTTCTTTCTCCTTAATTTCATCAGGTTTGTGTATACTTTTTTCCCCTAATTTCTTTGCTTCCCCCACTGCATTATTTTGTCTAATTGAGATGTTTAGTTCACTAATTTTACCCTTTTCTTCTACTGCATTTTCTTCTACTGTAGACATTTCCTTATAAATATCTCTTTAGTGTTATCTACAAATTTTGATTTTATTATTTAGTTTTGGATATTTTAATGTGATTTTTCATTGACTTATGCGTTGTTTAGAAGTAGTTTGAATTTCTAGACAAAGTTTTCTAGGGGTGCCTGGGTGGCTCAGTCAGTTGAGTGTCTGACTTTGGCTTTGGTCATGGTCTCAGGGTCCTGGGATTGAGCCCCATATTGTCTGCTTCTCCCTCTCCCTCTGCCCGACCCCCAACTTGTGTGCTGTCTCTCTCAAATAAATAAATAAATAAATAAATAAAATCTTTAACAAAAGAGGACGCCTGGGTGGCTCAGTCGTTAAGCGGCTGCCTTCAGCTCGGGTCATGATCCCAGGGTCCTGGAATCGAGTCCCACATCGGACTCCCTGCTCAGCGGGAAGCCTGCTTCTCCCTCTCCCACTCACCCTGCTTGTGTTCCCTCTCTTGCTGCCTCTGTTGAAAAATAAGTAAAATCTTAAAAAAAAAAAATCTTTAACAAAAGAAAGCTTCCTAGTTTCCTACTGTCATTGATTAACTTTACTCTAACAGTAGTCAAAAAAGTAGTCTGGGTGGGGGGCCTGGGTGGCATCGTTGGTTGAGCATCCAGCTCTTGGTTTTGGGTCATGGTCTCAAGGTTGTGATATAGAGCCCCACATCAGGCTCTGTGCTCAGAGCCGAGTCTGCTTGAGATCCTCTCTCCCTCTGCCTCTCCCCCACGCATTCAAGTGCACTCTGTCAAATAAATAAATAAATCTTCAAAACAACAACAACAACAAAAACAACAACAAAATGTAGTCTGGGAGCACCTGGCTTGCTGAGTCAGTGGAGTGTGAGACTCTTGATCTTGGGGTTGTGCCTTCTTTTGGAATCAGGATCCCGCCCCCCGCCCGGCCTTTTTTCATTCAATTTCCCCACTTTCCTCTGACTACTTTAAAGTTTAAATCTCTATGTCTAGGGATGCCTGGGTGGCTCAGTCGGTTAAGCGTCTGCCTTTGGCTCAGGTCATGATCCCAGGATCCTGGGATCAGAGTCCCGCATCAAGCTCCCTGTTCAGTGGGCAGCCTACTTCTCCCTCTGCCTGCTCTGCCTGCCACTCCCCCTGCTTGTGCTCACTCTCTCTGACAAATAAATAAAATCTTTAAAAAATCTCTATGTCTACTCTTCTAGTTATTATCTTAGATACTCTAACATTCTTAACAAGTCTAAAGTAAATCAGTAATTTTTCCCTCTTCCAGAACAAACAAGGACTTTACAACTCTTACGCCAATCATTCCCTCTCTACCTAAAATCCATGATTAATCAGTTCTAGCTGGTCTTCAAAAAACCCAAACACCTACAAATTAAATGTAATTATTTGAAAATGTCAATGATGGTTTCTCCCCAATCTTTTGGTGGTCCACCTACATTTCCAGTTTCGGACTTTCTGAGCTGACAGGTCTCATACTATTGTTAAGATCCCAACTCTTAACATTTCACATGATCTAAGAGTCCCCTTGATAATTCTAAAATAATCTACAAAATAGAAATCTAATTGCTTAATCATATTTTATGCGTCTATTTAAATACTATCACACGGACCATTAGAAATCTTTGCTTTTATTATCCTGAGATTTTTAAATGTACTTCTTGTTTGTTATTTGTGGTCCATTAACTGGGGCTTGGAAGATTTCCCCCCAACCTGATTTTTCCCCCCAAATAATTACTGTCTGCCTGAATCCTTTATTTTCAATAACTGAATCTAATTATAATTTTCATAAATATATCAACTTATTCAACAATCAAATATTTAGTGAATACCAACTACTATAAGATACAAAACAAGACATACTTTCTACCTAAAGAGATTCCAGTCTGATTTGGGAAAAATACATAAAAACAGGAAATGACTATATAATATGATAAAGATGATGAGAGCACAGAGAAAATATACCTAATGAGGGAGGAGAAAGGAAAATAAAGACTTTGTGAGAAAATAACATTCTCATGCTATTTGAAGATTTATGTCTTTATCCATTTCTAGATACTTGGCAAAATAATGGTGCTCCCACAAGACATCATGAGAGCATATTGTTAAAGAGCTAGACCTTCAGCTTGGAGAAATTCTGTCTTCAAGACATGCTCTGCAACTTTTTGTTAAAAATTTAAAACATTTCAATTTGTATATGTGCTGCCGAAGCGAGCACTAAAACATTTCAATTTGAACAAACATTTTTTAGCAATTAGCTAAGGCCCTGAAGGAGAGACCTAAGTCAGAAAAAGTCAAAAGTTCTTCTAGGGGCGCCTGGGTGGCTCAGTTGGTTAAGCGACTGCCTTCGGCTCAGGTCATGTCCTGGAGTCCCTGGATCGAGTCCCGCATCGGGCTCCCTGCTCAGCAAGGAACCTGCTTCTCCCTCTGACCCTCCCCGCTCTCATGTGCTCTCTCTCTCGTTCTCTGTCTCAAATAAATTAAAAAAAAAAAAAAAAAGTTCTTCTAAACTTATCCACACTAATATGCTTGATAAAATACACCATATGTATATGGGGTACCTGGCTGGCTCAGTCGATGGAGTGTGCAACTCTTGATTTTAGGGTTGTGAGTTCCAGCCCCACGCTGGGTATAGAGATCACTTAAAAATAAACTCTTAAAACAAAAAAAACCCATTTGTATAAAATAAAAGCTCATGTTTCAGAAATTTTTACCAAGCACAATTTTATTCTATGTCAAAGATTAGTAGACACACTGAGGCAGTTTCAACTCTCTGGACCTTAGTTTACTTTTAAAACAACTAAGAGTTTGAGGGAAAAAATCTGTAAGACCTCTTCCTACAGTAATACTATGATAATAAAAGTATGCCAGAGTATTAAGATAAATGGAAACTGAAAATGAGAGAATTCAACTGGATACTCACTTGGACACATTGCCCACTACTATAGTTTTCTTTACAAAAAGTCGTGAAGTCTCATCTCCTGTGAGATCAGCATTCCGCTGCTCTGTTTTATGAGAGCCAGGAATACTAGCAGTGTCCTGAAAGAAATCATAATCAATTTTCACTTTCAATTTGGACAATTTCCAATAGGCAGAAACCACAAAATCATTCAAGGTATGAATGGAGCAACTCAGATTTTTTTTTTTTTTTAACTACAAAATTCTCTGGCTTTGTGGCACCTCTCAGCATAGAAGTAATTTTATTGTATCTTTAACACAAACACAAAATGTTTGTTCGCTATAACCCCATGTGTGTATATGTGCTTTTAACAGACACATCTGTGCTGTATATGCAAAGAGGATATGGCAGGATATACAAGAAACTATTATGTGGTTACCTCTGGAAAATGGAAATGGGGAAAGGGGTCAATGGAATTCACTTTCTTTTCAATCTTCTGTATTACTAAAAATTTTTCAATGAGAAGTGCCATAGACAAATGATTAAAGTTTGACTATGGAGATAGACTGCCAGGGTTTAAATCTTGGCTCTTCCATTTACTAGATGTGAAATTCTGTGTAATTACTTAACTTCTCTGTCTCAATTTCCTCACCTATAAAATAAGGATAACAGGCTCACTCAGTCAGTGGAGCATGTGATGGCTGATCTCTGGGTTGTGAGTTTGAGCCCCATCTTGGGTGTAGAGATTACTTAAAAATAAAAAAAAAACCTAGGTGCACCTGGATGGCTCAGTCGCTTAAGCATCCAACTCTCGATTTCAGCTCAGGTCATGATCTCAGGGTCCTGGGATTGAGTCCTGAGCTGGATTCCATACTGAGCATAGAGCCTGCTTAAGATTCTCTCTGTTCCCCTCTCCCTCTGCCCCTCCCTGCCACTTTCTCTAAAAAAAAAAAAAATAAGGATAACAGTACCTGTCTCACATAATTGTTTTGTACAGTACTCAGAGAAGTGCCGGGTACATAGTACCAAATATATGTTACATAAACATGAGCATGTGTATTACATACAAGATGTTAAGTTTCTAAATCCTATGACCAGTATTGCCTAAATTCTTAATTAAAAAACAAAAACAAAAAAAAACAACAACAAAAAAACAGGTGCCTGGCTGGGTTAGTTGGTAGAACATGCGACCTCTCGATCTCGGGGTTGTATGTTTGAGCCTCATGTTGGGTGCAGATATTACTTAAAAATAAAATCTTAAGAAAAAAAAACAAAATACAAAAAATCACCCCCCCCCCAAAAACAAAAAGCAAACCCATGCAGTACTTGCCCAGAAATAATACTGGTAAGAAACAAGTAAATCCAAACATTAAGAGTTTTCATTTTTGGGTGGTGGCATTATGAATGACTTTTCTATTCTTTCTTATTTTCTTGTAGTTTAAAATTTTCAACGATGAACACGTATGAATTTATAACCAGAAAATTTTTTAAATTTGATTTTTATAAAAAATAAATCAAATTCTTGATGTCTGAATATGTGAAAAGCAACCTGGAGATTTCCTCTATCACAGAACACCTGGCTGAGAAAAATCATCCAATAAGGGCTCTATAGCCAAATATTACACCAAGAAGTTCAGAGCAGCTTGAGATGGGAACTCAAATAAGAAATTGGCAGGATCAAAAAGGAATAAATGGTTTTCAATTCTATTTATTATTTGTCAAGTTTCCCCCAGTTATTAAAGCATCATTAAAGCATTGAAGTTTCACAAAGGAAAATGATGAAGAGAGAACAAACATGACAGAATGGAAAGACCTTGGACAAGGTCACAGAATTGCCAATTCCTCAAGGTTTCTCTCTTATCAATGTGGATGGCATCTAGGAGTTGTGACATGCACAGTTCTGATTCAGTTTAATTCTCAGCTTAATTCAGTTTAATTCTCAGTTCTGATACTTGTGGACAAAGGTAACTGTAAGCTCTTCGAGACTCAGTCTCCCCATCTCCAAAAGGGATATAATTAATATATTTCCTAGGGTTCCTATGAAGATGAAATGGAATAACATGTACATGTACATAATTAATAAATACGAGTTCCCTTCTCCTCTCCCTCCCACCCATCAAACTATACCCTTCCAGTATTTCGGCTTGGTCTCTGTTCCATGTTGTTTGAGAGTCTTTCTTCTATATCCATATTGCTGTTATTGTCTTTGTCAGATAAGAAATCATTATGTTGAGATAAAGAATCACTTTCCGAATGATTGGCTGATGGTGTCTCTGATCTCTGATTGGCAGGAGAGGATGACCTAGATGGTGACTCCAAAAATTTCTTGATAGCAGGATGATTAAAAACCATTGTATCACATGTCTTTGATCCCTGCAAAAATGAAAGCAAACAAAACAAACTTTTAATCAAATCCATCAAAAGTGGTAAAATTTTAATTTTTCCAAAACCCTTATCTATTTAGGGGTCATGCTTAAAATCCTTCAAAATCTGCCCACACCCAGAAAATGAAGTCCAAACTCCTTAACATCGTCTGAGCCAACAAGAGCTAGAAAGTGATAATTATGTGAAGGTCCTAACACTAAAAAGCTAAAGGTGCAAGTTCTCTGAAGCTAAATGAAAAATAGAGATAAATACATAGTAACATATGGAAAGTAAGATTTGACTTAAAAAAAAAATAAGCCTCACACTGCTTTAACATAAACACATCAACTGCTCTAAATAAAATGTTCCTGTAAAATATATAAATATTTTTAAAAATGTATATGTAAAATGGCTCCCACGTAGGAGTAAAATGTAGTATAGAATGCTTTAAAATGATTCATACCTACATATAAAGTTTGTCATCAGTCCAGTACTGAAGCCTGGAGTATTTTTGTGTATCTTGTTACTTGGATACAAAATACAGTGTATTCTGTTATAATGGGATACATCTACAGTTCCTAGGAAGCCCAGCTTTTAAAAAGTGTACAGTTGGGCGCCTGGGTGGCTCAGTTGGTTAAGCGACTGCCTTCGGCTCAGGTCATGATCCTGGAGTCCCGGGATCGAGTCCCGCATCGGGCTCCCTGCTCGGCAGGGAGTCTGCTTCTCCCTCTGACCCTCCCCCCTCTCATGCTCTCTCTATCTCATTCTCTCTCTCAAATAAATAAATAAAATCTTAAAAAAAAAAAAAGTGTACAGTTAACATAATTCAGCAAGAAGAAAGGAGCCAGAGGCTAGCATTTCAAAGCAACAAAATTAATGAATCTCAATAATAAAGAGTTTCTCTCTCCCTCTGCTCCCCATCCCTACCGTGCCCTCACTCACACACTCTAATAATAAATAAATTTTAAAAACAACAACAACAAAACATTAAACAGACAACCAGCTCTTCAAACATAGTAGCTACAAGTCCCATGTCACGCAGATGCTAGCTTGTAATGTCCATCTTATTGGATCCAATAGCAAGCCATGTAACAGATAACAGTAAAATCTGCCCTGGGTTGAAGAGTGTCTCCCAAAAATTCATGTCCACCCCAAACCTGTGAATGTGACTTTATTTGGAAATAGGGTCGTTGCAGATGTAATCAAGTTGATACTGTCATACTGGATTAGGGCTTACCTAATAAAAGGGAAATGTGGAGAGAGAGAACTGTGAAGACACACAAGAGGGAAAACATCCATGTGAAGATAGGGGCAGAAACTGGAGTGATGTAGCCACAAGCCAAGGAATGCCAAGGTTTGCCAGCAACTGCCAGAAGATAGGAGAAGGTGAGGAAGGATTCTTTCCTAGAGCCTTCAGAGAGAACATGGTCCAGCAACACCTTGATTCTGGGCTATTAGCCTCCAGAATCAGGAGATAATAAATTCCTCTTGTTTTAAGCCAGGAAGCTAGTGGTAATTTGTTATGGTAGCTCTAAAAAATAGTTCAGACTCTAGTATGTATTAGGGAAACTCCTGTAGTAGAAGAAACAACTATCTAACATCTAAGATTAAATTCAAATAATGCTCCAGATTTCTCTAAGACAACATCGGGAGTATGACCGATGCCAGGTACCCTCAAGCAACACAGGATGACATGAAAGCCAAAACATGGTACGTCTTATCTCTAAAAACCATGGGGGACAATGCAAACCAGTATGGCATCACACCTTTCCCAGGTCTGCCACGACTCTCACTGAGCCAGTACTATCCAAGAGAATTATCTAATTCTAATTGAGAAAACTTAAGAAAAAGAAATTTTAGAATGAAAATGAACAAAAGTTATAGGAAATTATCAAAATGTCAAACAAGAAGAAACACTTCTGTTTCAGTTCAATCCTATCCCCATTCCGTTATAAATGGAGCAATCCAGTGGCAATCAGATTACCTAAGTGATAAAACTTAATATTCCAAACAGCAGGACAACCTGATTACTAGGATTCCTGATGTGATACAATATGAGGTATATAGCATCACCTATGAAGTTATTATTGCCAAAAACCTCTAACTTTAATCAAATCTTTAGACCCAACTACCAGTTTGCAGAAAAATAGAGAGAATGAAGGAATAACCCAAGGGGGAAAAAAAAAAACCCAAAATGTAGGATATTCTATAAAGATAAATGGCCTATCTCTTTAAATAAGTCAATATTATGGGGGGGAAAGGTGAACTAGTTTAGATAAAATGAGTCTAGAGAAACCAAATAACCAAATGTACCCATGAACCTTGATTAGATCCTACATCAAAAAAACAGCTTTAAAAGATATTCTGGGGATGACTGGGAAAATCTGAATATGGACTGGTCATCAAATAATATCAGGAAGTCATAGAAGAATATCCTTTAGGAAATACATGATTTAAGTACTTAAGGGTGAGGTGTCATGATGCCTGGAGCTTATTTTCAAATGTTTTACAGAAAAGTAAGATAGATAAAGCAAAGATGACAAAATGTTAAGATGGTGAATCTAAGTCATGCACAAACAGGTGCTTATTTCATTTCTTCTGTGGATTTGAAATTTTTCACAGAAAGTGAGGGAAAAAAATCAGGGCTTCCTGAATAGGATATATCTACTGAAACTACAAATTGCTCTTCAGTAGGAAAATCAATCTATCTATAACTTACTCCAAAGCTGATCACAATCAAATGAAAAATAAAGCAGGCTAGAATAGGGTCTCACTCAACTTTGTATCTAACAAAGCCTAGGGACAGTGCTAAATATTAGCTGGAGAAGGACTTAATATAAAGGAAAAAATGTTGGGGTGCCTGGTGGCTAAGTTGGTTAAGTGTATGACTCTCGACTTCAGCTCAGGCCATGATCTCAGAGTCATGAGATTGAGCCCTGTGTGGGGCTCCGTGCTGGGCATGGAGCCTGCTTGATATTCTCTCTCTCCCTGTTCCTCTCCCCTTCCCCCACCCCACGCGCATGCTCCCTCTAAATAAAAAAACTAAAAATAAATAAAGGGAAAAATGATACTTAGGATTATTGACAGTTTATGTATTTTCCCAGGAAGGTAGGCTAGGTTTCTTGAATTCCAAAGGTCACTATAAGAAATGTTTCAAAGGCAGGAATTTCACATCAACACTAATTTCCCCTTCACACAACAAATATGGATAGCCAGAAATGACTGTATAGGAGGAAGACTTACCTCAGAAACTTTCAGAAGTCCTGCAGAAGCATAGTAGTTTGCAACAATGCAGGCACGAAGTTTATCCATCATCCTTCTTGCCTCAATCAGTCGCTAAAAACAAATGTTAACTTGTTACTTTAAAAAATAGAAATGACAGTAGAGATATACATAAAAAATTCATAAAATAAGAAATACAAACGACCAAAACCTCAATTTTCTAATAATCAAAGAAAGGCAAATAAAAATGATGGTCTCCACCTGTCAAATTGCAAAAGACTTTTTAAAAGAATGACAAAAGCAGGACGCCTGGGTGGCTCAGTCGGTTAAGCGTCTGCCTTCAGCTCAGGTCATGATCCCAGGGTCCTGGGATCGAGTCCCGCATCGGGCTCCTTGTTCCGCGGGGAGCCTGCTTCTCCCTCTGCCTCTGCCTCTGCCTCTCTCTCTATCTCTCATGAATAAATAAACAAAATCTTTAAAAAAAAAAAAAAAAAAGAATGACAAAAGCCAATGTTTACAAGAGTATACAGACATGTTAATGTGTATATTTATGTATATGTATGCATATTCATTGAGAAATGTCAAGCACGAGCAAAAATTATTTTTGGGGATGGAATTTCAAGTAATTTTTTTCATTATGTTTTTCTGCAATTTCATGTATAGGGGGAAAAAAAAGACATATGCCTTTTTTCCAAAATGAGAACACTCCTTTTAAAAGAACAGCAAAGGGGGAGGGGGCGCCTGCATGGCTCAGTCAGTTAAGCATCCAACTCTTGATTTCGGCTCAGGTCATGATCTCAGGGTCCTGGGACTGAGCCCCGCATGTGCATCAGGCTCCCCACTCAGTGCGGAGTCTGCTTCTCCCTCTCCCTCTCCCCCTCCCCGCTGCTGGGGAAAAAACCATGATTCTATCTCAATAGATTTTTTTGCAACAGCTTTGTTTTTTTTAATTTATCACCATTATACCTGGTCAATGACTTCAATTTCATGTTCCTTATTCTTCATTTCAAGTGCAAATTGTTCCTTGATAATAGTCTCAATCTTCTGCACAGCAGCATCTCGAGCTGCATAATGAACATAAAATAATTCAAGGTCTAATTACTCAGTGACTGTCATGATTTAAGTCAGTATGCAATAGAAGAAACCCAGGAAACAGTAACTCCTACGTGGAGAAACCTAGTAGCTGTCACTTTAACCAATGATGAAAAGTTAACATCACTAATATGGGGGCAAACTGACTTCATGTGTTTTCTGATATAATGCACTCAGAAGTCTACATCACTCTAAGGCATTCTGGCCAAAAAAGCTAAATCTAATTACAGGGAACATCAAATAAACCCAAACTGAAGGACATTCTACAAAATAACTGGCTTACATGATTCAAACATTAGAGTCAAGAAAGGCAGAAAGGTTGAGGAGATTAAAGAGATATGACAACAAAATGCACTGTGTGATCCTGGACTGGATGGAGCCTAGAGAGGAGAAATAGTTATAAAATACAATACTGCGAAACTGGTAACTGAATACTGACTGGACGTCACATAATGTAATGGATGAATGTTAAAATTTCCTGCTTCTGATAATAATACTGTGATTACGTAAGAGAATCTCCTTAAGAAATACACTTGTATTTGCAGGTGTCCAATTTATTTTCCAATGATTTAAAAAGAATGATGTGCATGTATACCTGCATGCAAACGTACATGTATTTGAGCGTGTGTGTGTGTGTGTGTGTGTGTGTGTGTCTGGGGGTGAGGAAAAAGACTTATAAATCAAATGAGGCAAAATATAAACAACTGGCAAATTAATCTGGATAAAAGACATACAAGTATTCCTTGCAATTTTTCTGCTTGGAATTATATCAAAATAAAATTACTGAACAAGAAAAAGAAATCCATTAAGATTCTGAGAGAAATATTTGGTGACCTATGAAAAACCACAGCCCTGAGGACAAAGGAAATAAAGAGATAGAGGGGAAGTAGTCTGTGACATAAGAGCAGTTCATAAGAAGGCAGGAAGCTTCCTTCCCTAGAGAAGGATCTAGCAAGCAATTCAGCAGTTCCTAATCACAACTACTTAAAAGAATGAGTAAAGAAAAGAATTCAAAAGTAAAGAAAATGCCTCTGGGGCACCTGGGTGGCTTAGTCCATTAAGCATCTAACAGAGCCTGCTTGGGATTCTCTCTCTCTCTCTCTGCCCCTCCCCACCCTCTCTCTGCAAAAAAAGAAAAAAAAAAAAAAAGCCTCTACTCTTTTTTTAAAGATTTTATTATTTATTTGAGAGACAGAGATAGAGAGAGCATGAGCAGGGAGGAGAGGGAGAAGCAGGCTCCCCACCAAGCAGGGAACCCGACACGGGGCTCAATCCCAGGACCCTGGGCTCACGACCTGAGTCAAAGGCAGATGCTTAACCAACTGAGCCACCCAGGCGCCCCCAAAAGCCTCTACTCTTGAAAGTAATATTATACTATATGATAACTGGAATTTAAATAAAAACTCAAGGGGGGGCACCTGGGTGGCACAGTCAGGTAAGCGTCTGACTCTTGGTTTCAGCTCAGATCATGATCTTAGGGTCATGACAGTCCGGTGTCACAGTGTCTGCTTGAGATTCTCCCCTCTCCTTCTGTCTCTCCCCCGGGCATGCTCTCTCTCCCTATCAAATAAATAAATCTTTAAAAAAAAAACCAAAAACCTTGAAATTAAAAAAAAGCAAAAAAGAAAATGCCTCTAGGGGTGATAGAATTCAGATGATGACTACTCAAAGTAATATGCAACTCAAAATCTAAAATATCAGATACAAGGGGAAAAAAGAGCCAAATAACTGCTTGAAAACCCTGGAATTTTGGGGCATCTGGCTGGCTCAGTCAGTAGAGATATGTGACTCTTGATCTTGGGGTTGTAAGTTCAAGCCCCACATTGGGTGTAGAGATTACTTAAAAATAAAATCTTTAAAAAAGAAAAAAGAAAAACCTGGGAATTTTGCAAAATGAGCCTGTGTTTGTAATATGAAAAAAATGTTCACTCATGCTTTGGAGTATACGAAAAATTGCAGAGAAAATTTGGACCCTTTGATGACCCATGTCCTTCTCTCCCTGTAAATTAACATGCCATTAAATTGGCAACTTCAAACCAATAATGGTATAAGTGAGCATTCTTGTGGATATGTCTGCATGGAGGGAAATGACTGGTTTTTGTCATTATGAAAAAGAGTATTTTCTAGTATTACTAGTATTTCTAGTATTACTACACACACACACACACACACAGAGACACATATACATATATGTCTGTAGAAACCAGCAGATACTCTTAGGGGAGAGGCTGAAGTCAGAGACCGTGATCACTGAAGGCAGTTTTATCTAAGCTCCTTAGAGAGAAACTCTTCTAAATTATGTCTTTCATGGAATAAATAAAAACAAAAATAAACAAAACAATATAAGCAAAAGGAAGCATCCTACCAAATCTACTTTGAGCAAAATTCTGAAAAATAAAAATATGGTTTGGGATTAGGCACAGTATGGTCACCAAGAGGCAAAATAGCAAATTATCCCTCAGTAGGAAAAACTGTCCCTGCTTAGGCAGAGTATCTGGGAACTTACACTAGATTTAAACTGAAATTATTATGTTTACTATAACAATCAGTTTTCCCTCTTATTTTTATTAAAAAAGTTATGCCATCTGATGCATTTGAGTAATGGATATAAGTGTCACATTTATTTGGCTTATTATTGAAAGGAAATTATTTCCTTATAAATAAAATTATAACTGAATGAGGGGAAAGGTTGCAGTGAAATGTTATTATTATCTGGAATTCAATTTGATAATTTTTGGTCCACAAAGACTTTCGGGGGGTACAAATGACTTGACTGCATAGAGACACGAATTTCCTTTCACCACTTCAACTCTAGGGGCACAAATCTTTGTGAAGCTACAACACTTTATGACTTGGATGCCTTCTTTACCCAGCCATAAGTGTAAGCTTACATAGATTTATTATTTAAATAAACAGTAGTGAATTTCAGCAATAATTTGTTTTAAAAACTCAAATTTAGCATCTTTTCCTGAGATAGCTTAAAATATTCTGGGTAGTGGGGCACCTGGGTGGCTCAGTCGTTAAGCGTCTGCCTTTGGCTCAGGTCATGATCCCAGGGTCCTGGGATCGAGCCCCGCATCGGGCTCCCTGCTCGGCGGGAAGCCTGCTTCTCCCTCTCCCACTCCCCCTGCTTGTGTTCCCTCTCTCGCTGTCTCTCTGTCAAATAAATAAATAAAATCTTTTTAATAAATAAATAAATAAAATAATAAATAAATAAATAAAAATATTCTGGGTAGCTACAGACACATAGTTGATGATTTGCTCTTCAACTAATTACATGATCTTGGGCAAGTAATTTAATGCCTCTGAGCCTAAACTACTAGCAGCTAAGTGCAGGGGTTAAACTAGATCACTATTTTCCAAATTTAAATCATTAGTATACCACCTTTAAGTTACTTACACCACATCTGAGAACCATATGAAACATCCAATTAACATAATTAAATAATACTTTAAAATAATGTTAGCCTTATCCTAAGCAAAAGTAGTCACAAAACTACAAGCTGGATGAGACCATATCTTTCCAAAAGACATTAATATGCCACTATTACAATAAAAAACTTTAATCCATGTACCACCCATTATCATGTACCCACACTGCATATTATAAGACTTTATGGTTATGCCTAACATACAATGACAGCTAAAACTTACAGCCAGTCTCATTATTGACACTTCCACTGTCTACTGATTGTCTTCTGGCCTTTTTCAACACACATGGTGTATTGCTATTAACAGAGCACTTAACTAATCCCTCTTCAAATTATACAAAACAGTGGAAATGCATTTTGTTTTAGTTACTATAAATCTTATAAGGAAGCATATCTCAATAAAGAAGTAATTTCCTAAAGCAGGTGAAGTTTTACCTGAATTCTCAATTGCTTTATGACGCTTATTTGGAAGGGCCACAGATACATCCTCATAATCAGGGTCGGTTTCTTTGATTGTTCGCTTGATTCCAGACATGATGACATTTGTTTTTCACTGTGAAGTAATAATAACTAAATAAACAAACAATGCTCGATGCTAGTACTTATAAATATATGTGTACACATAAACAAAGAAAATAAATATTACATAATACCGAACTCTCAAAGTCTCTGTATAAACATGTACATATTCCTGTTAAAGTAAAAAGCATAACTAACTTCAAAAGTTTAGTAAAAACAGGGGCGCCTGGGTGGCTCAGTTGGTTAAGCGTCCCAACTCTTGATTTCAACTCAGGTCATTATCTCAGGGTCGTGAGACTGAGCCAGGTGTCGGGCTCCCCACTCATCAGGGAGTCTGCTTGAGATTCTCTCTCCTTCTCCCTCTATCACTCACCCCCCACCCGCTGCATGCACACACTCGCTAATAAATAAATTAAAAAAAAAAAGTTTACTAAAAACAAAAACAAAGCCATCATCATCTGTCAGAAAGTGTAGGTTTCCCTTTCAAGAAAAAATCCTTTAACAAGGCAGCACATCACTCAGACTTTTCAAGAGGAGCCAGGCTTTCACAGAAGGGGACTTATAAGGAAAGGAAAGAAACCAGACTTTGATGAAAACATGGTAAAGCCCAAATAGCACCTTGGAATTCACAATGCATCCAGCATATTACAAAACATAAGCAATACATATAGTTAAGCTCTTAATAAATAATTTATCATACAAATCCCCTTTCTGGTACTTACACAGTACCTGATACATAACAGGTGCTCAATAAATATTACTGTTACTGATCACTTATCATTACTCATAATAAATCCAAATCACAGACATATTAAGCAAGTTTGCAATATAGTAAACAAGTCCTTATATACAGGTCTTTGAATAAAACAATCCCATAAATCTTCTAGATCAGTACTGTCCCGATATATTAGCAACTACTCATATGTGGCTATTTAAAGTTAATTAAATTTTTTAAAAATTAAAAATAAAAAAATAAAGCTAATTCAAAATTCAGTTCCTTTCTTCCACATTTCGATTTTTCTTTTTTTAATTTTATTTATTTTTGAGAGAGAGAGAGAAAAAACACGAGCAGGGGGGAGGGGCAGAGGGAGAAGCAGACTCCCCACCAAGCAGAGAGCCCAATGTAGGACTTGATCCCAGGACCCTGGGATCATGACCTGAGCCGAAGGCAGAAGCTTAACTGACTGAGCCACCTAGGTGCTCCACATTTCAATTTTTCAATGTCAGAAATAGCCACATTTCAAGTGCTCAACAGCCATCAGTGGCTAGTAGCTATTATATTGGAGAGCGCAGATACAGAACATTTATATCATTGCAAAAAGTTCTACTGGACACTGTTCATCTTCCAAACTGTTTCATTGAGCACTTATTAATATTCCATGAATTAGTTTAGGAAATGCTGCCCAAAACAGAACTGTCCAAAAGACATATAATGTGAGCCATGTATGGAACTTAAAATTCTCTAGCAGCCACATTAAAAAAAGGAATAAAAGGAGCACCTGGCTGGCTAAGTCAGTAGAGCAGGCAACTTTTGATCTCAGGACCATGAGATTGAACTCCGCACCGGGCGCAGAGATACTTTGGGGGAAAAAAAAAAAAGGAATGGGTGAAATTAATTTTAATAATATTTTTACTTAACCAATGTACCCGAAATATTATCATTCCAACAATGTAATCAATATGAACAAATTAGCAATATAATATTTTACATTCTTATCTCTGTGCTAAGTCTTTAAAATTCAGTGTATATTTTACACTTAGAGCACATCTCAATTTGGACCAGCCACATTTCAAAGGCTCAGTAACCACCTGTGGCTAGTGACTCCCTTACTGGGCAGCGAGGGCCTACCAATACAGTATACAGTGTACAGATAAGCCAGGCTCAGGGTAGTTACATAAATTGTCCCTTAGAGCATTAATCTATGACACAGAAAACACAAGAAGAGCTCCCTGATTTCCAAACCTCTGTTCTACCACTAATGGTTATTTACCTAACCAAAGGCAAAAATACACAGTACATATTTACTGAGGTGATTAAAATTTTAAAGTAAAATTAATTTAAAAAATGTTAACTCAAAAAAAAATTTTTTTTTTTTAAAGATTTTATTTATTTATTCATGAGAGAGAGAGAGAGAGAGAGAGGCAGAGGGAGAAGCAGGCTCCCAAGGAGCAGAGAGCCCGATGCGGGACTCGATCCCAGGACCCCGGGATCATGACCTGAGCCGAAGGCTGACGCTTAACGATCTGAGCCACCCAGGCACCCCTCAAAAATATTTTTTATTCAAAGTTTAAAAAGAAGTAACAATTTAAAAGTTTCTTGGCTTAGTCCAGTTTTATCACCCATCCCAGAGATAGGCTCACATGATTCAGCTGGGAAAGCGACCCATTATGTAATGATAGATATTTAAATCCTAGATCTAAGAGATCATTTTTTCCTGTTACTGCGACCTTGTGTAATAAGCTCAAAAATGTTCTAAAAACTCCAGCATTTATAAACATCCAGAATCAAGCCATTTAATGTTTCTTCACCATCATTACATACCTGCTATAATTTAGAATATAAATGAGTCTTTACTTTTGTAGAGGCCCTGAATCCAACTGTTATTTTCTGTTTCTAAAGCTTATAAAAAGTTAAGAGTAATGGGACACCTGGCTGGCTGAGTTGGTAGAACATGCGACTCTTCATCTCGGGTCGTAAGTTCAAGTCCTACGTTGGGTGTAGAGCTTACTAAAAATAAGATAAAAAATAAAATAAAATAAATTTTTTTAAAGTGAGAGTAAGGTCTTGCCTTCTCTATTTGGTTTGCAACTAGTTTTAGACAATGTGAAAAAATCTTGGGCCATTAGATAAAGAATACATTCTTAAAAAAAAAAAAATCAACAAACTTCATTCTTTCTTCTTTAATGCAGATGGGAAAAAACATACCTCCTATTCTCTGATAAACCTAGAATCAGAGGTAGACACATCCTAGCAGATCTCCAAATCTGTTTCTGTGCCACACCATTTCCTCGGTGACCCCCTGTCTCCTACAGCTTGCCAGAATCTTATGGGATTATCTGTAAAGATGAGTGAGTCCAGCATCACCTTCACTCATCTATTCCATGGTCCTCATCATCTGAATATTCTCCTCCTACCTCCCTAGAGTAGCTCCTCTCCAGGAAGGCTGGGATCTTTGAAGAAAAGAGTATTTTATTTCACCCTCATTTAAGGGATAAAGCAAAACTCTCCTTTGCTCTTTTTGCTCTAAAACTAGGGAAACAAAGAGGAAAAAAAGAGAAGAATTTGGTTGTAGAGGGGTTAGAGTAGGTAAGGAAGAAACCACCAATGAGTTAACTTGTGCTGCCAAGGTCATTCATAATTCATGCAGCCCTTGTAATAAAGCTTTTCCTGTCATCTTTGGGCACAGATTTGTGCTTCTGATAAACATGTTTAGGAAGATTTAGATCTATACTGTGACTTTTTAATAACTCATGTCTGCTTCTGTCTAGCAAGAACAATATCAAAGTATACACGTGCCACATTCAAGTATACGCCAGCTAAGGCTAGGAACAACTGCTGGGGCATGCTCTCCTCATGATGTAATGAATAAGGGAATGGAATGTGTAACAAATGACGTGTGGTCATGTTAAGTTTCAGATTCTTGTCTGACTTTGAGATTTATGGAAAGAAAATATAAACAGTTGCTAGATATTGTCAGATTCAACTTTGAAACAAAATGTCCTATTAATCCTCTAGGTTTTGAATCAGATGAAACAAAAGAATAGAGATGGTAAATGCTAACTGCTTAAAAAAAAAAAAGTCTGTTACTGTTTATAATTAGTCTGTGAGAAAGGATTTTCCCCACACCATGGGACCAAATCCATATTCAAAAACATATGTAATGCTGATTCCTCTAATTTAAAATACTTATGTCATTTAAACAGACTCACTATAAAAAATAAACGGCTTGAGGCAACTGGCTGGCTCAGTCAGTGGAGTGTATGACTCTTATCTTGGGGATGTGAGTTCAAGCCCCACACTGGGGACGGAGACTACTCAAAAAAAAAAAAAAATATATATATATATATATGTATAAAAGTAAACACCATTCTGGCAGTGATGACCTCTCCATGTGTAAGAACATCCCCTCACAAAGGACCTCTTGCACTGGTCCCCTGGCAGAGGAGGAGAGGAAGCACGAGAAGAAGCGCCTGGTGCAGAGCCCTACCTCCTACTTCATGGACATGAAGCACCCAGGATGCTACAAAATCACCTGTTCAGCCATGCACAAACAGTTTTGTGTGTTGGCTGCTCCACTGTCCCCTGCCAGTCTACAGGAGAAAAACAAGGCTTACAGAAGGATGCTCCTTCAGACGGAAGCAGCACTAAAAGCATCCTGAACCAAGATGAGTGGGAAACCATCCCAATAAACACATTTTGGATTCAAAAAAAAAAAGAAAAAGAAAGAAAGAAAGAAACATTGTCAGAGCATCAGCCTGGCTCAGTCAGTAGGGCATGTGACTCATGATCCTGGGGTTGTCAGTTCAAGCCCCATACTGGGTGTGGAGCTCAAGTATAAAAAAAAAGAAAAGAAAAGAAAAACTAAATATTGTCAATTTAAACTCAAAAAGTACATTTTCCCTTATATTATATGTAAGAAAGCAAAATTACCCTATCATACCCATTCAAGTAACATAAACAAGTCAGAGTTTTTGAAAAAAGTTAAAGTCCAAAAGCAAACAAAACCTTGTAGAGTTCTATACTTTGAAATAAACCTCAAGAAAAAAATAATTTTAAAAGGAAATTGTATAAATAAAAACACAATTATAGGGACACCTGGGTGGCTCAGTCAGTTAAGAGTCCCACTCTTCATTTCAGCTCAGGTCGTGATCTTGGGGTCCTGATGTTGAGCCCCACAGCTGACCGGCTCCATGCTCAGCATGTCCGCCTGTCCCTCTCCCCGTGCTCCTCTCCCAGCTCACGCACATGCAACGCTCTCTCTCTCTCTCCCTGCCCCTCTAAAGTAAATAAATAAATCTTAAAAAAACAAACAAACAAGAAAAACCAACTCATCTTGGTAAGCAAAAGAAGCCAGACTCAAGAGTACATACATGAATAATTCCATTTATATGAAGTTCTAGGACAGACAAATTATGGTGAAAGGAAAAAAGAATAGTTTAGGTACTGACGATGAGGACAGACTGGGAAGAAGAATAAAAAAACTTTCTGGGGTGAGAGGAAATTTTTTATCTTAAGGGTGCATTTCACATAGGCAATTGTGAAAACTTCTCCAACTGTACACTTAAAATCTGTACATTTCACTGAATTAAATTACACTTCAATTTACACAAGGACTATAAGGATATTTATCTAATCATGTTATTCCCTGCTCAAAATCTGCCCATGGCCTGCCCTAACACTTAAGAATAAAATCACACTCCTTAACATGTTCTACAAGATCTTACATGAATTGGGCCTTGCCTCCCTCACCATCCTTAATCAATTAAGATCCGGACACAGTGGTTTTTTCTATTCTTCAAATACACCTCAATCTTTCCTTAGGGTTTTGGTTTTGTTTGTTTGTTTTTAAGTAAGCTCTATGCTCAACATGGGGCTTGAACTCACACCCCCAAAATCAAGAGTCATATGCTCTACCAACCGAGCCAGCCAGGTGCCCCTACTTAGGGTTTTTGGACTTAAGGTTCCCTCTACCTGGAATGCTCTTTCCCCAGAGTAGCTTTACTAGATCCTACCTCAAATGTCTACCTTATCAAAGAAGGCTTTCCCTATTAATACTATCCAACATAGCTTTCCCTATCTTCCCCTCCAAAGTTCCTGGAAGCTCTCAATAAATTATTTGTTGAATAAATAAATGAAGGGATAACAAATATATGCCAAAATATAAATACCCACAGGGAACATAACTACTAACTTACGATAACTTTTATCACTCCTAATACTTATAAATCTATTTGATATTACTACATATTCAAAAGGATTACAGCTAAATGTTTAAAATAAAGGGTGGTCAAAGTTTGTGGGTTTTTTAATTTTTTTTTAAAGTAGGTTGCACAGTGGAATCCAACGCAGGGCTTGAACTCACGACCCTTGAGACCAAGACCTGAGCTGAAATCAAGAGTCAGATGCTTAAAGGGCTGAGCCACCCAGATGCTCTGGGATGTGTAAAGTTATTAAACACAGACACATGCAGATGAAAAGATAGCTGGCATGGCATTAATAATAAACAGGATAATTTAACAAAAAAATTTTTTTAATAAAGGTTATGTTACTATTAAAGGATACAGGGGGGCCTAGGTGGCTTAGTCTGTTAAGCGTCTGCCTTCCACTCAGGTCATGATCCCCGGGTCCTGGGATCGAGCCCCATGTCAGGCTCCCTGCTCAGCAGAGAGCCTGCTTCTCCCTCTCCCTCTACCTGCTGCTCTGCCTATTTGTGCTCTGTCAAATAAATAAAATCTTTAATAAATAAATAAACAAACAAAGGATACAATCACAAAGATATGCCATAAATTAGACATCAAACAAGATGTCAAAACGTACAAAATAAACCAGAAATACAAGAAAATTTTAAGGAAATCACAATCATTACAGGGGAGTTTTTGAACATATGTCTCTCAGAAATTTAAAAGATTAAGAAAACAACTGATAAAAATACAGATGGTATAGATAATGCAATTTACAAGCCAGATTTGACAGCTACATACAGGGGCGCCTGGCTGGCTCAGGCGGTACAGGGCACGACTCTTGAACTCAGGGTTGTGAATTCAAGCCCCACACTGGGTGAGGAGCCTACTTAAAAACAAACAAACAAACAAATACAGCTACATACAACTCTGAATGCAACAGAGAATACTCTGTTTAAAATATCCATAAAAAGTCATTAAAATGAAATCAGTGCGCCTGGGTGGCTCAGTTGGTTAAGTGTCTGCCTTCAGTTCAGGTCATGAGCCCAGGGTCCAAGGATCAAGCCTGGCATTGAGCTCACTGCTCAGTGGTGAGCCTGTTTCTCCCTCTGCCTCTGCTGCTCCCCCTGCTTGTGCTCTCTCGCTGTCAAATAAATAAAATCTTTAAAAAAATTAGATCATAAGATGGAATATGAAGTCACATTACAAAACATGGAAATGTTATAGCCATATTCTCTGATCCTAATAAAATTAAATAGGAAATCATTAACAAGAACTCACTATGATATGAAAAACAAAATACTTTTCTAAATAACTCATGGCTCAAAGAGAAAATTAAAATAAGACTATTTTAAAATTATCAACAAAGAGAACACTATTTCTAAACCTATGAAGATGTGGTCAAAGGCATCAGCAGAGAAAAATGACAAACCAGTTTTCATTTGTGAATACAGATACAAATCCAATCCAGCAGGGTATTTTTTTTTTTCAAGATTTTACTTATTTGAGTGAGAGAGAGAGAATGAGCAGGGGGAGGGGCAGAGTGAGAAGGAAAGGGAGAAGCAGACACCCTGCTGAATGCAGAGCCCCACAGGGGGCTAGATCCCAAGACACTGAGATCATGACCTGAGCGGAAGTGGGACGTTCAACCAACTGAGCCACCTGGGTGCCCCCAATCCAGCCGGGCATTAGAAAAATAGAAAAATAAGTAGAAGCTTTTAGTATTAGGGAGATCTAGAAGCAGGGTGACTTGCACTGCACTTGTCTAATGCTGAACCTTTAGGAATATATTAATGCAACTGACTTTCAGTAATCAAATATATACGATCCATTTCATAAATTACATATTGGAAATTTAAAATAGCAGCTTTTACCCCAACACCATCCAAGGCTTCCCAAAGATTGCCCAATGTGTACTGTAAGAAAAAATATCCAGGGGGTTGGAGGATGGGTTAGCCTGGTGATGGTTATTAAAGAGGGCACATTCTGCATGGAGCACTGGGTGCTATGCACAAACAATGAATCATGGAACACTACATCAAAAACTAATGATGTAATGTATGGTGATTAACATAACAATAAAAATTTTAAAAAAATAAACCTAGAGTGTTCACCACAAAAAATAAAAAAAGAAAAAAGAAAAAATATTTTTTTTTTAAAAAAGATTTTATTTATTTATTTGACAGAGAGAGACACGGCGAGAGAGGGAACACAAGCAGGGGGAGTGGAAGAGGGAGAAGCAGGCTTCCCGCTGAGCAGGGAGCCCGATGCGGGGCTCGATCCCAGGACCCTGGGACCATGACCTGAGCCGAAGGCAGACGCTTAACGACTGAGCCACCCAGGCGCCCCGAAAAAATATCCATTTTAATATTATACTGAGAAAAATCATTTGGCATGAAGAAGTCCTAACAAAAAAAAAAAAAAATCAAAACGTAAGGGTGCCGCCTGGCTCAGGTGGAAGAGTCGTGTGACTCTTGATCTCAGGGTTGTGAGTCTGAGCCCCACATTGGGTGCAGAGGTTACTAAAAAAATAAACTTCTTAAAAAAATCAAAATATATTTCAATGTCAATTTAAATTTTTTCTTCTATTTGAAGATTAGTAATACAACTGTCATCTCCCATTGACACAGATAACTGAAAATATACACAAGTAATTTTCTCCCCCAAATCATGCTTTTTTCCGCAATACAAGCAATCTGAAGTAGTATCTTATATGAAAGATTCAGATCAAGGGAAATCTAAAAGGGAGAAGATTCTGTTCTGATTTTAAGTTGGTACTGACAAAAACTCTGTATCCTAATTATTCTAAGCCAGATTTTATACACGAAACCATCTGAATATACTCTCATTTCTTGGTCAAAACAATCACTATTTCTTCAACTCATCTGGTATAGAAAAAATAATAGGTCTTTTAAGTAAAAATAGTCACAATTTTACACTGGACCAGAATGGTGGGGAGCTGACCAGAGGTCGGTAGTTAGCATCTGATATGGGCTATTCCTAGTATGACATGTAAAGAGCTCAGCAAAACAGAAAAGCTAGATAGCTGAGCTCAAAAAAATTGTGTTATTGGGGTGCCCGGGGGGGCTTAGTCAGTTAAGCATCCAGTTCTTGGTTTTGGCTCAGGTCATGATCTCATGGGATCAAGTCCCACCTTGGGCTCTGAGCTCAGTGGTGAGTCCGCTTGAAGATTCTCTCCCTCACTTTCTCTCTCTCTTAAAAAAAAAAAAAAGATTGTGTTATTATTTAAGTATTACATATTTCCAGGTTAGAAATACCTACTTTCCTATTATAAATGAAGTTGCTAAAGACCATACAAGTTGCTATATAAGGTCAGCCCCAGGATCCATTCAGGCCAGTACTTTGTCTCTAATCTGCAAAGCAACATGTAATAGAGTTTAGAATAAAACAGCTATTCTAAGTTAATCCATGCCACTGCTTCTATTAGTGCAAAAACTGGAGAGAGCTGGCCTTAGGTAAGTTTTACTCTTCCTTTAACATACCTTCTCTCTGGACAGAGTGAGCTATTTGAAATGTTTAAGGGTTTTGAGATATTTAAGGCAAATTCTTAAGCTGAAAGAAGGAAGAATATACGGGGGCACCTGGCTGGCTCAGTTGGAGGAGCATGTGACTCTTGATCTCAGGGTCTGAATTCAAGCCCCATGTCGGGTGCAGAATGCTTGAATATATAAATAAATAAACTTTGAAAAAAGAGAAAGAAGGGAAGCCTTATAACCTTCCAGTGATTTCCCTGGTGGCACTTTCAGACAAAGATCACTGACTGGAATTGTCTAAAATGACAGTTCTGATTCATATGACAATCCTGTTGTTTCAATTGTGAAGCCATAGAAGTTTTTTTTTTTTTTTTTTCCAAGAGAAGCGAAAGAAAACAAAGCTTGTCTACAAATCCAGGTTGAAAAGGACAGGAAGAAACTGGGCCAGATCAAGATTGTGTCAAATTCTTGGAGACAGTCACTGAGAATATATAAACTGAGCCAAATCTTGCATACTTCACTAAGTAGGGATTTTTCACTGGAGCTTTCAAATGGACAGTACATTCTACAGGGATAAGTCTCATGCTTTTCTATGTGAAACTGAGATTCTAAGAAGGAAACAAGTACCTAACAGACTTTTTTTTTTCCTTTGAGAGAGAGAGAGAGGGCCAGAGGGAGAGGAAGAGAGAATCCCAAGTAGCCTCCACACCCAGCGCATGAGCCCAACCCAGGGCTCAATCCCACAACCCCAAGATCAGTACCCGAGAGCTGGAAGCCCAACCAACTGAGCCACCCTGGCGCCCAAACATGAAAGATTTTTTAGAAAATTGGTTGTTCTTTAAATCAACGCTCCCTACCTAGTCTAAAAAACTATTGAAAAAAATTTTCTGGAATTATAGTGATGGTTGCACAACTGTGTCAATCTACTAAAATAAAAGCAAAAACACTGAATTTTATACTTTAAAAGAGTGAATTTTACAGTATGTGAATTAGACCTCAAAAGTCATAATAGGGATACCTGGCTGGCTTAGTCAGAAGAGCTGTCACAGGACTCCTGATCTCAGGGTCATGAGTTCAAGCCCCATGCTGGATGCAGAGATTACTTAATATAAATTTTTCCCTTTTTAAATTTAAATCCAATTAATTACACATAGAGTATTAGTTTTAGAGATAGAGTTCAGTGATTCATCAGTCTTATATAACACCCAGTGCTCATTACATCAAGTGCCCGCCTTAATGTCCATCACCCAGTTACCCCACCTCCCCACCTCCTCCCCTCCAGCAACCCTGTTTGTTTCCTATGATTAAGAGTCTCTTATGGTTTGTCTCCCTCTCTGATTTCATCTTGTTTTATTTTTTCCTCCCTTCCCCTATGTTCCTGTTTTATTTCTTAAATTCCACATATAAGTGAAATCAAATAATTGTCTTTCTCTGATTGACTTATTTCGCTTAGTATAATACCCTCCCCTTCCATCCAATAAATTTTTTTTAAAAGTCATTATAAAAATATAACAATGAGGGGCGCCTGGGTGGCTCAGTTGTTAAGAGTCTGCCTTCGGCTCAGGTCATGATCCCAGGGTCCTGGGATCGAGCCCCGCATCGGGCTCCCTGCTCCGCGGGAAGCCTGCTTCTCCCTCTCCCACTCCCCCTGCTTGTGTTCCCTCTCTCACTTGTGTCTCTCTCTGTCAAATAAATAAATAAAATCTTTAAAATAAATAAATAAATAAATAATAAAAACAACACACATACAGACACACACAACTACTGAAGAGTCTGCCAAAGAAACATAGAAAGAATACACAATGGGAACTCTCATACATTGTTAGTGAAAATGTAAAATGGTGCAGCTGCTGTGGAAAAGTTTGGCAGTTCCTTAAAATGTTAAACAGAATCGGGGTGCCTGGCTGGCTCAGTTGGAAGAGCCTGCGACTCTTGATATCAGGGCTGTGAATTTGAGTCCATGTTGGGTGTAAAGATTACTTAAAAAAAAAAAAAGTTAAACAGATTTACCAAATGACCTAGTAATTCCACTCCTCAGTATAGACCCAAGAGAACTGAAAAGACATGTCCACATAAAAACTTACATGCAAATGTTCATTACAGCATTATTCACAATAGTGAAAAAGTATGAACAACCCAAATCTCTCTCGACTGATGACTAGACAAAATGTGGTATATTCATACAGTAGAATATTAAGCAATAAAAAATAATAAGGTACTGACACATGCTACACCACAGATGGACTGAATACAGCATGCTAAGTGAAAGAAGCCAGATACTAAAGGCCGCATGTTATACGATACCCTATTTATATGAGGGGGGGGGGGGGGGGGGGGACCAGAACTGACTGCTAATAGGTATGGGGTTTCTTTCTGGGGTAATAGAAATATTTTGGAATTAGATGGTAGAAATGGTTGCATAACCTTGTAAATATATTAAAACCCACTGAATTATACATTTTAAAGTGATGAACTTTACATTATGTGAATTACATCTCAATTTTTAAAAGTATACACACTCTTGGAGCACCTGGGTGGCACAGTTGGTTGAGTGTCCAACTCTTGGTTTCAGTTGGGGTGGTGATCTCAGGGTCATAAGATCAAGCCCCACTGCAGGTCCACACTCAACGCAGAGTCCGCTTGAGACTCTCTCCCTCTCCCTTTGCCCCTTGCCCCTGCACTTGTGCTCGTGTGCGCTCTCTCTAAAATAAATAAATAACTTTTAAAAGATTTTATTTATTTGAGAGAGAGAGAGAGCATGAGTGAGGTGAGGGGCAAGGGGAGATGCAGGCTCTCTGCAGAGCAGGGAGCCCGATATGGGCCTCAATCCTGGGACTCTGGGGCCATGACCTGAGCCAAAGACAGACACTTAGCCGACTGAGCCACCCAGGTGCCCTAATAAATAAATCTTTAAAAAAAATACACACACACACACACACACACTTTCTCTCTCTCTCTAGGGGCACCTGGGTGGTGCAGTCAGTTGGGCGTCTGACTCTGTTTCTGCTGGGGTCGTGATCTCTGGGTCTTGGGATGGAGCCCTACATTAGGCTTGCACTCAGGGTGGAGTCAGCTTGGGTATCTCTCTCCCTCTCCCCACTGCTCGCCCATACACACAGGCTTTCATGCTCTAATACATAAATCTTAAAAAAAAAAAAGTACACATGCTCTCAAACTATTTTTTTTTTAAGATTTTATTTCTTTATTTTAGAGAGATGGAGAGAGAGACAGCACAAATGGTAGGGGCAGAGGGAGAGGGAGAGAGAGAATCTCAATCTCCACGCTGAGTGTGGAGCCCGACGCAGGGCTGGATCCCATGACCCTGAGATCATGACCTGAGCCGAAACTAAGAGTCAGATGCTTAACCTACAGCGCCTAAGAAACAAATTAGATAACAATCACCAATGTATCCATAACTAAATGAATAAAAACATATAAATCAAGCTGAAGTCCCTCTTGGCATTCTCCTTACCCTCAGCCTTCACTACCAACACATACATAACAGGTCTCCCCCCACACACACCCTTAAAGCTCATTCTTCAGGTAAACAGGATAAACAATCTTTGGCTGGAGAACTAGTTCTACCTCTCTTTGTCTGCAGTCATCAAAGTTCGCATGCCTGAACACAATTACCTTTCAATGGATTCATATTTCACTCTACCTTCTCTCTTGCTTACTGAAATGCTATTCATCTTTCAAAAATCAAATCAAATTCCAACTCATCCATGAAGTACACTCCAGTCTTCAAAAACTTCTTTTTTTTAACTTACAAAACAGATGTCATAGAAACAATTTGCTTCCTAAGTCTTATTTTCTATGAAGGAAAAATGCACTGACCCTTACCCTTTATTTGGCAGCAGTGTAGAAAACAGGATAAAAGGGGGGGCAGGATTAAAGGCAGGAAGATGGGGGTAAATTCAAGGATTGGCAATGAAAATTCAAATAAAAATCTCTGGTTAAATGAGAATCCACTTTCTGAGAATCTATCCTAAGAAACTGCTCTGAATTTACTGTCATATGTGGGCTCCACTTACAGAGCTAGAATTTAAATGTTCGTTCTCCTCTTCCTGTATATTTATTTTATAATACAAGACTGGAAGCAGTCTACAGCAAATTATAGTGTCTCCAGTGAATGAATATGAAGGCATTTTATTTATTTATTTTTTTTAAAGATTTTATTTATTCATTTGACAGAGAGAGACACAGAGAGAGAGGGAACACAAGCAGGGGGAGTGGGAGAGGGAGAAGCAGGCTTCCCGCCGAGCGGGGAGCCCGATGTGGGGCTCGATCCCATCTGGGATCATGACCTGAGCCGAAGGCAGATGCTTAACGACTGAGCCACCCAGGCGCCCCTGAAGGCATTTTAATATGAAGGGATACAATCTTATATGTGGAAAACCCTAAAAATTCCACAAAAAAACTGTAAGAATAAATGAATTCAGCAAAGTAGCAGGATACTTAGTCAACACACAAAAATCAGTTGCATTTCTCTACACAGTGAAATAGCTGAAAAGGAAATTACAAAAACAATTCCATTTGTAACAGCATCAAAATGAATAAAATACAGTTGATCCTTCCACAATGCAAGGATTGGGGGCACCAATCCCCACACAGTCAAAAATCTATGTATAACCTTGACTCCCCCCAAATTTAACTACTAATAGCCTACTGTTGACCAGAAGCCTTACCAGTAACATAAACAATTAACAAATATTTTGTATGTTATATGTATTATATACTGTATTCTTACAATAAAATAAGCTAGAGGAAATATTAAACCATGAAGAGAAAACACATTTACAGTACTGTGTCAAAAAAAACCCACATATAAGTGGATCCACACAATTCAGACCTGTGTGGTTCAAGGGTCAACTGTACTTAGGAATTAACTTAACCAAGGAGGTGAGAGACTTATACAGTGAAAACTACAAAACACTGCTGAAAGAAATTAAAAACAACATAGTTAAATGGAAACACATCTCATGTTTACAGATTGGAAAATATTGCTTAAAAGTCAGTACTACCCAAAGACATCTATAAATTTGATGCAATTCCTATCACAATCCCAATGACATTTTTTTGTAGAAATAGAAAAACCCATCCTGGGCGCCTGGGTGGCTCAGTCGTTAAGCGTCTGCCTTCGGCTCAGGTCATGATCCCAGGGTCCTGGGATCGAGTCCCACATCGGGTTCCCTGCTCGGCAGGAAGCCTGCTTCTCCTTCTCCCACTCCCCCTGCTTGTGTTCCTGCTCTCGCTGTCTCTCTGTCAAATAAATAAATAAAATCTTTAAAAAAAAAAAAAAAGAAAAAAAAAAAAGAAAAACCCATCCTAAAATTCATATGGAATATCAAGGGACTCTGACCAAAACCATCTTAAAAAAGAACAAAACTGAAGGACTCACACCTCCTGATTTCAAAATGTACCAGAAGCTATAGTAATCAAAACAGTGGTATTGCTATAAACAGAAATAATACAGACCAATGGAACAGAACAGAGAGCCCAGAAATAAAACTGACCATATATATGGTCAAATCAATTTTTACAAGAATGCCAAGACCACTCAATTGGTAAAGGACAGTCTTTTCGACAAATGGTGCTGGAAAAACTAAATATCTACATGCAAAAGAATGAAGTCGGACCCTTACCTAACAACATATACAAAAATTAACTCAAAATGGACTGAAGGCTTAAATGTAAACTTGAAACAATAAAACTTCTAATAAAACACTGGATTTGCAAAGATTTCTTAGATATGACCCCAAAGACACAGGTAATAAAAAAATAGATTGGACTTCATGAAAATTTTTAAACTTTGTGCATCAGACACTATCAACAGAGTAAAAAGGCAAGTCACAGAAGGAGAAAATATTTGCAAATCATATATCCGATAAGAGATTCCTATCCAGAATATATAGAACTTCTAAAACTCAAAGCAACAAAAAACTTGACTCAAAGTAGGCAAAAGATTTGAATAAACATTTCTCCAATAATATACAAATGACCAAAGAAGCACTTGAAAAGATGCTCCACATCAGTAATATTAGGGAAGTACAAATCAAAACCACAGTGAGAGGGCGCCTGGGTGGCTCAGTTGGTTAAGCGACTACCTTCAGCTCAGGTCATGATCCCAGGGTCCTGGGATGGAGTCCCGCATTGGGCTCCCCCTGCTCTGCGGGGAGCCTGCTTCTCCCTCTGCCTCTGCCTGCCACTCTCCCTGCTTGTGCTCTCTGTGTCAAATAAATAAATAAAATCTTTAAAAAAAAAAACCAAACACAGTGAGATTATCACTTCACACCCATTAGGATGGCTATCCAAAAAAAAAAAAAAAAAAGAATCAGAAAACAAGCGTTGGCGAGGATGTGAAGAAACTGGAACCCTTGTACAATGTTGGAGGGAATATATGTGCAATCCACTATGGAAAACAGTGTGGTAGTTCCTCAAAAAACTAAAAATTGAATTACTGTATGGTATAACAATTCCACTTCTGGGTATATACATACTAAAAGAACTAAAAGCAGGGACTTGAAGAGATATCTGTACACCCATGTTCTTAGCATTATTTGCAATATCCAGAAAATGGAAACAACCCAAGTGTTCATCAACAGATGAATGGGTAAACAAATGTGATATATACATTTACTGGAATATTATTCAGCCTTAAAAAGGAAAGTTCTTTACTTAAAGAATACAAAAACACTAATTCAAAGGGATGCATGCACCCCTTTGTTTATAGCAGCATTATTTATAATAGCCAAGATATGGAAACAGCCCAGGTGTCCACTGATTAATGAATGGATAAAGAAGATGTGGAATATATACACAATGAGTATGATTCAGCCATTTAAAAGAATGAAATCTTGCCACTTGCAACCACATGGATGGAGCTAGACATATAATGCTAAGTGAAATCAGTCAGAGAAACACAAATACCATATGATTTCACTCATGTGGAATTTAAGAAACAAAACAAATGAGCAAAGGGGAAAAGAGAGACAAACCAAGAAACAGACTTAATTACAGAGAACAAACTGATGGTTACCAGAGGGGAGGCAGGGGGATGGGTGAAATAGGTGAGTGCACTTGTGATGAGCGCAGGGTAACGTACGGAAGTGTTGAATCACTATATCATACCCCTGAAACTAATATAACACTGTATGTTAACTAACTGGAATTAAAAACTTAAAAAATAAATTTTTTTTAAAAAGGAAATTCTGACACATGCTACAAATGGGTGAACCTTGAAAACATTATACTAAGTGAAATAAACCTGTCAAAAAAGACAAATACAGTTTGATTCTCCTTATATGAGGTACTTAATGTAGTAAAAATCAATCACAGATAAAGAAAGAATGGTGGTTGCCAGGGACTAGGAGAAAGGGGGAATGGGAGTTATTGTTTAATGGGTATAGATGTTCAGTTTTATAAGATGAAAAGAATGATGGAGATGGATGGTGGTATGGTTGCACACCATTACAAATGTATCTAATACCACTGAACTGCACACTTAAAAATGGTTAAGGTGGTAAATTTTATGTGTATCCTACTAAAATTGAAAAAAAAAAAAGCATATGTAGGAGTGAAATGTTAAATATGGCTTTTCCATTATTAACCATGTCCTCCCTGATGGAGCATATGTAATAAACTCATTTATTCCCAGAAGGGAAAAATACTTAAGGGGGAAATTCTGCAAGCTCTATGTCAAACTACATATTTTCAATAGCTAAAAGAACTCTTGACAATCAATTCCCATAAGTGATAAACACAAAAAGATATACACAGGACAGAAACAGAAAATCACCAATGGCCAATACATGTGAAAAAAATATTCAAATACACTAGTAATCAAGGAGGGGAAAATTAAACAAGACACCATTTTTCACCTACCAAATTTACTTTTGGAGCAAATGGAACTAAGGCATCTCAAAAAAGGCCTAGGTTTTTCTAATCCATACTCATTATCTTCACTTCCTCAAGCCCCAACCAATTATTCCAATCTGGTTTCCACCTCCCACTTCCAGAACTCTGGATAATGATACCAATGACTAAGGGTGCCACCTGGCTCAGTTGGTGGCGTGTACAACTCTTGATCTCCAGGTTGTGAGTTCAAGCCCCACGCTGGGTGTAGAGATTACTTAAAAATTTAAAAATCTTAAAAAAAAAAAAAAGTAATAGTAATACCAATGACAAAGCTAACAACCTCCAAATCCAATTGAGCATCTCCCTAAACAACTCAAAGCACGGATGGACCAATTCTCTATCCTCTATGAACTTATTTTTCTTGGCTTCTGTAACACCGGTCTTCTGATTTTTTTCCCTACCTCACTGGCTGTTTCTTCTGTCCTGTGTTCAATCTTCTTCCCATACTGCACCTCAAAGCACCAATTTCACTTCTCTATACTCTTCCCCTTGGTGATCTCATACAGTCCCATACCTTTCAATATCATCTATGCAATGAACTCCAAATTTTTATCTAACAAGTCTTGGTTCTCTCTGCCATGAGTTCCCAAACCTGTACATCCAACTGCTTCCTCAATATACCAACTTCATAACTGATAGTCATCTCACATTTAATACAGCCAAAACAGAACTCAAGATTTTTCCCACCTCAAATTTCTCTTCCATTCTTCTTCCTCTCAGTAAATGTCACAACCTACTCATAGTTGCTCAAAACAAATAGCAAAAGCAAAGAATTCTCAGGGCATCTGGCTGGCTCAGTCAGTAAAGCATGCAACTCTTGATCTCAGGGTCGTGAGTTTGAGCCCCACACTGGGCACAGAGTTTAACTTAATTTAAAAAAACATATTAAGGGGTGCCTGGGTGGCTGAGTTGGTTAAACATTCAACTCTTGATTTCAGCTCAGGACATGATCTCAGGGCCATGAGATGGAGCCCCACTTCAGCTCCATGTTCAGCAGGGAGTCTGCTGGAGATTCTCTCTCTCCCTCTGCCCCTTCCCCTGCTCACTTGGGCTCACACTATCTCTTTCTCTCTCTCTCAAATAAAAAAATAAATCGTGGGGCGCCTGGGTGGCTCAGTTGGTTAGGCAGCTGCCTTCGGCTCAGGTCATGATCCTGGAGTCCCGGGATCAAGCCCCGCGTCGGACTCCCTGCTCAGCGGGGAGTCTGCTTCTCCCTCTGATCCTCCCCCTCTCATGCTCTCTGTCTCCCATTCTCTCTCTCAGATAAAAAAAAAAAATAAATAAATAAATCTTAAAAAAAATAAATCGTTAAAAATATATATTAAAAAAAAAAAAAGCAAAGAATTCTCCCATTCCCTCACTAACCCACTCCCAGGTCTTGTTCATTCTACCTCCAAAATATTTTTAAATCTTTGTACTCTTCATCTCTCCTGCCATGGACCAAGGTACTGCAAAGAGCATCCTAACTATCTCCTAGCTCCCACTCTTGCCCTCTTCCTGCACATAGCAGTCAGATTACGCTACCTGCCTTCTTAAAACCTTCAAAGGATTCCTATGAAAACTAAATTCCTAATTAGGGCATTATCTGCTCCTATCTTTGAAAGAATATACACAACCAAAAATCACAATATCTCTAGGCAGTAAAACTATGAATACTCTTCCTCACTTTGCTTGTCTATATTTTTTAATTTCTCTACGATGAATACATGCTACTTATTAAAAAAGGATATTGCTGAGTACTGTATATTACATCGCATTTTTACACCTTAAGGAGAAAAGAAAATGAAAACTGTAGGTAAACTCTGTTACAAGCTTAGATGAAAATACTAGCAAACACCTATAAACACTCTAAGAATGAGGCATCAGGGCTGTGAGATTATTGGTGATATTTTCCTCCTCTACTTTCTATTTTTTAACCTAATTACACTCATGATAGAAAAAAAGGTTATGATACAAACCTCATTCATTGTCTCCTGCAATCTGGCCACAACCCACCTTTCTTCCAAGTACTCACTTTCCCAAGCTTTCTCTCTAACCCCGCACTGTGTCACACCTCTGGTGCTCTAACTCGGGCATATCCCTGGAATATCCTCCAACCTTTCTAAATCCCACGCATCCTTCACGAGGGAGGGGGACAGTTAGGATGGCGACAGGTTGGAGGCAGATTTCCCCGGTTCTTGTCGGTACACCCACAACTTGCCGGTGCTGGAGCCGAATCTCGTCTCCAATCCCATCACAGGCCACCAAGCTTAAAATCCTGAAAGCTCCGGCCATTGGGGCTCAAGGGACCCCCATCTCCTCAGAGAGCGCTGTGCCCCTTAGAAGGACCCTCCAACACACCCCAATTCCAGGTTCCCGCTTCGGAGACTCCCCCCGACGGACACACTCACCCCAGCACCAGCCTCCTCCTCCGGGTCCCCTGCTCTCTGCAGTCACCGGCTCCCTCCCTCTGCTCTGCCGGGGCCGCGCGGCTGGCAGGGTGGGGGAAGGGAGCGCACGTGCCCGCGCCGCCCCCGCCCAGACAATGCCCCGGAGAGCGGAGCGCGCGCCCGGCCGGTCCGATCCCGCTCCCGCCAACACTCACCCTTTCCTCGATCTCCAGCCGAAGCGCAGGGCCCGCCGGGCGCCGCGAGAGGGCACGAGGGAGGTGAGGGAGCGGGCGAAGCCCCGCGGAGCCGCCCCGCCACGAGGCCCCAGCGACCCCGGAGCCCGCGGAAGCACACGGCTCGGCGGAGCCCGCCCGTCCCTTTCGGCCCTGCACGTCAGCAGCAGGGGCGGGGCGGGACGCGCGCGGCGGCGGCGGCGGCGGCGCGCGCGGCCCCGGGGGCGGGACTTGCAGGGATGTGGGCGGGGCCAGGGCTCCAGCTGGTGCTGGGGCGCGGGCCAGGCGGGAGCTGGGGTTGGCGGTGGCCCAGACTCTGATCCCGGCCTGTGCTACCGCACTGCCTGGGGAGTATGGATGTCCGTTCTGGCAAAGGCACCGTCATTTATCATTTTCGTCCCCAGAAATGGCGAGTTCCACCCTCAAGTTTGACAGAATATTCTTTCTGCCAGCATATATGAAGCTTCCACAGTAATAACAGTAGTTATGATTTGTGTGTGTTTATCATCTTGTGCTAAGCTTTGTGTTAGGTGCTAGGGATATATATAACGATAGTTATTACTAACCTATCGTACAGATGCAGAAATTGAGGCTCCGGAATGTTGGGACTTAGCTAGTTTACACAACTAGTGAGTGATAGTCCATCAAATCCAATTTACCTCCTAAATATCTTTTTTTTAAATTTTTATTTATTTTTGCGCACGCAAGAGAGAGAGAGAGAGAGCATGAGCGGGGGAGGGGCAGAGGGAGAAGCAGGCTCCCCGCCAAGCAGGGAGCCTGCCCCGGGACTCCATCCCAGGACTCCGGGATCATGACCTGAGCCGAAGGCAGACACTTAACCAACTGAGCCACCCAGGCGCCCCCCTCCTAAATATCTTTTGAGCCCACCTTTCCCTTTCTTCCTATAACTCCCTACCTCAGGCGCCTTCATCTATCTGCCCAAGACTGCTATAGCTCTCCAGGGATCTGTTTCTGTCCCCTTTCACTCTGTTCAACTCGCTATGTAAAGATTTTCCAGAATGCCTGGTGGGTCAGTTGGTTAAGTGTCTGCCTTTGGCTCAGGTCATGATCAGGGTACTGGGATCCAGCCCTGCATCGGGCTCCCTGCTCAGCGGGGAGCCTGCTTCTCCCTCTCCCTCTGCCTGCTCTGCCTGCCGCTCCCCCTGCTTGTGCTCGCTCTCTGACAAATAAAGTCTTAAAAAAAAAAAAAAATGGGGCACCTGGGTGGCTCAGTCGTTAAGCGTCTGCCTTCGACTCAGGTCATGATCCCAGAGTCCTGGGATCCAGCCCCACGTCAGGCTCCCTGCTCAGCGGGAAGCCTGCTTCTCCCTCTCCCACTCCCCCTGCTTGTGTTCCCTCTCTCGCTGTGTCTCTCTCTGTCAAATAAATAAAATCTTTAAAAAAAACAAAAAAACCCCCCAAAAAACGATTTACCACTGGAGCTGAGTAGTAGGTTTAGAGAGAGTTCACTTTATAATTTTTAGGCTTTACATATGTTATCAAATTTTGGGACATATTTAATGTTTAATAAAAATGTTTTGAAGAATTTATTCCTTTATCTCCAATAGCAAGCCCAGCGCACTGCACAGCATGCACTCAAAAAGCATTTGTTGGGGGCACCTGGGTGGCAGGGAATGGCTGGAGAATGTGACACAGAGCCTCCTACTCTTGGTTTCCACTCAGGTCCTGATCTCAGGGTGGTGGGATGGAGCCACTCCTCAGGCTCTGCTCAGCAGGGAGTCTGCTTGAGATTCTCTCTCTCCTTCTCCCTATGCCCCCCCCCCAACCGCCCCGCATGCACCTGCACTCTCTCTCTCTCAATAAATAAATAATCTTTTATAAAAAAAAAGTATTTGTGGAATGAATGAATAGTAGGGCCAGGAACTGACTGCAAAGCTCTGCATGATAAGGGAATTGAAGGATTTATAATACATCACCCCGGGGCGCCTGGGTGGCTCAGTCGTTAAGCGTCTGCCTTCGGCTAAGGTCGTGATCCCAGGGTCCTGGGATCGAGCCCCGCATTGGGCTCCCTGCTCGGCGGGAAGCCTGCTTCTCCCTCTCCCACTCCCCTTGCTTGTGTTCCCTCTCTGGCTGCCTCTCTCTCTGTCAAATAAATAAATAAAATCTTTAAAAAAAAAAATACATCACCCCTGGCACCCTGACCTTAAGGTCTATTACAGGTAAAGACAGATTAATAATATTTATTCAGCAAATCTTTATTGTGTTTCTGTTCTTTGTTCTGGCACTGTGTGCCAAGCACTGCGTTAGGCACTAAGGATCAGAAAGGAACAAAACGGTTCCTGCCCTTGTGAAATTCATAGACAATGTGATCTGAAAGGCCAGGAAAGTCCTCCCTGATCCTGAAGTGAAGACCCAAAGAGAGAATAGGAACTGGAGAGGTAGAAAATAAGTTTCATGGAGAAAGAGGTAGGGTAAGAGTTCAGCATGAGTGTGTCAGTGCTCCCCTGCTTTTGAGGTCTAACCATGAGATAGAGACTGCTTTTAGGCAAACAGGCTTGAGCAAAGGAATGAAGAAAGGGCCTGCAGCAACCACCTGGCTGAATACAGACAGGCCCATCAGGCAACCCATCTCAGAATATCCATAGGCCCTAACCAACCCATGGGCTACTTACCACCAGGCACAGTACCAAAAAAGGGAAAATTCCATACATGGCCCTACCTCCTCACCATCCCCCCTGCCTTTTTTTTTAAGATTTTATTTATTTATTTGACAGAGAGAGAGAGTGGCAGGCAAAGAGAGAGTGAGAAGCAGGCTCCCCACCAAGCAGGGAGCCCGACATGGGGTTCAATCCCAGAACCCTGGGATCACGACCTGAATGGAAGGCAGACACTTAACCAACTGAGCCACTCAGGCGCCCCCTTCACCATCACCCTTTAAAAACAGCCCCCACCCACTGCCTCATGGCAGACAGCCTCTTCTTTGCTGTCCCACCTGCTGCTCCCTTGTGGTGTTTTCAATAAACTTCTATCTCTTTTGTTCTGCCTCAGGTGAATCCTTTCACTGCCCATGCCACCTGATCATCGACCCACATTTGGGGGCCCCCAACCGATCGGACAGACACCACATGTAGACACCACATAGAAGTGTCTGGCTAACTGAGGGTAGGGGTGGGGCTAGAAACCCACTTCCCCTAGTCCAGCTTGGTTGGCTGCCTAATTCTGGCAGATACCTCACATGGAGCGGGGCTCAGGTGCAGAGAGTGGTATTAGGGAGAGAGGATGCTGCTTCTAGTTGTCCTCAACTTACAGATGGTGTGCCAGAAACCCAGACTTCTCTGTAGGCTCCCTGCAAGGCAAAGTAGTATGGTTGAGAGCCATGGATGGGACAATGGGTGTTGTGCCAGGGACCAGGTGATCCTAAACCAGGGGCAGTGGTGGACTGATTGGCAGGGAATGGCTGGAGAATGTGACTAAGACCCCAAGGATGAGCAGAGCTGAAGCCCCCAGCAAGAGCTAAAGTGCTCCCAAGTCCGCTGGTGAGAGGAGCAGGGATGGAGGGATGGGGGTGAGAGAGATCCAGACACCTGAATCTCAAGGAGCTGAAGCAACAGATCATGAGTTTGCCAGCCAACAACCTTAGCAGCTGATGCCAGCAGGGCTGTGGTGACCAGGAGTGACTAGGGAGCAGAAGCCAATAAGGACCCAGACTACAGCTCACAGCTGTGCGCACTGATCCGGGACTCCTCTAGCCACTGCCTCTAAGCTTCCCTTTGATCCCACAGGCCATCTTGGGAAGTCAAGGTGGGGAAGGGAAAGTTCTGGCAGGACTGCAACTTTAAACTGACTGAATGTTTACCCCAAATGAGACCTTTGAAGACCCGATAACTTTATTGGCAAGTTTAAGTTTAGCCCAGTCCCAGATAGCAATGAGAGCCTCTGAAAAAAGTTTGCCTCATTTAATGAGATATAACAAAGCTACAAATTTTTACATATATGCACACAATGTGCACATTTCCGTAACAGAGGTAAGCTCTATTAAGGAACTGGGCAGAGTAAAGACAGCCCAGCATAGGGGGAGCACATTTAATATGGAGGTGGAAAAGGCCTCCCTGAAAAAAACATTAAGTGAAACCTGAAGGCAGTAGAAGCAGGATAATGCCTGAGGCAAGGTGAGAAGGACGCCCAGGGTAACTTAGAGAAGAGCAGAGTGGCTGGGGATGAGGCTAGGAGCAAGAGCTCAAAGGAGGTGGCATTAAGATTTTGATCTTTGCTGTAAGAACAACAGGAAGTCATTAAAGGGTATGAAGCAGGGGTGTCATGTATTTTATTTGCCCCTTTAAAAAGATTGCTTACCTTGGCTAATGGGTGGGGAATGACTGGAGGGGTATGTGAACAAAGCGGCCACTAGACGGTTGGAAAGCAATCTGAGTCTCCCAGATGAAAAATGAGGATGGCTTACCCTGAACAGTGGAGATGGTAGGAAGTAGATAGATTCAAGAATTGTGGAGTGAATACCAAGAGACTTGGTAATGAACTGGGAGGAGACTGACCCTGCTAAGTCAAATGCATGTAGACAAAGCCACCATCCTTTGAGCAGACAGAGTCCTGCACAGCTGGAGGTTGGATTTCGGGCCCCTCCTTAACCAGGCCTCTTCAGCCGGCATTCGCCCGCACATGGAGGGGAGGTAGGCCTGGGAGGAGAAGACTAGGAGGGAGAAGAACTGAGGCTGACCCCCTCCCCCCAGGTTTCTGGCATTGGCAAATGGGGGATAGTGGTGCCATTTCCTGAGGAGGGGAGGAAAGTCTGAAGGAAGAACAGATTTTGTGTGTTGGGGGTTGGGTGAATCAAGAATTCCCTTTGGGACCTTTTCAGTATGAGCCATCCACCTGAAGAGGCTAAACAGGCATCTGTCCACATGACCATGGGGGCTCAGGGGGGATCTGGTGGGTGGCGCTGTCAACATGCCTTTACCAGGCAGCTGGGGGGAGCTGCGAGATTGCAGTGAAGGACAACACAGGTCGGAGGGCTTGCAGAGCCATAGCCTACAATGTCACACCTTGCTTCAGATAAGCCAACGCTCCAGGGGCGCCTGGGGGGCTCCGTCAGCTGAGCGTCCACTTTTGGTTTCAGCTCAGGTCATGATCTCAGGGTCCTGAAATTGAGCCCCGCGTTGGGCTCCAGGCTCAGCAAGGAATCTGCTTGAGATTCTCTCTCCCTCTCCCTCTGCCCCTCCACCTGCTCGCCTATGCACGCATGCTCTCTCTCTCTCTCAAATAAATAAATAAAAATCGTAAAAAAAAAAAAAAAAGCCAACACTCCAAACATTGAGAAATCTCACATACTAACCTGGATTTCTCCTCTTGTGACAACTCCGCAGCTGTGGTAACCTGGATCCAGCTTGCTATAATCAGATATTGGCTAACACCATGTATCTCTCAGGCAGTGTTCCAAGCACGTCACAGATTTAATCTAGACAACTTTTTACTTCTTCTCTATACTTTAAGGAAGAGAAAAACGAAAGCACAGAAAGGTTCAGTAACTCGGCAGACTGCTAAGAAGTGGTGGAATTGGGCGGCACAGCGAGGCCCTCTGGCGCCAGGGTCTTAGCCACACCCCGCAGGCTGCTGGAAAGCTGCACCCCATTTAGAGAAGCCCTATTGGCTGCAGCGGGTGGCCCCACCCCCTCCCCAGTGTGCTCCTGCCCCCCCAATTCCATACCCAGCCGCAGTTGCCATGTATTGTTTTACTTGAGCTGTTGTTTTCAGATGTTAGAGAATTCTTTCTCTGTACCAAGTAGAAAGTTAAAAATATTACATTGATGGGTGCCTGGGTGGCTCAGTTGGTTAAGCATCCGACTCGATTTCGGCTCAAGTCGTGATCTCAGGGTTATGAGACTGAGTCCTGTGTAGGGCTAAGAGCTGGGCTTATAGCTTGCTTAAGATTCTCAAGGTTCTCGGGGTGCTTGGGTGGCTCAGTAGGTTAAACGTCTGCCTTCGGCTCAGGTCATGATCCCAGGGTCCTGGGATCAAGCCCAGCATCCGGCTCCGTGCTCAGCAGGGAGCCTGCTTCTCCCTCTGCCTGCCTACTTGTGATCTCTCACTCTGTGTTAAATAAATAAAATCTTAAAAAAAAAAAAAAAGATTCTCAAGATTCTCTCTCTGTGCTGCCCCCCAACCCTGTTCGTGTGTGCACTCTCTCTCTCTAAAAAGGAAAAAAAAAAAAATTAAATTGACACGTGTAATTTCTATGGGTAAGAATTTAAAAATTATTTGGTAAATTTGTTTGTACATTATCTGATTAGATAAAACTAGTAAAAACAGATTAATATTCAGGTTAAATACGTATGAGAAACTCTTAACTATGTTTCCATGCTTCTGATACAATCATACTTCTGAGGTGATCTCTTATTCCCAAGTATATAAGATTAAAATGATAGAGCTAAGGCAACTAAAATGTTAAGTAACTTTTACATTTGGAACGGTTTTATTTAAATAAGGTTGATCTCCTTAGACTGAGGTCAGGGAGATTTTGGCAATACGCTTAAACTTAGTTTCAACTCTTAGGAAAAAAATATAATTTATGTAATCTCTTATAGCCTCTCAAGTGGGAAAGGGGGATGGGTGATTTAAAGATGTATTTATTTTCGAGACAAAGAGAGCATGGAGGGGAGTACAGGGAGGGGCAGAGGGAGATGGAGAGAGCAGACTCCCCACTGAGTGCAGAGCCTAATGTGGGGCTTGATCCCAAGACCCTGAGATCATGACCTGAGCCAAAATCAGGAGTCGGATGCTTATCTGACTGAGCCACCCAAGCGCCCCAAGATGGGTGGTCTAGATTGCTTACCAGTGTCTTCCTTAGTAAATGTGTGGGGGGAAAGAGGCAGATATGGATGTTAAATGTGCATTAATGGGGAAAAAAAGCAACTGTCATTAACATTAGTCAAGAAGGTTCCAGGAGTAGTGACACTGACCCAGGAAAAGGAGCCTGTAGTTGGAGGGGCCTCACTCTGGGAGATGTGCCAAACAGCTCCTAGCCGGGCTCCAAGGGTGTGGGGCCCTGGGGGCAGACTGAAAGCAACAATCAGGGAAACAAGGAAAGCCTGAGAAGGATGGTGAACTCAAAGTTCTGCCTGAGGCCGAAACTGGCTCAAATGGGAAATTGCTGCTAATCTCTGACCCAGAGATTCAGGTGTCCTGGCCTATTCCCTGGAAAGACCATCCACCCTTCCTAAGATTAACATGAGTGGGGGCGCCTGGGTGGCTCAGTTGGTTGGGCGACTGCCTTCGGCTCAGGTCATGATCCCGGAGTCCTGGGATTGAGTCCCACATCAGGCTCCCGGCTCGGCAGGGAGCCTGCTTCTCCCTCTGACCCTAGCCCCTCTCATGCTGTTTCTCTCTCAAATAAATAAATAAATAAAATCTTAAAAAAAAAAAAAAAACATGAGTGGGACCCCAGAGCCCTTAAGATAATGCGTTCCCTTATCAGGTTGCAATACTAATTAGACTTCTTAAATGAGAATCTCACTTATTTACAGCCCCAAGCAAACTGTAGTTAATGCCTGGGAATTACACTCAGGCAGTTAAAAATAAACAATTATTGGGGCACCTGCCTGGCTCAGTCGGTGGAGCGGGTGACTCTTGGTCTCAGGTTGTGAGTTCAAGCCCCACATTGGGTGCAGAGATTACTTAAAAAATAAAAAACCTTTAGGGGCTCCCGGGTGGCTCAGTTGGTGAAGCATCTAGATGCCTTCGGTGCAGGTCGTGATCCCGGGGTCCTGGGATCGAGCCCCTCATCGAGCCCCATATTAGGCTCCCTGCTTGGTGGGAAGCCTGCTTCTCCCTCTCCCACTCCTCCTGCTTGTGTTCCCTCTCTCTCTCTCTCTCTGTCAAATAAATAAAATCTTTAAAAAAAAAAAAAGCCTGAAGACTTCTGGTTTTAATTTGGTTACATTTTCTTATATTTTTAATTAGCTTTTAGGTGTCCAGTTAATATAGTACTGAGATATTTTCATTTATTTATTGTTTTTGAATAAAGATAAATAAGTGCTGAGCTTATTGGTTGACATAATTTTTAATATCCTTTAATTTCCTTGATGGTATTGACTTGTATGGTCCTCTGCTAGTTTGTTATTTTTTTAAGATTTTATTTATTTATTTGACAGGGAGAGACACAGCGAGAGAGGGAACACAAGCAGAGGGAGTGGGAGAGGGAGAAGCAGGCTTCCTGCCAAGCAGGGAGCCCCATGCGGGGCTCGATCCCAGGACCCTGGGACCATGGCCTGAGCCGAAGGCAGACGCTTAACGACTGAGCCACCCAGGCGCCACCTGTCCTCTGCTAGTTTTTATCATGATGTTTTCCTGGCTTCTTATTTTATGATCCATCTGTTCTAGAAATGCCCCCAAATGCCCTTAGTCAAGAGGTATAATCCTGACTGTAAATAGCCCTCATTGCCAAATATAATAAGAGGCCTCTGGTGGCCTCAGCTGAGCCAAAACAAAGAATGTTGCATATATCAGGTTTCAAAAATCAATTGCTGTGGAGAGTGCTATCCTGTCGACCCTGATGTTGGAACTCTTAATCTGCCTTCACAATGGCAGATTTTGGGATGTTACCCCTGTAATCAGATCTCAGTTCCTCCAGTGCGAGTGAGCAGGGGATTTTCGCTGGTAAAAGCAATCTTCTACAAATTGACCTTGGCACTGATTCGAACCACATGGGTAATAATTTTCATTCTCCAAACATCTCCGAACTCTTATACTTTGTATGACCATTATGATTCTCCTTCTATGCTTATATAATGCCTCATTCATATGTTCAGAGTAAACTCATCCAGATTTGGTGTTCCCCAACTGAGCAGCAGATAATGTCAGAACAGTCATAAATGTGCCTAGAGAAGAATTGTTCACATTATAAAAGGAACAAAAGGAGGAGAAACTGTCAGGGAATTTTCCCTGCTGTTTTGTATTGTAGTCATTGTAGATAAGACCAAGTGGAGAATCTGAGCAGTCAGAGTTTGTGTATAGAATGAATTTGGGTCTTCATAGCTCCAAATGCGGGCAGTCTGTTTTAAAGTAAAAAAACAAAGCAACAAACCCCCATAATATTGGGTATAAAAGCTGGGAAAACTTCTGTGTGACCCTTGACTATATATACTGCTGGTACAATGTTGACACTTTTTTTTTTTAAGTAGGCTCCACACCCAGCGTGGAGCCCAACATGGGGCTTGAACTCACGACCCTGAGATCAAGACCTGAGCTGAGATCAAGAGTCAGACTCTTAACCAACTGAGCCACCCAGGCCTCCCAATGTTGCCATTTATATTTTGCATAAAAGATTTATTTATGCAACAGCAAAGGCATAAGAAGCTGTGCCTCTCCTCTTCCCCTTGTGTCACCTTGTCTCTCTCCTTCATGAACTCTTTCCTTTTTTTTTTTTTAGATTTTTAAAATTTATTTGATAGAGAGAGGGAAAGCACATAGGGAGAGTGGGAGGGAGAAGCAAACTCCCTGCCGAGCAGAAAGCCCGAGGTGGGTCTCCATCTCAGGATCCTGAGATCATGACTGGAGCTGAAGGCAGACACCCAACTGACTGAGACACCCAGGCCCCCTGAACTCTTTCCTTTTAGATGTGATATACACAGCAACTTGGTAGACTTCATATCCATTCTCGACCTGTTCTCCCTTGCCTCCTTCTATAGGAGCTGGACAGTTGAACACTCAATTTCCTACCCTCCCCTGCAGCCAGAAGTAACCATGTGACTCAGTATCCAAGATGAAACCACAGTTCAACGAATGAAAGAACTCCCCAATCAGAGAAAGACAAGCATCATATGATCTCACTGATATGTGGAATTTGAGAAACAAGACAGAGGATCGTAGGGGAAGGGAGGGAAAAATGAAACAAGATGAAACCAGAGAGGGAGACAAATCATAAGAGATTCACTGAGGGTTGCTGGAGTGGAGCTGGGGGGAGGGATGGGGTGGCTGGGTGATGGACATTGGGGAGGGTATGTGCTATGGTGAGCGCTGTGAATTGTGTAAGACTGATGACTCACAGACCTGTACCTCTGAAACAAATAATACATTATATGTTAATTAAAAAAAATTTTTTTTTAAATAAAAGAACTCCCAAAGAAGGAAGAGAATTGTTGCCCCTCTGTCCCCTTGAATTTGGATGTGATTCCTGAAGGTCCAGCAGCCATCCTTCAACCATAAGATTATAAACCAACACCTTAAAAATAGTGGCGCCGAAAGAAAGCAGCAGTCTGGGTCTTTAATGATGGTATTCATCCTCTGTACCAGGTCTAGACCGCCAACTTGCTATGTAAGAAAAATATCCTTTGTTTAAACAACTTGTAGCCCGGTTTTCTATTATTTCTAGCCAAGGACATTCTTGTATGACACAGGAGATTTCTTCAATGTGTTTCTTTCCTGATTTTCCTCAACTTCTCTGATAGTTCTTTCTCAATCTCTTTCCCCTCCTTCTCTTTCTCTGCCAATGCCTAGATACTAAGGTTTCTATGTCATTTGTCATTGTTCTGTTCTCATATCTTTTTTTTTTTTTAAGATTTTATTTATTTATTTGACAGAGAGAGAGAGAGTACAAGCAGGGGGAACAGCAGGGAGAGGGAGAAGCAGGCTCACGCCAAGCAAGAAGCCTGATGCAGGGCTCCATCCCAGGACCCTGAGATCATGACCTGAGCCAAAGGCAGACACTTAACCAACTGAGCCACCCAGGCACCCCTTAGTTCTCATTTCTTGAATAATTTTCTCCATGTGTACAGCTTGAACTGCCCCTTACATACCAATGAGTTTCTAATCTAGACCATAAATTTAGGCCTCTATCCTGAACCTGGACCATTATTTTCAAGTACCTTTAAGACATTTCTCCTTGCATGGCCCTGAAGAAAATTCAGCCTAACCACAGTTACACTCGTTTTTCTCCCCTCCAAAGCTTATTTTCTTCCTTTCTCCCCTATTTTGGTTAGCAGTTCCACCATCAACTCAGTTGTCTAAGATAGAAACTCTGGAATCTTCTACTCCGCATTTACCCTCACAAGTCTCATCCAATTAATTGGTCTCCAGGTGTTAGTTACTGAGTCCACCTTCTTAATTCTTGGTTAATTCTCTCTCCTCTCCTCCCTCAGCCATTGCCCTGGGCCAGGTGCCCACTCTCTCACACCTGGATTCATGCACCTCCTAACTGGTGTGTTGCCTTCCTGGTCTCCCTACCTAATGCATCTCACCTGCCAGCCCAACTTCCTCTAACAGAAATCTGACCATCTCTGCCATTTAAAATGCCTCCCAATGCCCCACCCCCCTTGCTTAGGGCTAGGGGTTCTCAAATTTTAGCATCTGCATTACCTGAAGGACTTGTTCAAACAGATTCCTGGGCCGTCCTCCCGTGTTTTTGATTCAGTAGGTCTGGAGTGGGTCCTCAAATGTGCATTTCTTTTTTTTTTTTTTTTTTTAAGTAGGCTCCACACCCAACGTGGGGCTTCAGCTCATGACCTTGAGCTCAAGAGTTGCATGCTCTACCGACTGAGCCAGCCAGGCGCCCCCTAAAATGTGCCTTTCTAACAAATTTGGGGATGATGCTGATCAAGGACCATACTTTGAGAACCACTGGCCTTGGCTAAAATGAAAACTCATTAACGTCAGGTTTAAGATTATTTACAACGTACCTTCCCAGTTTCTGGCTGCTGCCCCCCACATTCCTGAAGTTATTTCCAGAGTCACCTTCCGCTTCTACGGACGCGCAAGGTCTTGACTCATTCTCTTCCCCCTGCCTGGAATGCATGTCATTCTTCTCATTCTTGGCAAACTCCCTTACCAGTTCTTCAAGGAAAGTCCAGCTCTGACCTTCCATTCTCTTAAAAATTAATTTACTGCTTCCTCCTCTATACTCCTTGGCACTTCATACATAGGGTACTTTATAGTCTTGCTACTTAAACTGTGGTCCTCAACTAATACTAGAGACATCACCTAGGAGCGTGTTAGAAATGTGGACTCTCAGGCTTCACCCCAGACCTATTGTATCAGAATCTACAATTTAACAGGATCCCCAGGTGATTCCTGTGCAAAAAGAAGTGTGAGAAGCACTGCTGGGCACGGCCTCATGCTAGGCATTGTGATGGGTGGTTTGATGACATTATTTCCTTTGATCCCTTCAGGAGTCCCATGCTCATTATTATTGCCCACAATTTATTGAAGAAGTAAGAGGTTGGTAGTAGCAGAGCTGGGATTCAAACCTAGGACCATCTGGCTTAAAAAAAACCCGTGCTTGCCGTATTATACCTATTGTCTCCCTATGACGGGTCTTCACACATAGCATTGTAATTATCTATCCATAGATCTGGCTCCCTGTCCATGTAAGGAAATGCTGCTCTGGGCAAAGTCTCTAGTCTTCAAGGATAAAAACAAGGAAGAATCTTTGTTCTTTCTCACTGTCAACTCCAGTTCTGATAGCAACTTTGGGTAGGATGAGCTTCTTGAAGGAAAGAGTGTACATGAATTTTAAAAATCTAACAGCTTTATTGAGATATAATTCAAACACTACACAATTAACCCATTTAAAGTGCACAATTTGGTGGTTTTTAATATATCCACAGAACTGTGCAACCATTACCACCATCAGTTTTCAAACATATCATCACCCAAAACAAACTGCATGCCCTTCAGCCAGTCACTCTCTGTTTGCCCCCAGCACCCCAACTCTAGGCAACCACGAACCTACCTCTCTGTCTCTGTAGATTTGTCGATTCTGGATGTTTCACATGGATGGAATGGCACAATAGGTAGCCTTTTGTGACTGGCTTCTTTCACTTAGTCTAATGTTTTAAAAATTCAGCCATGCTGTAGCATGTATCAGTGCTTCCCTTCTCTTTATTTCTGAATAAAATTCCATTGTCTGGATATGATACTTTTTATTTGTCCATTCATCAGTTGATAAGACACTTGAGTTGCTTCCACCTTTGGGCTGTTATAAATAATGCTGTTATGAGCACTGCTGTATAAGTTCTTGTGTGGACATACATTTTCAGTTCTCTGGTTATATACCTAGGAGTGGAATTGCCGGGTCATATGGTAACTCTGTGTTTAAGTATCTGAGGACCTGCCAGACTATTTTCTAAAGGAGCTACATCGGGGCACCTGGGTGGCTCAGTCGTAAAGCGTCTGCCTTCGGCTCAGGTCATGGTCCCAGAGTCCTGGAATCGAGCCCTGCATCGGGCTCCCTGCTCCACGGGAAGCCTGCTTCTCCCTCTCCCACTCCGCCTGCTTGTGTTCCCTATCTCGCTCTCTCTCTCTGTCAAATAAATAAATAAAATCTTTTAAAAAAATAAATAAAAATAAAGGAGCTACATCATTTTAAATATTCAGCAGCAGCGATATGGGGATTCCATTTTTTTCCACATTCTTGCCGACATTTGTCATTATTTGCCTTTTTAAAAAATTCAATTTATTTAAACTAAAAAGAACTTATCTTTTTTATTATAATCATTCTAGTGAGTATGAAGTGCTATGTCATGGTGGTTTTGATGTGCATTTCCCTGATAATGAATGATATTGAGCATCCTTTCATGTGCTTGTTAGCCATTTGTATAACTTCCTTGGAGAAATCTCTACTCAGATCTTTTGTCCATTTTTGAACTAGGTTATTTTATTTTATTTCTTAATTTAATTTTTTATTTATTTTATTTTATTTTATTTTATTTTTAAAGATTTTATTTATTTATTCGACAGAGAGAGACACAGCGAGAGAGGGAACACAAGCAGGGGGAGTGGGAGAGGGAGAAGCAGGCTCCCCGCAGAGCAGGGAGCCTGATGCGGGACTCGATCCCAGGACCCTGGGACCACGACCCGAGCCGAAGGCAGTCGCCTAACCAACTGAGCCACCCAGGCGCCCTTAATTTAATTTTTTAATAAGTAGGCTCCATGACCAGTGTGGGGCTCAAACTCGTGACCCTGAGATCAAGAGTTGCATGCTCTACTGACTGAGCCCGTCAGGGGCCCCTTAATTTTATTCTACTTTAAGTAAACTCTACTCCCAAAGCGGCATTTGAACTCATGACCCCAAGATCAAGAGTCACACACTGTACTGACTGAGTCAACCAGGTTCCCCTCCCCTACTTTATTTTTAGTTTTAATTCTAAGTGATCTCTGTAAGTTATGAGTTGAATTGTGGCCTCCCTTCCCTCCAAAGATATGAAGTCCTAACCCCCAAAGCCTCAGAATGTGAATTTACGGAGATACGGTCTTTACAGATATAACCAAGTTAAAATGAAGTCTTCAGGTGGGTCCTAATCCAGTTATGACTGGCATCCTTATAAAAGGGGGGAGGGGCGCCTGGGTGGCTCAGTTGGTTAAGCGACTGCCTTCGGCTCAGGTCATGATCCTGGCGTCCCAGGATCGAGTCCCACATCGGGCTCCCTGCTCAGTGGGGGGTCTGCTTCTCCCTCTGACCCTCCCCCCTCTCGTGCTCTCTCTCTCTATCTCATTGTCTCTCTCAAATAAATAAATAAAATCAAAAAAAAAAAAAAAAGGAGGGGGGAAACCTGGACACAGACAAGCACACAGGTAGATCATCATATGAAGATGAGGGCAGAGATCAGGATGATATAGCAGCAGCTAAGAAACACCAGAGATGGCCAGAAAACACCAGAAGCTAGATGAGAGGCATGGAACATATTCTCCCTCATAGCCCGCAGAAGAAACCAGCCTTGCTGATACTTTGATCTCAGGCTTCCAGCCTCTAGAACTGGGACACGATACATTTTTGTTGTTGAAACCACTCAGTCCATAGAACTTTGTTACGGCAGCCCCAGGAAACTCGTACACTATATATTCTAGATACAAATCCCTGATCAGATAATATGATTTGAAAATATGTTCTCCAATTCTATGGATTGTCTTTTCAGTTTCTTGATAGTATCCTTTGGAGCACAGAAGTTTTTAATTTTCATGAAGTTCAATTTAATTTTTACTCCTTTGCAGGGTTAATTTTCTTTTTAAGGTTTTATTTATTTAAGTAATCTCTACACCCCACATAGGGCTCAAACTCATGACCCCAAGATCAAGAGTCACATGCTCGGGCGCCTGGGTGGCTCAGTTGGTTAAGCGACTGCCTTCGGCTCAGGTCATGATCCCGGAGTCCCGGGATCGAGTCCCGCATCGGGCTCCTTGCTCAGCGGGGAGTCTGCTTCTCCCTCTGACCCTCCTTCCTCTCATGCTCTGTCTCTCATTCTCTCTCTCTCTCAAATAAATAAATAAAATCTTTAAAAAGAGAGAGAGAAAAAGGGTGCCTGGGTGGCTCAGTTGGTTAAGCGACTGCCTTCGGCTCAGGTCATGATCCTGGAGTCCCTGGATTGAGTCCCACATCGGGCTCCCTGCTCAGCGGGGAGTCTGCTTCTCCCTCTGACCCTCCTTCCTCTCATGCTCTCTGTCTCTCATTCTCTCGCTCTCAAATAAATAAATAAAATCTTAAAAAAAAAAAAAAAAGAGTCACATGCTCTTCCCATTGAGCCAGCCAGGTGCCCTTGCAGGGTTAATTTTTGAGCCCAGTCTTTGAGGTTTGTTCTGATCCTAGGAAGGGTCTTCTTAGCCGGTTTCTTAATCTAGTTCTCACTGATAAACTAGCTTGCCTGTGATGTTGTTCATTGGTCTCTTGGAGTCACCAGGAACTTCTTAATGGCTCACCACCATGATTTTCAAGACCTCCCTTAGGTTTGAACTTCCCCACACTTGTTTAAAATAGTCAGTTTTAGGGGCGCCTGGGTGGCTCAGTTGGTTGGGCGACTGCCTTCGGCTCAGGTCATGATCCTGGAGTCCCGGGATCGAGTCCCGCATCGGGCTCCCTGCTCGGCAGGGAGTCTGCTTCTCCCTCTGACCCTCCCCCCTCTTATGTGCTCTCTCTCATTCTCTCTCTCTCAAATAAATAAATAAATCTTTAAAAAAAATTAAAATAAAATAAAATAAAATAGTCAGTTTTACAAGCAGAGTGCTGGGTTGGGGTGGTAGCCTCTGGTCTGCTCGGTCTTTTTGGGGGTGGAACCTCTAACATACAAGCGGGGAGCTGGGGGAAGAGTGTCGTCACCTCTCAGTGATATTTACCTGGAAATCAGCCTAGGCAACGCGGAGATGTGGGGGATGAGGAATGCTAATGGCCTGCGCTTCCCAAAGAGATATTCTTGACTGAAAACTGGGATGAGCCTCACCTTCTTGATCACACTGGCTTGGAGTGTAGCTTCTGTCACATTGAGTTAGGTGGGAGGGTGAGGTTAAGAATGTGAGGTGGCAGGATGCCTGGGTGGCTCAGTCGTTGGGCGTCTGCCTTCGGCTCAGGTCATGATCCCAGGGTCCTGGGATCGAGCCCCGCATCGGGCTCCCTGCTCGGCGGGAAGCCTGCTTCTCCCTCTCCCTCTCCCACTCCCCCTGCTTGTGTTCCCTCTCTCGCTGTCTTTCTCTGTCAAATAAATAAATAAAATCTAAAAAAAAAAAAAAAAAAAAAAAAAGAATGTGAGGTGGCTTAAGTGCTACAGACTCTGTCTGTTCTTACTAAATTTCAGTAGATTTTCTTGAATAAATGTTTCTTCACTTACTATATGCCCTTAGGGCAATTTCTAGAGACTTTAAATGGTTTCTTTTCTTTTTTTTTTTTTTTTTAATCATTTCACCAGTTACAGTTGTTTTGCTGGGGTGTGGGTCCATAAAACTCTTCACACCACTATTCTGGGAGTAATTTATAACATTTTGATAAAAACAGGATCATTGTAGCTGTGGGGGTAGGGTTAATAGGTGGGGGGTAGGGATATCAGTAGCAGAATAAGTCAGGAATAGAAGATTGGGTAGCAATCAATTAAGACTTCCAGTTAGCATAACAAAAGAGGGCAATAGCTGTAAACCAAACTGGGGACCGCTAAAAAATTTTGGAGGCTTTAAAACTTCCCTATTCCTTTGTTTTTTGACATACCCCTCATGCTTCCCCTAGTGATTATCAATAAAATAAATATTCATTACCTACTCTGTACCAGGCACTTTGTCAGGTCCTAGGAATAGAGTTAGGTTAATAAGACAGACTTGGTCCTTGCCCTCAAGGAATGAAGAATAAATCCGTTCGGAAATCGGAAAGGCTTTATAGAAGAGGCAGCGTTTGAGTTGGACTCGGAAGCAAGGAAAGGGTTGCTCCAAACCTAAATTTAGACAGAAACCCAAAACCTAATAATAAGGTCAGGGGAAGTCACTGTTATGTACGATGCTATGAAATCATTAGGAATATAATTTAACATATATTGATGAGATTTTCCAGTTCTAGGCATATTCAAAATAGGTCATTTGTCACTGGTGCTCTACCTTCTCTTCTCTCTTTCACTTTTCAGTGACCTGGGGCTTTCCGATACTATCCACTAAGTCTTCTTAGTCCAGCTCGTCCTTTCCCTTGGACTGGATTCTTGGCTAGATCCTTGGATTTCACCAAATAAGAAATGGTTCCTGATTTTAAAGAGTCCATAACCTGGGAGAGGTAGGTAAAGAGTCAAATAAACAGAAAAGTACCATGACAGAGGTATATAAAGGGGGTAATGGGGATACGCAAGAACTCATCTAACTCAGACTGGGGTGGGAAGAGAGTGGTCATGGGATTTCCCCCAAGGAGATGAATTCTAAACTCTTTCAGAGAATGGGAGAGATAGCTGGAGGTCATGTATTCCAGAAGAAGAAAGCCAAGGCACAGAGATTGGTAAATCCATGAAGCATTCCACTCCCCTGCCTCCCCTCCAAGATTTGGGGAATTCCATATTGTATTTATTTTGGCAAGAAGCAAAGCCTTCCTCTCCCTAAAGAATTCAGATCTCTCTCCCTGACCCTTAGCAACCAGTAGGTATATGAACTACTGTCAATCAATTGATCGTTTCCACCAGGGATTTCAATCAAGGAGTAAATGAGGTAAAGATAAATTCATTAGCAGTTATGGTGGATCGGCAGGGATGTTCCATTCAGATTGTTTCCGCTTAAAGATCACTGTTGTGTGTCCTTCTTCATGGCTCTTTTCTGCCTGTTTTCCAGGTCTGATACTTGGCTCTCTCATCAGTTCTGTGAGCCTTTACTGCCTTCCAATAAATTCCTTATTCAGATATATTTGGTTTCAGTCACATGCCAGCTTTGATCTTAGGCAAACCATTTGGGAGGCTCTTCCACACAAGAGATGATGAAGGCCTGAACTAAGACATTGGGAGGGAGAATGGAAAGATAGCTAGACGGAGGGACAGATAGATAGATAGGCAGATTTAGATATCAAAGAGGAAGAATTCCAAGCACAAGGTAGATACTCAATATATATTTGAATGCATGATTGAATAACAGAAAAAAATTACTTCTGGATTTCTGTCTTTGAGAAGCGATTTTGTTGCTATTTGTTGCAGAAGAGAGAATACAAGATAAGTGAGTGTTTTTGGAGAAAGAGATTCTAGAGTTTCAGGTGCTAGTAGTCCCATATTAAAGACTAAGGCAGAAATTTCTAAAAGACATTTGGATACAAGCAGGAGCGCCTTTTTGGTGCAGTTGGTGGAGCAGGCAACTCTTGATCTTGGAGTGGTTAGTTCAAGCCCCGTGGTGGCTGTAGAGCTTACTTAAAAAATATTAAATTTAAAAAAAAAGACATCTGGATACAAGAATATTGACTGAATATTTATATTTAGGAGTCTTCAAATACAGTTATAACTGGAGCCGAAGAAGTGGATAAATTACCCAGGATAATGGCAGAAATCAAAATTAAGAGCAAGACTGTGAGTCGGATGTCAAATTTGCTATCAACAACATGGTGAATGGTAGGTATATGGAAGCCGCAAGATGAGAAGTGAAAAATGCAACAAACCAGGGCATTAGTGGGCGCCTGGCTTGCTCATTCAGTAGAGCATGCGGCTCTTGATCTCAGGGTTATGAGTTTAAGCTCCATATTGGGTGTGGAGCCTACTTAAAAGCCAAACCCCCCCCCCCCAAAAGCCACAACCAAAGAAACCCAGGCATTAGTGCAATGTTTCCTTGTCTTAGCAAGCAGCCCTACCCTGATTGCTATGCAGTTCCTCACTTGACAGAAAGCTTCTGGAGGACAGGGTCTATCTCATTTGATGTATTAATCCCATGGCACCTTGTTCAGTGCTTGGCACAACTGGAAAGAAGAGACCATAAAATCTCTTTACTCTGAAAATTGATGATTCTTTATTCTTATTTACACAGTTCTCGGTAACTGGAATGCCTATAACTTCCTCTATCACACTATATAGAATTTATCTGTTCACATGTCCGCTTCCCTTATCAATCTATAAACCTTAAGAACAGGGACTGTAACATTCATCATTGCAATGCCAGTAGGAAACATTCTGCCCGATCCACATCAAGGACTCCAATGCTTGCCAAATAAATGAATAAATGAACAAATGAAATCTCTAAACTATTAATTACTACCATTCCTGATGAAGCACCATTGCCATGAACAGTGCTGAGTGCTTTTACGTTCTAATTTAATCCTCAAACCAAGCCTAGGTGGGAAGGGGGAAACTGAAACTCAGAAAGGTTAAATATCTTACCCAAAGACGTATAGGTAGTAAATGTTAAAGCTGGCATTTGTAAACAGTTGACTTTTTTAAAAAAATATTTTTTATTTATTTATTTGAGAGAGAGTGAGTGACAGAGAGCACACGCAGGGGGAGCAGCAGAGGGAGAGGGAGAAGTAGGCTCCCCACTGAGCAGGGAGCCCGATGCAGGGCTCGATCCCAGGACCCTGAGATCATGACCTGAGCCGAAGGCAGACGCTTAATGACTGAGCCACCCAGGTGCCTATAAACAGTTGATTTTATTTTTTTTAATTTTTTTTAAAGATTTTATTTATTTATTTGAGAGAGAGAGAATGAGAGACAGAGAGCACGAGAGAGAAGAGGGCAGAGGGAGAAGCAGACTCCCTGCTGAGCAGGGAGCCCGATGCGGGGCTCGATCCCGGGACTCCAGGATCACGACCTGAGCCAAAGGCAGTCGCTTAACCAACTGAGCCACCCAGGCGCCCCTATAAACAGTTGATTTTAAAACCTATTTTCACGGGGCGTCTGGGTGGCTCAGTTGTTAAGCATCTGCCTTCGGCTTGGGTCATGATTCCAGGGTCCTGGGATCAAGCCCCGCATGGGGCTCCCTGATTGGTGGGAAGCCTGCTTCTCCCTCTCCCACTCCCCCTGCTTGTGTTCCTGCTCTCGCAGTTTCTCTCTGTCAAATAAATAATATCTTTAAAAAAAATAAAATAAAACCTATTTTCACATTATGTTGCCACCGAGCCTAGTCTAAGTGTGACAACTAGGACTTTTCAGAAAACCAGGATTAGTGGGTGGCTCCACAGTGCTAACTTTATCATTAGGGCAATGATTCCCAAGGGACTTTTTTCTACATAAATCAGTCCTGTGTCCTCTGAGAAGATGAGATCAAATATGCAAAGATTTTAATGAAGACATGCAAGGAAATGCTCTGTGAGGGAAAACATGGGGAGAGAGCCGTTAGATGCTAAAAGCAAGTGAAGGGAAGAGGGAAAGAAGGTTGGATAGAAACATCCTGCATTACCATGTAACCTAATGAAGGCTGTACAAATTAGAATGGGAGGCATGGAGCCAAAATTCACCATCAGGAAAGACCTGTCTCGGGGCACCTGGGTGGCTCAGTTGGTTAGGTGTTGGACTCTTGATTTCCGCTCAGGTCATGATCTCAGGGTTGTGAGATCGAGACCCGTGTCGGGCTCCACGCTGAGTAGGGAACCTGCGTAAGATTCTCTCTCTTCCTCTGCCCATCACCCCCCACCCCTCTTAAAAAAAAAGAAGAAGGAGGAGAAGAAGAAGGAAAAGAAGGAGAAGAAGGAGAGAAAAGAAACGAAAAGGAGAGACCTATCTTTCAGGAACACATGTGCCTTAAGTAGCCCTGCCACATGGCATTGGCTGGGAGCAGCTGGTGGGATGCATGGCCTCTGTGCAAATGCGAGATGGACTTCAAAGCCAGCAGCTGGGGCATTATTTGGTCAGTTATGCTCCCTGTAGTTGGAGGCTGGCCAGGCCCATTTCCATGGCTGCCATACCATACTCGAAAGCTTTCTGAAGCGTTGCTTTTGCTTTCTCTTTTGTTTTACCTCTTCTGTTGTACACGTGTGGACACTGAATTCCTATAAAGCCCTACCATCTTTGGTATCATCCACCAAATCCCAGTAGGATGGAGAGTGTGTGTGAAAAAATAAATTTTTTTTTTAAAGATTTTATTTATTTATTTGACAGAGAGAGACACAGAGAGAGAGGGAACACAAGCAGGGGGAGTGGGAGAGGGAGAAGTAGGCTCCCGGCAGAGCAGAGAGCCCGATGCGGGGCTCAATCCCAGGACCCCGGGATCATGACCTGAGCCGAAGGCAGACGCCCAATGACTGAGCCACCTAGGTGCCCCTGAACAAATAAATTTGATTTTCTTTCTTCCTTCCTTTTCCTTCCTTCCTTCGAGAGAGAGAGAGTGTGTGTGTGAGAGTGGGAGGAGGGGCAGAGGGAGAGAATCTGACGGCAGAGCCTGACTTGGGGCTCGATTCCATGATCCATGAGATCATGACCTGAGCTGAAACCAAGTTGAGGCTTAACCAACTGCACCACCCAGGCACCCCTCCATGTGATCTTTTAAAATCTCCTTTTCTTCTTCCATTTGGACAAGATGCCTCCCTTTACTGTACTTTCTCTAAATAAAAGGGTATCAGTGCTCAAAGCCTGGACTCTTTGGACTGATTCCTCTTTAGCGCTTTGGTTGCAGTACATATGTACTGATTATTATGTTTATCAAACTATGACTCAAAAATCCTGTTTTAAGGTCTATTCTGAACAGGCTCTTGTATTGCCATAAAAAACAGAAATTGGTGCTTTTTTACCCCCTAAAACATTAAGTCCCTCTGTGCTTTGTGAGTCTTAATTTATAAAGGTGACTGAGTGACAATACAAAGAGGTCAGTGCCATTGAGATAAAAGTTTAATGTTACTCATGGTTCCTCCATGTCATGCAGGGCCACAGAGAAAGCACCATTGTCAGGAGGCAAAAAGAAATGAGGGGAGAGCATATGCTAGAGCTTTTATTGGCGTTTCCATGAGGAAGTCAAGGCAGGACAGGGTGTACAGTTTAAGACTGGCTAGTTTTAATAATTCCGGCAGGCTTCAGGACAGAGGAGCTGTTCACAGTTGTCTGGTACCTGGCCCTGGAGTGATTCAGGGTAGGGAAAATATTGGCTTGGTGTGTGAGAATTAAAGGAGGTGCCTGGGGGTATGGACGAAAGATTGTTTGATTTATATATGAAACGTAGGTTCACTGACAAGTTGGTTACTGTTTCCAGGAATTAGCTAGTTTTAGGAAGGGCAGTTTCTCCCAGCAAAGTTCCCCCAAGATGTCAAAACGTTATATAATATAAACAAAAAATAAAGGCCTCAACAAAATTAGGAGGAAAACCATGCCTTTTGATTTTCTGAATCTCCATCAATGGTTAATATCAGAGAAGCAGAAGGCAGGTTTAGCCCATTTTTTCCCTCGTTCTATTAAGAGTGCAGATGATTTTTTTCCTTAAAGTAAGCTCTACCCGGGGCACCTGGGTGGCTCAGTTGGTTAAGTGTCTGCCTTCAGCTCAGGTCATGATCCCAGGGTCCTGGGATTGAGCCCTGAGTCATGCTCCCTGCTTAGCAGGGGAGTCTGCTTCTCCCTCTCTCTCTGCCCCCACCACCGCCCCCTGCTTGTGCTGTCTCAAATAAATAAAATCTTAAAAAAAAAATAAAGTAAGCTCTTTATGTTTTACATGGGGCTTGAACTCAACAACCCTGAGATCAAGAGTCACATGCTCTACCTATTGAGCCAGCCAGGCGCCTCAAGAGTGCAGGTGATTTTTAAAGATAAAATTGAAATTACAAGAGGCTTCTATTCCTTAACCATTGTCCATGGTTTTCCAACTTTAAGCTAACAAATACTTTTTATTTTTTCAACTCCTTCCCTACTTTTACGTATTGCATTTTTGTCCTAAACCACCTGCATGGACAAGGAGCCAACATTTATGTTCTCTTCCGTGCCAGAACTATTCACCCTTTAACACACGTCCCCTTAGCTCATCTTCTTACAACAAGCCTGTGAAGTGGGGATCATGACCTGTCCTAGAATAAGGAAAGTATGGTTCAGGGGTTAAATGGCTTTATGGTAGAGCACTGGTTGGAATCAGTTCTGATGAAGCCAATGCACTTTCCAGGTGTTGCTACAAAGGAATTGAGTCAAAGGAAAAATTGTTAGCATTTATTATTTAAGAAGCACTCTAACTTGCCATTTTTATGGCACAATTTAAAAACTAAGCATAAAAAGCTAAGCCACATGCTTCTATAACGTTATTTGTTATCTTCTCAAAATTTTACTTTTGTTAATGTAAAATCAGACATTGCCTCTCCCATAAGTAATATGCCCTCTCTTTGACATCTGAAAGAAAATTTCTTAAGTCCTTTACTCTTAATATCACTACAGGGGTACTTTTGAGAGTCAAATCAAAGAACACTAGAGTACACATTATGGGTAACTTTCTGGTAATTAAAATTTTTTTTGTGGATAGGTAACACTTCCATGTGGTTCAGACTAAAACATTGATTATATGCATATTTATACATAATTACATACAATTATATAATGAGTATGCAGGGGTGTTTCCTTTTTACTTGCTCCTCAGCCACCGTATTTCTTCATATACACCAATGTTTTAGTTTATTCTTCTAGTTACTTTATGGACATACCAGTAAATTTGCACATATATTAATATGAATTTTCCTCCATCCCTTTTTTTTGCACAACCATTTGGATGTATTTATGTTATTTACTTATTTGACAGAGAGAGAGACAGAGAGGGAACACAAGCAGGGGAAGCAGCAGAGGGAGAAGCAGGCTTCCCACTGAGCAAGGAGCCCTAAGTGGGGCTCCATCCCAGGATCACGACCTGAGCCAAAGGCAGACACCCAACGACTGAGCCACCCAGGCACCCCTCATTTGGATGTATTTAAAATAAAACAAAACAACAAGTTTTTGGTAAACAAAATTTAATACAACTGTATAGTCAAATAATAATGGTTAAAGGACATTTTATTAGATACAACTTTACAAAAATTAAACTATGCACAAAGTATATCTAAACAAGACATTAAGTATTACTGTGCTACAACCAAATTGAGAACAAATGACAAAGCATTTTTTTTCACTGTGAATTCTTGGAGCCTCTCACTGAAAGCCAATGACATTTGGCTGCCATAGGTCTATACAAGTTGTAAAGCATATTATGCTTTTTTTCAACTCTGTAATTGTTGTCTTAGCTCCAGAAATTCTCAATAATTTAAATAAAGAAACTGGGGGCGGGGAGGGATGATGGGGACAGCAAGAGTAAGAACTTTCAGGAAATAAAAAAGACTATAGAAGGAAAAAAATTGTACATAAGGATGGAACAAAAATAAGTACATTTACTTTTCTGACATTAGATGTAGATATTGCAAATGATGTTTTCAAATGTTTCATCAATGTTAGATGTTTGTCTGAATATCTTAAAAAGCACCTTGGTAACAAAAACAAAACCCTCAAATATAATAAAACTCCAAACAGTCAACAACATTTCTTAATATTCTCATTCTGCCAAGCAACCACATGGTGCTTATTAAAAAATTTAAGAAGGGGAGTTTACTTACTCTGTAGGAAACCAATATGAAACTCATCTAAGGTAAGCTTCATTTAGTATGAAAACAAAAGTTGAAATAGCACTAGAGAACTTAAGGCACATAAACAAATTCAGATGCAGTTATTTTGAAAACATTAGAACAAATTCTTTTTCTTTGGAACAATATATAAAATAAGTTATATGACTACTGCTGTTTTAAAAAAATTATTTATGATGATCATCTTTAGCACTAAGTAAATTTAATATCTAAGGCAATCACACAAATGTAACAGTCATAAAAAACATTAAAAAATGTCTGAAATATGTTGAAAATGTCTCTGGAATTATCAGTTCACACTCTGGCTCAAGTGCTTTCTGATGTCTAGCATTAGATGTGACAGTAAGTAGAGCTACCTAGTCAAACCTACTTAAAGGCCAACCAAATTGCCCCCATTCTGGTTACCTGATATGGCGAATTTGTTTATTTAACTAAAAAGAATAATGGGGTGAGGTGATGTAAACCTGGCTTTCAATATAATGCACAAGAAATTCTAGTAAGGCCAAAATTATGTTGAGGTTAACTGGTGTCTTGAGTTTAGTCAAATAAAGGCTTCCATAGGAAACCTTTAAGAGACATTATCTTATCACTTGGCACCACATAAATAGCTCTCTCTTCTCTTTGAAAATACACTCTGGAGATGTCTTTTCCACATATAAATCTCAAGACACGAAAGGCACACACAACAATTCAAACCCTCTCTTTTCATGTTTGGGTTCTCACAGCAATTCTTTTTTTAAAAAAATCTATTGCCATATCCAGACAACAGGAAAAAAAAAAAATACACACCTGGTTTGCGTATTGACAAAAGTAGTATAACTGAACCTTTGTCTTTCCTGAGTTTCACAAGGGTATATGACAGTAGAGAGACATAAACAATTCGTATTCACTAAGAGAAAATGTATCAGTCCACAAAACATTTTCATCTTTCTAAATATAAAAGAATGAATGTTCAACCACCACCTGTGTGAAGCCCCTTTACCGAATTAAATTTACTCTAGGATCATGAAGTTTATATAGTTATGGCACTTTAAACACCCCAAATAGGCAAAAATGACAAGTTAATATCCTCCCTGAGTATTTACATCATTTTTTTCTTACCACCTGGTTTAAATGGAGTAAATATATTTCAGTCATCTAGGGAAACAAAAGGTCACTGAAGATTCAATAAGCTATTTCATACCTGTGCAGTAGTCAGTGGGAAGATTAAATTTGAAAACAAAGGTCTACTGTTGTAAATTTAGACCACTCATCAATAGGAAAACACACGTTCATGAACAAAAAACAAGTATACTTTCCTGTTAATCCACAAAACATACACTTGAATTCCTTTTCCCACCGAGATATCACAGATGGGTTTAGCAAACTTGTCTCTACCTCCAATTTGTTTTCTGATCTCATGAAAATTTATGTATTACATAGATTCTGACTGTATACAAGTCATTATACTAATACTCATGTACTTTCAAACTTTTTTAAGAATCTCTACACCCAATGTGGGGCTCAAACTCATGACCCCAAGATCAAGAGTCGCATACTCTACTGACTGAGCCAGCCAGGTGCCCCTCATCATGTACTTTCAAATGTAAAAGAGTATTATAGAAATGTCTCAATAAAAAAAATCTTCCGGAAATGAATTTAATGAAGTCAACCAATTCTTACTTTCTGATCATCACAAACTGATCAAATTCTTGGTGTTTGTATATATGTGTGTACATGGCCATACTATCTATCTATACATGTATATACATACATACTAACCCAAAGGCTTATATGAGCATCTCCTATCAAAAGGAAATCTGTCAACTATGCGATGACAGTATGAATATAATCTGACACAATTTGGTTGATGAATCCCTTTTGGTATACTAATTATACCCTAAAATTCTTTTATCAATGCTAACACCATTACTTATCAACAATCGGTAAAGGAAGATAAATAGTTAAAGGATATTAAAATACCAGTTGAGTAATTTCAAAAATTGTTAATTTCATAGGATTCAAGCTAAGTTTTTGGTGGCTTAATTCATGTAGCTTTAAATTACGTAGAAAAAAATTAAACAATATTGTCATGAGGTCTATGTTTAAACAAATTGTTTTATAGGATTTCATTTCAAATTTAGTACAATAAACACATGGATATTAAAAATAAATGTATAAAGAAATACAAGTAAATACTTAATACTTTTACAATAGACAAAAGTACTACAATACAAGTGATCTTGAGAAAGTTTGTGTGTGAAGTGTCTGTATTTATGGATGGGCATGATCTTACAAATAGACATGAAAATAACAAGTGTCATTTGTATAATCCTCAGCATTTACAAAACACTTTTCTCATACATTATCTCATCTACCGCAAAGAATCTCTGAACTAAATAGGTTCCATTATCTACAAAAGGTATATTGCAGATGTTTACTTTAGAATTAAAACAAGTATCCCAATTGTATTTACAATGGTCTTTCAACTAAAATGATAGAAAATTATTTCCTGAATTGCTCTGACAATTATCAGAAAAAGGTACATATCATTTCCAAATTATGATTTGAAAAATTTAATTCCCTAAACATTTATAAGATCTTTAGAATTTTCCTCAGAATTCAGATTCCAGCTAAATTGGCATTGATGCCATATAGTTTTTAGAAATCTCTGTATCCTTCTGAGATGAGAAAACAAAATGGTTTATCTATGTTAGGTTTTTTTTATTACTAACTTGGTTTTAACAGAAATCTGGTGGCACTATAATCACACATTTGCATCATCTCTCCTGTGACAAGGAGTATATAATTATGTGAGACAACAATAGTGCCTGGGCAGCCGAAACCCAGCAGGCTACCTGGTACAGCCCTGGAACATCCCTAAAATGTGGTGAATTATATGTTCACCCAGGAATAACAGTAATCACTTATACTACAGTTCCTGCCATTCCATTTGCCTTAGAAAAAATTTTATATTCCTCTCTGAAAACCAGTAAGCTTATAAACTGGAGTTGAAAAACCCAGACAAAGGCAATTTGTTGTAGAGAAGCTTGAGCATGTTGACCAGGATTTTCCACAATTGGTACCAACTGAAAGGTTTATCTTAAAAGACTGCGAATACCACTGTTAGTTTTTTTGGATAGCTAAAAAATGGACCCACTGATAGGTGGTCCCTGCTTTATCCTTTAAAGGCAACTCAAGAGTGGAGACTCCAGCATTTTTCCTGTTCACAGGAAAGGAGGATAACCAGGGAAGAGGTCCTCACCCAAAGCACCATACTAATGAAGTCAAACCCTACTGGGCTAGGGAGAAAACCTGTCCTTGTTTTCTACAAAATAGTATCACAAAATGGATTTCGACTCTCTTGCCAGGTTCAAGAAAAGGTGCTTCCTTAGAGGATTTAGAGATGATACATAAGTACTTTGAGAGCCACAGTGGATCGTTTTTCCCTTCAATGGTCTTACATAATTTTTTCTTAGGAATTAACCTATAATTTTAATCTGCATTTTAGGGGCACTTGCTTTTCTATCTCCTACCCAATGTTCTTCCAAAAATACGTTTAATATAAGCAATTCTAAGAAGTCATGATAATTCAGTATTTTATAATACTCAAATTGTTGTCATTACATTTTTATCAATTACTGAAAAAAAAAACCTTCAATAAAATTAATCAGTTTGGATATATTTTTAGTGAAAAAGATTTTTTAAACTGACTTCCTCCCTTTGTAAGCATTCTAAGCATTATGTGAGTCAACCTAAATGGAGCCTAAGTCATGCAATTTTCTATACATGTATGACAAAATAAGGAACATACAGGCTTACAGATAAACATATATAAATGGAGAAACCATTCACAAGTTCCTAAAAGTTACACAGGCAGACATTATTTCCTACTCCACATGAGTTTCTTACAAATACTTACAAAGGTATACTCTCAAAACCCAAGCAATAACCACTATTACTTTCAACAACAACAAATTTTTTTTCCCAATTACAGGAAAGGCTTTATTACAGTTTGAAAGATTGATACTTCAGGGGGAAAGGCACCACAATTACTATTTTTACTTTTTTGTGTACATGGCACAAAGGAGATATGTCAAGTTCCCACTCTGGAGTTCTTAGAGCCTCTCATTTTGGATCAGTGTGGCTTCTTGGGTGAGGTATCCTGGCTTTAGAGCTTAAAGCATTTTTCATTGTATCTATGTATAGTCACACAGCCGTGATAGGACACTGGCCTGGGCATTGCGGCCACCCCTGTGATGATACTTGTTGCAGGGTCATAACAGAGAATAGTGTCTGTGGCTTCTCCGTTTTCCCGTCTTCCACCCAGGATATATATTTTACCATTACACACAGACATACCACAGTTTTCCTGTTGAACCAAATACATAAAAAAAAAAAAAAAAAATTAACTCTTGAAGGTAAGGGATTTGGTAGCAAACTGAAAAGTAAAATAAGACCTGCTTTAACAGACAAAGAAGTCATGAAATAAGCTCCCTTTTGCCTAACTCCTGCTCTATGTGTGAGTGCTAGATAATTGTGCATGAATGAAATGTTAAAATAAAATATATGTTATGATTGGGGCCCAGATGTAGGAGGTGAAGTGGGGGTAGTGGACTGAGAGAAGGGTTTTAACAACAGCAGTTGAACAAAAATATTTTCGGAGAGTGTGGCTTGCTTCTCCTATTACAGGGAGGTCCTTTATTACAGCAAGTGGCTATTACATGGCCAAGGTGTAGGAACATTAATCATTATGTGGGATTACCCACAAGTTGAATGAATGAATGAGAGGAAGACTTATAAACAAATTAACAAAGCACTGTTATAGGGGCTTGGCTGGGATATAGAAACGCCCCAAATAATATTTTAACTTTGTACACAATGGGATTCTTAGCTGAATTTTACTCTTTTCTGTCAATACATAATTACTATAAAAAACAAATATTCTTGCAAGGATGAGAGTGATCCTTCCAAGAAAGAAATGACACTAAAATTGTCTCCCTATTTCATGGATCTGGTTATGCTGCAGGTCAAATATTCTATTTACATTACTTTAATTTTTCAATTACTTTAATTCAGAAAGTTATTACATATTACTATCATCCTGTTTCTATATAACTAATAAGATAGGTTCTACCAATCAGTACAATAAACATTTTTACTTGACAAGATTTGCTGTGTATGTAGGGTTTTGCTCTTTTTTAAGATTTTATTTATTTATTTGAAAGAGAGAGAGCATGAGCAGGTGGAGGGGAGCAGAGGGAGAGGGAGAAGCAGACTCCTGGCTGAGCAGGGAACCTGACGTGGGGCTTGATCCCAGGACCCTGAGATCAGTGAAGGCAGAGGCTTAACAGACTGAGCCATCTAGGTGCCCCTAAGTTTTGCTCTTATAGAAGAAATTAAATCTTGGTAGACTTACATAAAAGAAGATAATATCTTCAGGTCTAAATTCGTGAGTACTTAAAAATACCTATATTAGAGTTTACACATACCCAGAATAACCTGGCCCATTATCATTAGTGAACGACAAACTTTTATCTAGAATATCACCCATGAATTGTACCAATTATGTGCCAAAGTACAACATTTTTCATCTAAAGCACAGGGAGCTCTTTCTATAAATTCTAAAAGTTCTGAATACAATAAAAAACAATATCATCCTCAGTTTTCATATAGAACCTAGCCTATAGTATTGAACCTTACGGTCACTTTAATGGTGATTCTTAAACTATATAATTACAGGATCTTATTACAATGTCATTTCAGGTCATTCCCTACTCCGCAGGAAGCCTGCTTCTCCCTCTCCCGCTCCCCCTGCTTGTGTTCCCTCTCTAGCTGTGTCTCTGTCAAATAAATAAATAAAATCTTAAAAAACAAAAACAAAAACAAAAAACAATGTCATTTCAGGTAATAATGCTCAGAAATAAATGAAGCAAGCAACCTTGAAATCAGTTATTCCTTCAGATCAGGAAATTACTTGTATCAGATATAGTAACTTATTTCACTCTATTAGAATCTCAAGAGTAATGACAGCTAGTAAGAAAAATAATTTATTGGGGCGCCTCAATGGCTCAGTTGGTAAGCATCTGCCTTCAGCTCAGGTCATGATCCCAGGGTTCTGGGCAGCAGAGAGCCTGCTTCTCCCTCTCCCTCTGCTGCTCCCTCTGCTTGTATGCTCTCTCTCTCTGTGTCAAATAAATAAAGTCTTAAAAAAAGAGAAAAATATTTTAATTCATGAAGTTTTTTTTTTTAAGATTTTATTTTATTTTTTTTTTAACATTTTTTTTTTAAAGATTTTTAAAATTTATTTATTAGAGAGAGAGAGAGTGAGAGTGCAAGAGGGGGTAGGGTTAGAGGGAGAAGCAGACTCCCCGCCAAGCAGGGAGCCCGATGTGGGACTCGATCCCGGGACTCCGGGATCATGACCTGAGCCGAAGGCAGTCGCTTAACCAACTGAGCCACCCAGGCGCCCAAGATTTTATTTTTTTAAGTAATCTCTACACCCAACCTGGGGCTCGAATTCACAACCCGGAGATCAAGAGTTGCATGCTCTCCTGACTGAGCCAGGCAGGTGCCCCAATACATGAAGTTTTAATGTTATTTTTCAAGACTGGAATGAAACAGATCCTAATATTAAAAAAAAAAACCCTCCCCTTAATTATTATTTTTTATAACGCTTAATGCTTAAATGTTAAAATTCCAACTTAGAGTCAGATTTTTTTCATTTATTATTCTAAACTTTAATGACATTTTAAATACCTGGGCTACTGAAGAGGGATTGAAAAAACTTCATCATGGACCTAAAAAAAAATTCCACAATTTTTCAAAGGATGTTCCTGACAAGAGTTAAAAAGCAAAATATGTTTAAAATAGCAAGTTGTGGCTTTTAGGAACTATGCAGAGTCAAGAGGCATGGAAATGGTAAGGGACAGAAAGAGAAAAAGGCTGCATTAGGTCCATTAGATCTGCAAAACGAAGAGCTCATTTTTTCAGCGTTTTTGTCACTTAATATTCTAAACATTTAAAAAAAGTTTGACTCAGGGGCGCCTGGGTGGCTCATTCATTAAACATCTGCCTTCAGCTCAGGTCATGATCCCAGGGTCCTGGGATCGAGCCCTGCATGGGGCTCCCTGCTCAGCAGGAAGCCTGCTTCTCCTTCTCCCACTCCCCCTGCTTATGTTCCCTCTCTCACTGTGTCTCTCTCTGTCAAATAAATAAAATCTTAAAAAAAAATAAAAATAAAAAAAGTTTGACTCAACTGTCTAATATGAAATTACAGTTGATTTTTCCTTTTTCATTGATTAGCATTAAATGGTAGGCAAACACAGATAGTTCAAAAATTACCAATCAATGCCTGGGTGGCTCAGTTGGTTAAGCGACTGCCTTCGGCTCAGGTCATGATCCTGGAGTCCCAGGATCGAGTCCCGCATCGGGCTCCCTGCTCGGCAGGGAGTCTGCTTCGTCCTCTGACCCTATCCCCTCTCAGGTGTTCTCTCTCTCTCATTCTCTCTCTCTCAAATAAATAAAATCTTTAAAAAAAAAAAAAATTACCAATCAATAACATTTACAAAGATATGAAGATTTTTAAAAAGATTTTATTTATTTATTTGACAGAGAGAGAGAGAAGACAGTACAAGCAGGGGGAGCATCAGAGGGAGAGGGAGAAGCAGGCTCTCTGCTGAGCAGGGAGCCCCACACGGGGCTTGATCCCAGAACCCTGGGATCATAACCTGAGCTGAAGGCAGATGCTTAACCAACTGAGCCTCCCAGGCACTCCTAACAAAGATATATACTTAGAGGTACTGGTAGTAAGAATGAACTGAGGAGAAAAGATAATCCCAGAAATCTCAGTGTTTTTTGTTTCAAGAGATTTGATGTAGAATATTTAATTTGGACTTCAATGATTTGTCTTTGTCATAATAGACTTAATATACTTTTTTTTAAAAAAGATTTTATTTATTTGACAGAGAGGAAGACCGCAAGAGAGGGAACATAAGCAGGGCGAGTGGGAGAGGGAGAAGCAGGCTTCCCGCTGAGCAGGGAGCCCAATGCAGGGCTCGATCCCAGGTTTATGACCCTGGGATCATGACCTGAGCCGAAGGGAGACGCTTAAGGACTGAGCCACCCAGGCACCCCGTGATTTAATATACTTCTGAGCTAAATGTTTTTTCTTTGAAATTTTCAAAGTCAGGGTTATTCATTAATTAGAAAAAATGTTCCATGTTTGTCCTGTTGTTTTTCCTTAGTTTTATCTCAATCATGTAGTTAGAAACATATTCACTGTATGCCCTGCATTATACTAGATGCTGGAAATTATCTTCCTAAATTATCATTTTCTATAGTATAGCCAAGTTCTGAATGAACAGTACTTCTTGGCAAAAATGCATTACACCTTATTTATTTTAAATATTTTATTTATTTATTTGACAGAGAGAGACATAGCGAGAGCAGGAACACTAGCAGGGGGAGTAGGAGAGGGAGAAGCAGGCCTCCCCCCAAGCAGGGAGCCTGATGTGGGGCTCAATCCCAGGACCCTGGGACCATGACCCGAGCCGAAGGCAGACGCCTAATGACTGAGTCACCCAGGCGCCCCTGCGTTACACTTTAAAATATTCACTATAAGCCAATAAAGATTAGCTTTGATTAAAAAATTTAGAAATTGGGGCATCTGGCTGGCTCAGTTGGTAGATATGACTCTTGATCTCAGGGTCAGGAGTCCAAGCCCCATGTTGGGGGTAGTTTACTTAAAAAAAATTTAGAAATAAGTGTAAACACTTGTCGCACAGGTGAATGTGACTATAATATGGGTTCTTATATGGTAGGGCACACCCTCACCTCTACAGACCTGGAGATTGTCCTTTCCAGGAAAGGCCACTGAACTAGAGAAATGTGAATCATTTTTACTTAAATGTGATACAAGAGGGATAGAAGATTATATTCCCTCTATACCATGAAGCTGAAGGTCTTATTATGTCCCTTTCATCAGTTGAGGCAATGTTACTTTGAATACATTACTAATTAGAGACTATACCTCAATGTCAAAAACTTTAGAAAAATGGTGTTACATTCAAACCCTACTCATTACCTTTACAGTCTATATCTCTTATGCATCTTGCATATAAGACTCTTAAAATTAGGTCCCTTGTTACTGCACTGTCTCATTTGTTAATTTATTCAATAAGTATTTACTGAGCACCAATTAATGCAAGATACATAGAAAATGAGTTAGAAAAAATAGTATTCTCAAGAAGATGGAATTCTGGTATGGAAATAAACATTTATACCCATAACAGAATATTATGACTGCCATAATAGAGGTGTAAGTGGAGTGACATATCAGAAAAGAAGATTAATCCTGAACAGGGAAACTTCAGTTTGTTCTAACTATAAAGTCATCCTTGAAAGAGTAGAATTACAAGTAGAGAGGGTAGAAAAGACATTAGAGTCTGAGAGGACATCATGAACCAAGGCAAGAACACATACGATCTATATAGCAAATGCAATTTTACAGACACTTAATATAATTGGGATAAAGTTGCAGAAAGTGAAGCTGAAAAGGCAAGCAGAGGTCAGACGACAGAAGGCCTAGAATGAAGTGGGGAAACTTGGATTTTATTCAGTATGTTTCCAATCAGAGGAGAGACATAATAAGATTTATGGGAAAATAACTAGTGGCAAAATGGGTGAGAGAAGACATTAAAGAACACTAATTAGAATCCTGTTTTTGTTTAGGGAAGAACTGATAAGAACTTGAACAAAAGCAGGAACCACAGGAATGGAAAAGAACAGGAAAAACTCTGAGGACAGAGAACTGATATAATGGATTCAAATTTAGGAGAAAGTGAGGAAAATCTAAGAAATTAAGTCTAGGTATGAAATAATAGAAAAACATATATTGGTCTCTGCCCCCAGTTCCTGATACAGAGCTCCTAAATCCCTTGGAATTTCCTGAGTTATCAATAGGAAAGTCTTTTGTTCTAATGAGGTGATTGTTGGTTGGCTCCTGGATGGGGGGGGCTGCTCACCAAAAGATCAAGCCATAATTAGAATCTTAAAATTTTCATCCCCACTCCCCATTCTCTGGAGAGGGGAAAGGGGCTGGAAATTACCTTAGTAACTACATGATGAAGCCTCCATAAAAATTCCCAAAATACAGGATGTGAACAGCTTCTGGGTTAGTGAACATATATCCCTGTGCTGGGAGGGTAGTGCACCTCAACTCCAGGACAGAAGCTCCTGTGCTTGGGACCCTCCGGGGCCTCACCCTATGTGCCACTTCATCTGTATCCTTTATGATATCCTTTATTATATAATAAACTGATAAACATAAGTATTTCCCTAAGTTCTGTGAGCTGGTCTAGCAAATAATTGAACCCAAGGAGGAGGCTGTGGGAATGTTAATTTATAGCCAGTCAGTCGAAAGTACTGGGGACAAGCTGGAACTAGCGTTTGGCATCTAAAGCAGTGGCAGTCTTGAACTGAGCCCTCAACTTGCGGAATCTGATGCTAACTCCAGGTAGAGAGTGTCAGAACTGAACTGTAAGACATTCAGCTGGAGATGGAGAACTGGTGGGAATAAATCCAGTATCTGGTGCCAGAAGTATTGTGAGTGTTAGTAAGGAAGCAACAGTTTTCCCATTCACTAGGGTTGTTTGGAAACAGAAAATGTAGGCTTGGGGAAGAAGGTGAATTCTGTTTTAAGTTTGATCTCTTAGGACATCATAAAAAATACCAAATAGGCAGTTGGAAATTTGAGTCTGGAGCACAAGAGAGAGGCTTTAATGAAGATAAAAGATTTGAAGTCATCAGAACTGGGCAATAAATGTGACCACTCAGGAATAAACTAGGAAGCAGGTAGGGGAAAGAGACTCAAGGAATGCCCATATTGAAGGGTTGACAGAAAAAATAAGAGAATATGGATGAGACTGAGGAGATTATTTGTAATGACCTCTGAGTAGAACTCTAGAGTAGTATATAGGTAGATCCAGATTTCCAGCATTAGAACCATCAAGCATGTTGGTGGTTGGAGGGAGGGTAGAGCCATGAATCAGAGGCTGAGAGAAGGCTTTTTGGGAGGCAGGGGGTGGAGGTGGAGTAGGGGTATAGGTAGTGTGCACGGATGAGGGAGACCTGAGCCCATCCATTTCTTTTATAATAAAAACCACAGAAGGAAAGAAAACCAGTTTGGGAGCATTTCTTCTCTTTCAAAATATGTAAGAGATAGGGATAAGGACAGGAGTAGATTCTGAAAGAGGTCAAGGGAAAAAAAACTACCAGCCCAAGTGCAACGGCTGCTTCACCATGGGATGGTACAAAATAAGTTATTTCAATGAAACAACTCCCTGAAATGAGTTCAAAACAGGCATACTATATGCTTTATGTGGCTTTAAAAATTATGAAATAATTCAAGCACACATGAAATACATTAACAGTGAAATTACAGTATATTTATAATGGCCACGTATTTGGACCCTCCTAGATTGATTTTTTCTTTTGGACTGTTTTATGTCATTACCTGTCGGCTGAATGTATTCTGTACATGCATCCAGTAATCTTCAACTGGATCATAACAATATATTGCCTTGGTCAGTCCACCAGCAACATATATCAAGTTGTTTAAGGATACGGCTGTTATACACCTCTTGGCAATTGGGATAGCTGCACGAAGTAGCCAAGAATTGGTTTCTGGATCATAAGATTGAACCTAGTAATACACAGAAATATTTTATTGAAATTTATAAACAAAAATGCAAATTTACTTAATAAAAAAGTCTACCAATACATAGAAACATGATTAAAAATTAAATCCCATTAACTACATCAATTAATTCACATTAATTCACATAATTAAGAAAGGTTAGCTTGATAGGGAAATGTCTGATTTATAAAATTCTCAAAAGAAATGCAAATTTATTACTATCAAACAGAATAGAGTAACAAACACAGGTTATTTCCAGGATGAATGGATACTACACTACCATGATAAGTTTTCTTTACTTACTTCCACTAAACTAACAGTCTAGATTTTTTTTTTTTAAGATTTATTTATTTTAGAGAGAGAAAGGAGGAGAGAATGCACGTTAGCGGGAGAAGAGGCAGAAACAGAGGGAGAGGGAGAGAGAGAAAATCTCAAGCAGACTCCCTGCTGAGCATGGAGCCCAATGTGCAGCTTGATTTCACAACCCTGAGATCATGACCTGAGCTGAAATCAAGAGTCGGACACTCAACCGACTGAGCCACCCAGGTGCCCCAACAGTCTAGATTTTTAAAAAACTGTGTCATATAGGATAACAATGCCTCAATCTGAATACAATTTCTTTATGCTTTTAGGAAGTCCTTTCTTCAAAAGAACACAAGTAAACTTCAATTTAGTATACTTTGAATTATCACAAATTCTGAATTCTAAAAATGTAACATTTGACCACATTATATTAAAGTTTAATTAAATAATTGATTGGGCACCTGGGTGGCTCAGTCGGTTAGGTGTCTAACTCTTGGTTTCAGCTCAGGTCATGATCTCAGGGCTGTGAGATGGAGCCCTGCATCAGGCTCTGTGCTCAGCACGGAGTCTGCTTGTACCTCTCCCTATGCTCCTCCCTATGTTCTCTCTCTTTCAAATAAATAAAATCTTTAGAAAAATAAATAATTGATTGACAAAATTCAGTTAACAATTGCTAAACAGGTTAGGCATCAGACAATTGTTTCCAGAATAACAGTATTTTCTGAGATGTCAGGAAGGAAATGTTCTTTTGTCCCAGGAATTCGATAAACTGTAGCAACTTTGAGCTGCCCTCTATTGACATTACAGGGGTTTCCTTTCCTCTTTTTTGTTCTAAAAAATACTTTTAAAGTATGCAGAAGATGACCCACTTGGAAGCAGTGTAGTTACTGTATCTTACCCTCTGCTAATTCACTTCCCAACTGTGTTTTTTGTCAGTAATTTTTTGATTCTATAGACTATAGCAGTAAAAGGTTTAAAACAATTTATTTAGTATAATATCCCAACGCTGAGATTAGTTTCATTTAAAAAAGATTAGGTAATGCTTTTTACAGAAAATTGGTAGATATATTAGGAGTTCACTTCAGTAACTTGAAACTCAGTGTTTTTCCCCCAAAGTATAAAGTACTAGACAATTTTTAAAAGGTTCCCTCACACTAAGGGACCTTGCTATCTATTTGATAAGCTTTGTGTATTCTTCTTCCCGTATACATCATCGGTAATTTCTGTAAGAGAACATGGCTTACCTTATCAGAACAAGTATTATCATCAGGTCCTCCACCAATCACAAACAATTTGCCTACACAGCTAGTCACGGCAGGAGAACTCACTGCTTCCTTAAGGGGAGCAACTTCAGTCCATCGATTTGAAAAGGAATCATAACATTCTACGCTGCTAAGTCTGTTTTGTCCATCATAGCCTCCAACAACATATACCTATATGCAAAATACATGGAAAAATCCTAATTGTCAAAAGTCTGAATTTTTAACTAGTTGGCTAAGGAGTTAAGGGATCTGTCCCCTTTAAAAAGCCCTTGATAACTATAATTGCAATAAATTTAGCTTAGTTTTTGAAACTTTTATTAGCACCTTCTCACCACCGAGCAGACTTTTTAGACATTTTTTTCATAATAGCACCCTCCAATGATGTTTTAATACCACAGATATATTGTATATCTGTTTATGTACTGTATGTATATCTGTGTGCTTTATATATGAAAGAGTATAATTTTTTCACCCCCAAGAACCAATCTTCACACCCTTAAGAGTGATACTGCTCGCACTGAGAATTACATGATTCTTTAATGCTCACACTCATGGATGATGAAAATGTTTGACTATTATAAAGTAATAAAGCTATAAAACTAAAATATTAGATAAGGAATACTAGACTGTAAGATCACTGAGGGCAGTGCCTATCTTGTTTTTCATTTTACTTATCTACTGTGCTTAGCAAAGTACCTGACACATAATGAACTCTATACTATATATTTCAAAGGGCTTCCACAATATGAGGAAGGCAGACAAATTAGTATCTTTATGTGACAGCTGAACTAATCAACAAGCCATTTATTAAATGACCTATATGCCGATAACCCATTTAGAATCATGAGATACACAAGAAACTTTAACATAAAAGAGTTTTTTCAGTTTAACATGCACAATTCCTTTATCAACAGTCATTATCAATTCTTCCCTCCATATCTAAATAACTATTAAGTCCCACTGAGTCTTCTTTCATAGCATCTCACATCTGTCCCCTCCTTTTGTTTCCCTTTGCCACTATCCTACTTCAGGATCCATACCATTTTAGACTTCTCAATTAATCTCCTGGTCTCCACTCTTGTGCTCCCTCAACCACAGATTCATCTTCCTAAAATACTTCATCAACTCCTTTTAATAGTTCAACAGCAGATGCCTAAGTGGTCAAGGCCAAACTTCATATACCGACATTCAAGTCTGTCCACAATTTATCTTTCTGTACTCCTCCAAATTTCTTGAGTAGCCAATGCTATTTTGTATTTCAATGTTGTACTTCTCATATTATGTTAAAATGATCTCTTGGTGGGTTTGTTCTCCAAACACTATGAAGTTCAGAGCGGTTAAGTAACTTACTCAAGGTCACCCAGCTGGAAGAGTATATGGAAACTGTGGCACAATGTAGCAATTAAGGGCATGGCTTTGAAGTCAGGAGAGGCAGGGTTCAATATCTAGCATTGCTATGAAATGTAAACCTTGGGCAGTTTACTTACCCTCTGAGAGTCAGTCTTTGTTTCCTTAATAAAAATGTACACAGTAATAGTACCTATCACATAATTTTGAGGATTAAACTTTTTACCATTCTCCTGCATGCATAAATTAAAAATATATGTTGTGGGCACCAAGATGAAAGGACTCTAGATTAAGAAAATCCTGAACATTGCTTTGCCCCAGCTTTATCACTTTCTGTGTAACCTTGGGCAAGTGACTGATCTCTTTGAATTAGGTTTCTTTATAAATTGAAAAAGTTACACGAAATTTTCTCTACGATTCCTTCCTACTCTCAGATTCTCTATTCCAAATCATCTTACCTAGGTTTTTTAAATAGAGACCATTTATAAATTTAAATACTTTTATAGGTTTGAATTCAGTTTATATTGTAATTTTTTTAGGGTAACAGTTTCCATGATGTGAGTACTTGCTATGTAAGGTAGGAAAGATTCCTTTCATGTCTTGATTTACTGCTTCTAAGTTTTAAGTAACTTCAAGACAAGTATACTAACATTTGTCAAATAAATTTGTGTTCACCAATCCATACATGATATTTGAGACATAAGTCATATGCATTTGCCTTTGTACTTCCAGGCTAAATAATTACAATTTTTTAAAAAGATCTCTTCTCTTTCCAACCCCTTGAATATCTTAGCTGTCCCTTTCAGTAGTATTTTATCATTCTTGAGGCATGGCTACCAAAACTATATATAATATAATAATTACTGGCAAACTAGTGATTTTGGAAAATATCCAAAAAGAATTAGTATTTTATTTAATTTTAATTTTTTTTTTTAGAATTAGTATTTTATTTCCATTACATCTATCCCAAGGTCCTCATTATTTCACTGACCTTGTTGACAGCAGCAGCAGAATAGACCAATATCCTTAGGAATTAACAGTAGCTTTCAAAACTGTGCTTTGAGAAACTCTAATATTCTGTAGTATAGAAATTTCTAGAAGCCTCTATGGGGAAACAGACCAGGGCTGATGAGAGGCTGATTGGGAAGGGTTCCTGCACCATCTCTGTTTCTATTAGAGCAGTTCTGTTTTCTCACTGGTTGCTCTAAAATGTCTCCGCGAGGGCCCAAGAGGCAACAATCTTTTTAGAAGGGGGTATCAGGGAACCAGTCAGAAATACATGTGCAAGCAAGTATGCTGCTTTTATTCAGACTGCTCATTAATTTATGGTAGCTTTGAAGGAGCTAAGAGAGATGGAGGCAAAGAAAAGCTAAAGAGCCCTTGGCATACTGCTGTATTTTTATCTATGTAATGGCTTTTTATATTAGATTTAACTTTTTTAACTTTAAAAAAGAAGGTGTGGCTGCTTTTAAAGTGTTTGGAAACCACTAGTCCACAAGTGTTTCTCAGGTTCCTAAGGACAGAGAATGGTTCAGGACCAACATACATTTATTTTTTTAAAGTAGGTTCCATGACCAGCATGGAACCCAACATGGGGCTTGAACCCTGAGGATGAAGACCTGAGCTGAGATCAAGAGTCGGACGCTTAACCAACTGAGCCACTCAAGCGCCCCCCAAATTATATATTTTTAAATATTTATTAGCTGCAGTCAATAATCAATTTTCTTTAAAATATATTGGTGAGGGCGCCTGGGTGGCTCAGTCGGTTAAGCGTCTGCCTTCGGCTCAGGTCATGATCTCAGGGTCCTGGGATCGAGTCCTGCATCGGGCTCCCTGCTCTATGGGGAGCCTGCTTCTCCCTCTCCTCCCCACTTGTGCTCTCTCTCTCACTATTTCTGTCTCTCTCTCTCAAATAAATAAAATCTAAAAATAAAAAATAAAAAATAAATAAAAAAATAAAATACATTGGTGAATTTATTTTAACACTATTTTAAATTTGTTTTGTCCCTAACTTGCATAAAGAAAAAAAATAACATCAGTCTAGATAAATATATCTCTGCCTGACTGCCGAAGTCAGTAAAGGGAAAACGATTGCTTGGATTAGACATTGGCCTGTTTTTGTACTTGATGTAACTCCTTTATTTTCCAATGCTTCTTAGGCATTCAGACTCCAATGGAGCATGAAAAGAGAAATGTGCTGCACTGCCACAAATTCCAAATTGGGAGAACAAAGTATCCATTCAAAAGTACAGTGTCAAATTGTTTATACCTTCAGTTTATCTATTGAGGTTAGAAATGGAAGGAAATACAATTTGAATCCAAGATACCCAGACAGTGAGATGAAGGATTCAACTGTGGTATTTATTTTGGAAATGTGCCAGCAATAGTAGTAAAAAGTGGTTTCTCTTACTTTACCAAGGAGGACAGCCATTTTGTGACGCCATCTGCCTTTATTTAGAGAAGCAACTCTGATCCAAATATTTAGCTGTGAGTTATAAATCCACACATCACGGCCATTGATTCTTCCACCTTTAAATGCAAAACAATGTACACACAATAATATGTATATCACCAAGGGATTTATGCTCAAGGCATAGATATATTATAACATGGGAGCTATTCATCCCGTCTAAGAATTTGTGAATTCAGTTCAATAAATGAAAAAGGACCGTCTTAGATCTTAATGGAAACAGTTCTACAGAGCAGATTTAAACTTTGCCGACTGTGATCTTCAGAATTATAGGCCCCAAATAATAAAATGCAGAATATGAATTTTACAAATGTGTAAGACTATTGATTTGAATCAGACATCAGAAGCACCCAAACAACAAAATTTTAAAAAGATTTTTAAAAAATCACCCATTTTTTTCAAAAGCATACCATTGTACAAAATAAAGTGTGTGTTGTTATATTGTTCAACATGTAGTAATAGAGTAACTCAAAAGCTGATAAAATTATTAACCAAATAACAGACTCAAAACCATTGATAATGTAGTTATACTTTGTATAAGTCTGTCATTTTATTGTCTCAGATTTTAGATGTAACATCACATAAAAGAAGTTCAAGTTAAGAATTTTAAGGGAAATCCTATTTCATAAACTTTGGGGAGAATTTCAGAAAACCTGGATGGACCAGAGATGCTTAATTAATTCTATGAGTAATTTTCACTTTGCATACTTCACTGTGTTCCTTAAAACAAAGCTAACAGGTAAAAGTTCTAAAAATTATACCATATCCTATATGCACTTGAGATCATTTAAAATTTGACAATTAAAGGCATTTTTCTGGTGGATCTTTTATAAATCATTCTGGATCATCTTGAGCCTGCTTTTAAGAGCAAAAAGTCATTCTCAGTTTTATTTGTTGTATAACAAATACTTTCTGCTGAAAGTGGGTATATTCACTTTCATATTTTCTCCTGAGACACTACTATTGTTTAAAACAGCCAAGCTGTGTTCAAATTAAAAGTAGCTACTGTAATAATTCTCTAATTACCTGAAACAAGAATGTCATTCCTTAGAGCACAGACTGCATACTCTGATTTGGTAAATTCTGGAAGCTTAGCCAAAGACTTCCATTCTCCTGTCACAGGATCATAGCACTCAGTGTATGGAAGATTAAATCCTCCAACCCGTTCACAGCCTCCAACGACAACTATCACCTCAGAATAGCCAGTAGACCTAAAATAATTATTATAAGAATGTATAAATAATAAAATACACTCAAGATTGTTGAAAACTCTAAAAACATACCATTAACATAAAGAAAGTAGAACATTATTATAAAGTAAACAGTTAAGTTTATTCTCTGAGCATGTGCCAAATAATACAGGCTGCCAATGACTTTGAGAACATTTGCAAGGGGTTTTAGTGACATCATTTTCCACAGAAAATTTCTATGGGTATTTTTTTTCTTTGAGTTTTGCCCTAAAAATTGTAAAGCAATCCAAAGATCCTACCTAACTCAACTGGAATCCTGGGAATAGTAAGGATGACTTTCAAATGCAGTTTTGCAGTAATTCAGATATGTATAACCATACTAAGGTAAGATAATATAGGAAAATAGTGATTTTTCATCAGATTGCTAGTTCTTTTTTTTTTAAGATTTTATTTATTTATTTATTTATTTATTTAAGAGAAAGAGAGCAAGAGCAGGAGGATGGGCAGAGGGGGAGGGACAAGCAGACTCCTGCTGAGCAGGGAGCCCAATGCAGGGGCTTGACCCCAAGACCCCGAGATCATGATCTGAGCTGAAGTCAGACGCTTACCATACTGAGCCACCCAAGCACCTCATATTGCTAGTTCTAAAAAAACTAATTCATAGTATAATCTAAGTACCCTTTAAAGGAGTGTATGTATTTGTTCGGAATCTATTTTTTAAAATAATTTTTTTAAGTTAAGTACATGAAAGTAATCCAAATCAAAACACCAAGCAGTCCTTAAAGTGTTAACAGAGTTTACAATAAAGAATGTTAAAGGAAAAAAAGCAAGACAAAAAATTGTACAGAAGGTCTGATCAATACTATGTAAAAACTGTGTCTGGAAAGAATATACCAAAGTGCTAATGATGGTTATCTCTGGATACTGCGGCTTCCTTCTTTCTATCAACACAAATTTTCAAAATGATAATGAACATGGACTATTTTTAGAGTGGAAAAAAAACAACATTTAGAGCACTAAGAGAATCCTAAGGTTTATGTTATCATGGACTTCTTTTATTTTATAGTTTAAATTTAAGATAGATACAGGAAAAACTAAAAGCTTATTCAAGTTCTTTGTTGTTATTCATAAGGCTCAATAGAAAGTTTGGAATTTTAAAATTATTTGGCTTTTATATTTTTTCACAAATATAACTGAAATGAAAAAGGTCCTGTAACTACATTTTATGGTTGTTACAATTTTGATCTCATGAAGCAAAATGCTAACAATCCCTCTTCTCTTAACTTAAATGTGGACGGAAAAAAGACCACATCAGAACACTGATTTGTAGTTTTAGTCAGTATGATGTTTCACAATTACACTAGAAAAAAAAAAAAACAAAATTAAGTAATACTGGTATGTCACTTTAACACAGATACTATTTCTAGCTGCATTTACTCATAGCTTTTTCAACTAATAATCATTCACCTGTTCCATGCCAGGCATACTTTTCCATTATAAAATCAGAAAAATATATTATAGAAAAGAATCCTATTCATAGATGTAATAAAAATTACTTTTAGGAACCCAGCAAATCATATAACCCTAATCTAGTATATAGTTAGACATTATCAGAAGGACTGAAATATTATCAATACTATTTTCCAAATAATTCTAAAATGAAACTATTAAAGTAAATACAGAATAACAGCAGATACTTGGTATAACTATTAACTTATCCTGCTTTCCATAAAAGTATCATTTCCTAAAATTATACTTTAAATACCTCTAAAACAAATCCATGTGATTTTCCTTACTTATTGATTGATCAAAACAAAAGTTGCTAAATACTGTCACTGGGGTTCAACCACCCCCAATTATTTTAATGTAAAATCAAGGTAACTATTATATATTATAGAATTGTGTTTTATACACTTTCCTTATAATATTTTATTTATTTTTTATTTATTTTTTTAAAGATTTTATTTATTTATTTGACAGAGAGAGACACAGCGAGAGAGGGAACACAAGCAGGGGGAATAGGAGAGGGAGAAACAGGCTTCCTGCGGAGCAGGGATCCTGATGTGGGGCTCGAACCCAAGATGCTGGGATCATGACGTGAGCCGAAGGCAGACGCTTAATGACTGAGCCACCCAGGCGCCCCTATTTTTTATTTTTTTTTAAGAGACAGAGAGCAGAAGTGGCATCACGGGTGGGGGGGTCAGAGAGAGAGAGAATCTTAAGCAGGATCCACACCCTGCATGGGGCTCAACGTGGGGTTCAATCTCAAACCCTGAGATCATGACCTAAGCCAAAATCAAGAGTCAGACACTTAACCAACTGAGCCACTCAGGTGTCCCAAAATATGATTTATTTTACAGTTTCTCTTTGCTTAAACTTGCTTGCTTTTTTCAAGACTTCTTAGCCTAATAAACATATATTGTCTCTTTTTATACCTTGGAATAAGAAGAGAAAATAGCACCAAAAACTAATGGCTAAAACAATTAGTCCCACTAAGTAAAGGATCATTTCAGTGTCTATGGAAATGTGTTTTTATCTGAAAGGATCAACAAACTAGTAGTTTTACCTGTACTGAAGGTCTTATTTGCAACCAAATGGCTCTTAACTTAATTAGAGACAAGTCTGGTGTTCCCATTAGAGACTGTTAATCCAGAAGTTATTTTTAGGGACGCCTGGGTGGCTCAGTCAGTTAAGTGGCTGACTCCTGGTCTTGGCTCAGGTCATGATCTCAGGGTTGTGGGATCAAGCCTGGCATCGTGCTCCCAACTCAGTGGGGAGTCCGCTTGAGTTCCTCTCCCTCTCCCCCTCTTCCTGCTTGTGTGAGGGCTCTCTCTCTAAAATAAATAAATTTTTTAAAAGTTATTTTTTATTTCTTGAGCTTGGAAAAATTTTTATCTAAGGCAGGGAGATGACTGCCTTAACGGAAGTAAGTTACTACAGCTGATAATGGCAACTGGAACAAAAAGGCAGTCAAGATGATAGTACAGGATGAATAAAAGTCTGGATACCCTATTCAACCTATTTTTTAGAGTGAACATTATTTTATTAATGCTTTAAAGTGAAAATCCTGATTCTGCTGTGATAAAATAACAAATATTTGCTGTTTTAGTATTAAATCTTACCATTTGTTCCTGGGAAAGTATGACAACTAAATTATCCTTTTTTTTACTATGGCAAATATTGTTTTTAAAAAATCATCATCCTCTTTTATCATGAATTTAAGAAAAGATCAAATTAAAAGATTACATTCTTTGATTTATGTGAAAGATAAAATAATTCTCTCCCTCTGCCCCTCCCCCTGCTCGTGCTCTCTCAAATAAATAAATTTAAAAAAGATTTTTTTTAACAGATTTTATTTATTTGACAGAGAGACACAGTGGGAGAGGCAACACAAGCAGGGGGAGTGGGAGAAGGAGAAGCAGGCTTCCCGTTGAGCAGGGAGCCCGATGAGGCACTTGATCCCAGGACCCTGTGATCACGACCTGAGCTGAAGGCAGACTTTTAACGACTGAGCCACCCAGGCGCCCCAAATTTAAAAAAAAATCTTAAAAAAAAAAAAAAAAAGAATCTCAAAAGGCAAAATACAGGACTTGTTGGGTGAAATAACAGACCTACTTATTATTAATGCCAAATATGCCAGAGATAGGCTAAACTAATTCTTACCAATAAAAGGAGTCACTGGAAATGGTTAATGGCTACTGGGAAGAATAACTGAACGTATTTAAAAAGCACAATAGGAAAGGCAGTGTTTACATATAGTAGGAAATTGGAAGAAAGAAGGGAATGATATTAGTAATATAATCTATTCATCATTCCAAGACTCAAAAATACCTGAAAACTGAGCTATCAAACAAAATAATTAACTAAAATAGAGATATGAGACTTAAAGCCCTAAAGAGACCACCTGGCTCTCTAGTCTGTAAGGTATGATAGTTACTAAACTCAATGTATTAATATATCTAAAGAAAGAACTATGTATCAAAAGAGGGACTGGTTAATCATAGAAGCAATAAGTAAATGAATGAAAAAGTAAATAATCACAAAGGCAAACATCTCCTGTGCCCATTCAAGGTCTTGTCTAAGGGAGAGAGAATCTTAGCTTAGCTAACTTGAACATTACTGGTTCTTTGGTAAGAATATTTTTATGGTGGGTGAGACTTCCTCAAGCTATACTAGCTGAGAGGACTCCTGTTCTAAAGATCTACTAACCCTCTTTGTTTGGATTCCATGCTTGCCAAACAACCTTTGAAAACTTTGGCTTCCCACTTAGTGATTTGTCCATAGTAAAAGAATATGCTAGGGGCGCCTGGGTGGCTCAGTCGTTAAGCGTCTGCCTTCGGCTCAGGTCATGATCCCAGGGTCCTGGGATCGAGCGCAACATCGGGCTCCCTGCTCCACGGGTGGCCTGCTTCTCCCTCTCCCACTCCCCTTGCTTGTGTTCCCTCTCTCGCTCTCTGTCAAATAAATAAATAAAATCTTAAAAAAAAAAAAAAAAAGAATATGCTGAACAGACTGGCTTAAAGATCTGTATGTGCCGATGTGGAATAACCTCCAAGATACTTATAAATGATAAAAACAAGGCACAGAACTGAGTGTATAAAAAAAAACAGGGAAGTATGTGTGTGTATATACATATACCTAGAATATGTACACACACAAAGAATATTTTTAAAGAGTTCAAAAAACTGGTTAACAGTGGTATCCTTTGGGGAGAACTGATCTATAAAGGATCAGGTGGATGGAGACTTACATGTATACTTTCATGAAAAATGTTTGAGTTAAAAATAAAAATGAGGGACACCTGGGAGGCTCAGTCGGTTAAGCGTCTGCCTTCGGCTCAGGTCATGATCCCAGGGTCCTGGGATCGAGCCCCACCTCAGGCTCCCTGCTTGGCGGGGAGCCTGCTTCTCCCTCTACCTGCTGCTCCCCCTGCTTGTGCTCTCTCTCTCTGTCAAATAAATAAATAAAATCTTTTTAAAAAATCTTAATCATTATCTTCATGTTTTTATTGGTTTGCAATAGGAATTTGAACTTTGTCTTCATTATGGACATAATTTTCTTTATGTAATAACTGATTGTTAGACAAGAGGTAGTAGAAAGTTTTTAGAAAAGTACTTAATTAACTAATTCCAACCTTAAAATGACAAGCTTATTAAATCTTAGCTATCTCTATTGCTCAATGGAATGTGGCGAAGAGCATCAATTTTTTCCATAGACATGAACAAACTATTCTTAAACTATTTGATATCAAGCATATCTGTCTTTCAAACCACATTTCCTATTCTGTAAAAGCAGAGCACAAATTTACAATGAATTTTGATTATTTTCTTCATGAAACCAGCAAAAATTTTTATTGTGCATTTTTGTGTATAATACTAGGTTATGTACTTTTCATATCTATTTCCAATCCTCACAATCTTACGAGGTGGTATTATGCTTATTTTACAGATGAGAAAATTGAGAGAAGTTAAAATGTTTTGCCTAAGGTCATGGTATTAACTATTTGTATAGAGCCAAATCCCAGTCCAGACCTGATTCTGAAGCCAGTACTCTGAACACATCATGATACTTGCACTTGTCATTTATTAAAAAGTAGTCATTATGTAGTAGTACAGAGATTTCAAGCTGCATCATATATATTAATAAAAAGACAACTATTCCTAAGTTTTACTCCTATGATTGGTCTCTACTGTTTTTTCTCCCGAGGGTTTACAACTGGTAGTGCAGATTACCAAAGCTTCTGTGCTCTTAGATTGGTCCTTATCCTCTTTTTAGGTACCCGTTATCATACTCTGTTTTTAATACAATGTATGTTGGAGTTTTCTTTCTTATTTCTTTCTTATTTAAGAGACATGTGGGTATATATAGGTAGAATATTCAGTATGGACTGAACTCTGGAGAACACTCCCTGAAGAAATCCTGGCTGATGTGAGGACTGTAACCTAACTGAACAATGGTGGAAACAGACTGTTATCACCCTAATCTGAGTTAATCTTTGCATCACTAATGGTGGGACCACCAGATATGCTGTGTCTCCTAATGTGATGCAATACAATATACACATTACCTAGGATGAACTCTAGCCAAAAATATTTAACTTGTCTCCATCAAGTGGAAGCTTGTTGAGCTAACTTCCAGTTTCCAGAAAACATAGCTAAATTCAGCTAAGTGACAGCATAAGGAAGCAACCTAATACAGAAGGTGGATATTTTCTGGACAACTTGCCCATCAACAAAATCATGAAAAAGAAACTGTTCTGGAATAAGAGACTTCATGGGAATAACCAGATGCAATGAGCGGTACTGGATCGGATCAAGGTTCATTAAAGAACAGTTTGGAAAAGACTGGGGAATATGAATACAGACTGGGTATTAGTTAATATGAAAGAAATATTAACTTCAAATGGGATGTTATTTAGCCTATGTTATTGTTTTAAAGAGATGCATCCTGAGGTAAAAATAAGCAAACAAATAAATCGGCTGAATGAATGGGTGAATAAATGAAAGAGAAAAGTCTGGGCTGGAGTTATAGGTTTGCTAGTCAATAGCATGTATGGTAATTAAAATCAAGAGAGTAGATGAGATCATCTAGGAAGATGTGATGTAAGGCAAAACAGAGAGGTGTGAACCGAGGGGATTATCAACATTTCAAAGGCCAGATTTAGAACCATCAAATGGAAAAAGAGCAGCTGGAGAAGAGGACCATGAGGAAAATGGTGTTCCAGAAGCTAATGGAGGAATTTCAAGAAAAAGTAAAGCAATTGATAAAGTCAAATCCTAAAGAGAAATCAAGGTGAATAAAGACTGAAAAGAGGCTAACAAATAACAAATAGAAGGTCAGTGATGACCTGAGAGGAGTTTCAGTCAAGTGACTGGAGGGGAAGTCAGAGGAGTGAACTGTAGTTGAAGTGAAGACATCACTCCTCTTTCAAAGAAGTTTGGAGTTTCTCAGAAAGATGAGAACCTGAAAAACAATACACATTGTTCAGATAATGAAATTCCTAGTGATTGGTATTAATATGCAGTAACAGGTAAGTGAAGGAATAGAAGGAACAGGAGGTGATGGTAGAGTTGTAACATAAAGGATTTCTCTTTATACTCCTTATACAATGGCTACATAAATATCTTCTATTATATTTACAATAGTCTGTAAACTCAATATAACTATGGTTTTTTTCCTACTTACCTCCTAAAGAAAGATGACATTGAAATCTTATATATAGATGTGTTTCACTGTATGAAATGGATTGATTCCCTTAAAAATTGGATATAAAATACATTTTTACAAATTAAATAATTAAGGGAATTGGAAAATTATCTATGTATTATCTAAGGCTAATTACCTTTAGACTGCAATCTGATTTCATTTACATCATATTTTTATAAATAATGTTAATAACAAATAACTTACTTGATTTTACAACATACAACCCTTGGTCCCTAATTCTAATCCTATGCGTATATAGGAGATATATGCTGGAAAGTTATTATTAGCCCTATTTGACCCAAAGCCATTCTGTCTGCTGTAAGGGGAGTCTCTTTGAAAAAATACACAATTTTCCCCTTGGAGGGATACTATGTGTCCAGAAAAGTTCTGAACAGTCCCAAAGCTGTTCAACATTCTTTTCAAGATTTTATTTATTTATTTGAGAGAGAGCAAGAGAGAGCAAGCAAGCAGGGGGAAGGGGCAGAGGGAGAAGCAGACTCCCCGCTGAGCAGGGAGCCTGATGTGGGACTCAATCCCAGGACCCTGAGATCATGACCTGAGCTGAAGGCAGAGCTTAACTGACTGAGCCACCCAAGCGCCCGCTGTTCAGCATTCTTAATCAATACATTTAAGAACCTTGGTCTTGGGCGCCTGGGTGGCTCAGATGGTTAAGTGTCTGCTTTCGGCTCAGGTCATGATCCCAGGGTCCTGGGATCGAGTCCCGCATTGGGCTCCCTGCTTAGCGGGAAGCCTGCTTCTCCCTCTGCTTCTCTCTCTCTCTTTCTCTCTCTGTGTCTCTCATGAATAAATAAATAAAATCTTAAAAAAAAAAAGAACCTTGGTCTTTCACATTTTTTTTTTTTTAAGATTTTATTTATTTGCGAGAGAGAGAATGAGAGACAGAGAGCATGAGAGGGAGGAGGGTCAGAGGGAGAAGCAGACTCCCCGCTGAGCAGGGAGCCCGACGCGGGACTCGATCCCGGAACTCCGGGATCATGACCTGAGCCGAAGGCAGTCGCTTAACCAACTGAGCCACCCAGGCGCCCCCTGGTCTTTCACATTTTTAAGCTCAGCCCATGTTTCTTAATAGTACTTAAAAAAAATAACGACTTAAAAATTAGTATATTTATATAATAAAATTCTATGTTTTTTGTTCCTTCTTAAAAAACTGAAAGGGTCAAATATACTTCTTTCTTACAAAGCAATTGTTACTTTTCACTAAATTCAGTTGACTTTGAAGAAAAAAATGTACTCTAACCCTAAATACAAAGAAGTATTAATTTTTTATAATAATAATTACCCAATATTGTATCCAATTTATAAAAAGTTCAGACTGTCAAGTACTGGGAGTCTTCTTTAAAGATTTATTTATTTGAGAGTGCACACATGCACGCACATGTGAGTGTACAAGTAGGGGGTGCAGAGGGAGAGGGAGAGAGAGTCTTAAGCAAACCCTGAGCTAAGAGAGGAGCCCCACTCGGGGCTTGATCTCAAGACCTTGATATAGGACCTGAGCTGAAACCAAGGATCGAACTCTTAACCAACCATGCCAAGCAGGCACCCCTGGGAGTTTTCTTAAGTGGGTCAAACCTACACTACACTATATAAATAATAATAGCTAATAATTTTTAACTACTTCTCTACACCACTTTCGATGATGAGTACCTTAAGGATTATTGCATTTAATAGTTTCAATGGCAGAACCTGTGAGATAGGTACTATTTATCATCATTCTCACTTTACATATGAGGAAAAAGATTAAATCTTGCTATGTTCAAACTAGATTTTAAAGACATGCTATCTCATCATATGCTGAATTTTAATCATATCCCAAAACAATAATCAAAATCAAAGCTAAAATTTTGGTTTGAGAGCTACGCTCTAGTAAATTTATAGGAAAAGTGGAGATGATATGAGAAAATAAAAGTAAATACCAGTTTTACAACAATGTGAATATATTTAACACTACCGAGTGGTACAATTATTAAAATTGGTTAAGATGATAAATTTATGCTATTCGTTTTTTAACCACAATTTAAAAAAATTAGCTTTGTTGAAAAATATTAGATTTTTTAAAAAAGATTTTATTTATTTATTTATCAGAAAGACAGCGAGAGAAAGAGCACAAGCAGGGGAAGCAGCAGGCACAGGGAGAAGCAGGCTCCCTGATGAGCAAGGAGCCTGATGTGGGACTCGATCCCAGGACCCTGGGATCATGACCTGAGCAGAAGGCAGACGCTTAACTGACTGAGCCACCCAGGCGCCCTGCAAGATTCTTTACTATATTTCTCACAATAGCCATTTCTTGCCTATGCACAGTATAGTACATTTAATATTATTCCTTCAATTATTAAGACATGGATATTATTTTCCTATAGCTTATAAATTAAAATCTGTATGTTTTACTGAAATAATGCACTATAAGAAGATACAAGTGTAATACTGAATTGAATTCCTACCTCTAAATATGTTTTCCAAATTCTCTCTAATGATGATATAATTTTTATAATCAGAAAAAAAATTAAAAAATTAAGATTGACATTAAATTACTGTGACAATGAGAAGAGATCTGAAACCTGGATTTTACATCAAGAATCCACTCAATAGGGGCACCTGGGTGGCTCAGTTGTTAAGCATCTGCCTTCGGCTCAGGTCATGATCCTAGGGTCCTGGGACTGAGCCCCGCATTGGGCTCCCTGCTCGGTGGGAAGCCTGCTTCTCCCTCTCCCACTCCCCCTGCTTGTGTTCCCACTCTCACTGCCTCTCTCTGTCAAATAAATAAAATCTTAAAAAAAAAAAAAAGAATGTACTCAATATATATCAGCTTACTTACTTCACCTTTATATCTCAAGTTGTCTGCTAGGAAAAAAGGAAGTCTGTGAATTTGCCAATTTTTTTTTTAAAGATTTATTTATTTATCTGAGAGAGAGAGAATCTCAAGCAGACTCCCACTGAGTGCAGAGCCCAATGCAGGGCTTGAGTTCATGACCTGAGCTGAAATCAAGAGTCAGACACTTAACCAACTGGGCACCCCTACCAATTGTTTTTTATATGTAGAGGCAGTACAAGAGAGTCTACCAAAGTTTTTTGTTTTTTTTTTTTAATATTTTATTTATTCATTTGACAGAGAGAGAGAGAGAGCACAAGCAGGGGGAGTGGCAGGCAGAGGCACAGGGAGAAGCAGGCTCCCTACAGAGCAGGGGGAGCCCAATGTGGGATTCGATCCCAGGACCCTGGGATCGTGACCTGAGCCGAAGGCAGTTGCCTAACCAAGTGAGCCACCAGGCGCCCGACAGTCTACCAAAATCTTTAGTCTACTTTATATCCAAAGACTCTTTGGAAAGAAAAGTGGAATGATTAGAGATTAAGAGAAAAGATTAAGAGAAATAAGCAGAAATATGTTGAGATGTTCACAGTTGCAAAGACCCTTTGCAATACCCTTTCATAGCTCAGAATAACAAAGAATGATACTGCTGAATCTAGTGTTCACTGGCAAAGGCTTTTAAAAAAATTTTTTTTTGAGGGGGAGAGACATTTTAATGATTTACATAATCCAAAACAAATCTTAAATTATGGAAAGCCACATGTTCACAATACATATAAATGACTACACTGAGATTTCACTCAGGAGGTTTAAAAATATTTTAAAAATAAAAACGTTTGTTAATTATGTTGTAGTTCATTTATAAACAGTTTTCTCACCTGCGTGGCCTAGTCCTTGGGGACATCATTTCATTCCCAAGTATGTGGTACCGTCTTGCTTCGTGCAATAGCTGATAACACTCCGGAGAATTCTGGATCAATTGGTCCACCTCAACTGTTTGGACAAAGTAGTTGGGATGCAACAGAGGGAGTCTCACATGTGTCAGGAGCTCATGTAACAGTGGTCTTCTCAGATCAACAGCACGATAGACCCAACGCATGACGGCTTCAAAAACCATCTCCTCTTTACCAATAACAAGTTCGTCACTACAAATATAATCAATAAGTTCATCTTTGTCAAGCTCAAGAAATTCTTCATGCTGCGACACATCTTCAAAAGTCTGTAATGCAAAATTCTTGCATTTTGTGAAGAGTGTTTTGAGAGAATGGGTGTCAGCAAAGCGCTGGATTCCTAAGCAGTTACAAGGATCAAGTTGTTCCTCTAAGAACTTGGCACAAGCATCACGGAGAACACTAATCTGAAAGAGGCTTGATGTTTCAAAGAGATACTGTACATTCTCTGTAGTGATCTTTACCTTTCCAGTATAAACATACTGCAAAAAACATTCCATAGCTTCAGCTAAAATACCATTGATCTCAACCAACATTTCTCGGCTTTCTCTGTGGTCATTACAAAACATAGCTCTGAAGTAGCTACTACAGGCTGAGAGAACAGCTCTATGGCAAGGAAATTCTTTGCCTTCCACACAAATGATGACGTCTGTGAATAAGCGGCTGTCTCGGAATTCATTGAATATCTGGAGTATGTTTTCAGCATGGGATGATCCTGAGGAGAAGTCAAAAAATTCATGGCCTGTCAGAGATTTAGGGTCCATTTCAAAAACTTTACGCTTAGTTGCTGGGGAATCACGCACCCCAAGATCCTCTCTGTTTAGTCTTCGTCCCAATATTAGTACCATTGTTACATCAGTTGACTATATAATTGCTGAGAAATGTTAAGGATCTTCTTTATGTGGCTAAAAGTAGAAAAAAAAAGGTAAACATTTCAATATATGAAAAATTCAGGACTCAGACTACATAGTCTCATTTTGATGTAAACATTACAACAAATTCATATATATATATCTTATATATATATTTATCTTATGTGGAGTATAGAGTACTATCTCATTTTAATAAGAATTGATAAATAAAAATTTGCATTATGGGTATAATCTGCCATAGTACTCCTTAAGCCCACCCCCCCAAAGATATTATATACTTTTTGAATTACTAATAACCTCTGTCTCCCCTTTTACACAACTGGGTTTTATCTACTGACTGTAGAGTTAAGTCTGAATGCTGTAAGACAAAGAATTTGACTATATTCAGATTCCTAATATAAATGTTTATTACCTTAATATAATATTGTGAGAGAGGAATTCAGTTATATCTACCAGCAGCCTTTAAAAATATGGGTATTGGGGCACCTGGCTGGCTCAGTCAGTACAGGATGCGACTCTTGATCTTGTATTTGTAAATTCAAGCCCCATGTTGGGTATAGAGATTACTTAAAAAAATTGTGTATTGTTCGACCAGCAAGTCCATTTCTAGCAATCTATCCTAAGGAAATAATCTGGAATATGTGGAAAGATCTACAGAGATGTTCAATGCTCTATTAATAGAAAATACTTAAAACAATCTAAATGCCCTACAATAGAAGATGAGTTAAACCATACCGCATCTTAGTCTATGCAGCCATTTAAAATTATGTAGACTATTTAATGACACAGGGAAGTATGTCAAATAGTAAGTGAAAAGCGGATCGTAAAACATATGCTCAAAATAGAAAAAACTTTGTATCAGTGTATCTTAGGGATAGAAAAAAGGAGGCATATATGCCAAAATGTTAAGTGATTTATTTATCTTTTGTTTTCCTCTATTTCACCCAATTTCCACTATAAATATGTAGTATTTTGTTTTCAGATCTTTAAAACACATGTATCTATGCCCTTCTCCCTTTCACTAATAAGAAACATCCCCAAACTTCTCTCAGAAATGAATATGAATAGGTAAACTAATGGACTGAGGCACTGGGCTATGGCTATCAATTCTTTTTAAGTTTTGATTTTTAAGGTGGTTCTTCCACAGCTACTCTCTTTTCACATCTACATAAATTAATATGTGATCCAAAATGTATCTGTAACTGGCTTAAGAGCACTGAGAATAACTCTCAACTATTCCCATTCTCTCATAATCTCATACACAATTCCTTCTAAAGGTCCCAGCTTCTTCCTGAAATATTTCAACAGACATCCAGGCCTAACTAAGCCTAAAGAATGCTTAAGAACATCAAAGATAACCCCCAAATGAAATGCTGTCCTACATTCACCAGCCACAAATAAAATGGAGACTTGAGAGTTAACAATCTTAATTTAGAACTGTGTTTTGTGGGGCTCCTGGATGGCCCTGTCAGTTAAGCCACTGACTCCTGGTTTCAGTTCAGATCATGATCTCATGGGTCTTGAGACTGAGCCAGGGCAGGCTCCATGCTCAGCAGGGAGTCTGCTTGAAAGATTCTCTCCTCCTGCCCCTCCCCTGCTTACGTGTGCCCACACTTGCACTCTGTCTCTAAAAATAAATCCTTTAAAAAAACCCTGTATTTTGTATACCCATCACACATTAAATTGTACCCCATTTTTAGAATCCTTATGTGACATAGTAAGCTAGAAAATATGAACTATCAAAACCAAGAACCAGGCACCTGGGTGGCTCAGTTGTTAAGCGTCTGCCTTCGGCTCAGGTCATGATCTCAGGGGTCCTGGATGAGTCCCACATCAGGCTCCCTGCTCGGCAGGAAGCCTGCTTCTCCCTCTCCCACTCCCCCTGCTTGTGTTCCCTCTCTCGCTGTGCCTCTCTCTGTCAAATAAATAAAATCTTAAAAAAAAAAAAAAACAAACCAAACCAAGAAGCAACTCATTCTATTACATTCTCTTTCATATTCTGATTTATCCTTTTTTAAAAGATTTTATTTATTTGAGAAAGAGAGTGCGTGCGCACAAGTCGGGGGGAGGGGCAGAGGGAGAGGGACAAGCAGACTCCCCACGAGCAGGAAGCCCAATGAGGGGCTCATTCCCAGGACCCTGGGATCATGACCTGAGTAAAAGGCAGACGCTTAACCAACTGAGCCACCTAGGTGCCCCCTGATTTATTCTTATATTTGCCTTCTTTTCTCATCATTCTAATGACCCAGATACCCTAGTTACAATATTCACTAGATACTTCCAATTTTCATCAATTCCCTCACTGAGTGTACTTAATTTTGTCACTTCCATTCCTATCATCAACAAATATTTATTGTGTGCCTACCATTGTCAGGATACTGTGCTCGGCCTATGGTTTTCAGAGATGTAAGATATTACTGGATGTTGCTGTTGAGGTTGGTTTTTTTTTTTAATATAGTTGCAACAAAGCATATTCACAAAAAGATAAAACAGTAAGGTAGTATGTGCGATATGATGCCACACCGGTATGGATAGCACAGTTCCCACTTAAGTTTCTATTAAATGTTTTCTACCTCTTCATATAAATTAGCACTTAATCTTTCTGAAGTCCAGGTGTTAGGATTTTCCCTAGGCAGATGTACAGCAGGCTATTCTAATTGTTAGGGCAAAGTACCTGGTTGTAATCACATTTGAAGGACACCTAAATGTTTGCATGTACAAAATCCTTTCTCTTCCATTCCTCTCTTCATCTCTTAATTTTGCAGGTAAAGTCAGAAAAAAATTCAAGCAATTTTATTAGTCAAATGGAATAAAGATGCAAGTAAAACAAATACTTTTTTCATTTGGGATCACCAGGTGGGGATTCAGAGACAGTATGCTAATAGGGAAATTCCTGCTGTGTTCTTGTGGATTGTTTGAATTTAAAAAGTCCTAAAATGACCGAAGAAGGGTCATTTAGGTTCCCTCTAAGAATTCTGGCAAAAACTGAGGAAGTTCTTGGAAATCTACCAAGTAAGGCTGTAGGAACTATTAAGAGCCAAATCTGTGTACTAATTGGGTATTAACTGGTTTGACGATACCATGGGGGCTGTATTTCCTTATACACATTAAAAAACAAAACAGAAAAACACTAATCTTCTTTTTTTTAAAACTGCTTGCCATGTGCCTGGCACTTTCTAAATTCTCTCTCTTTTTTAAAGATTTATTTATTGGGGTGCCTGGATGGCTCAGTTGGTTAAGCAACCGACTCTTGATTTCGGCTCAGGTCATGATCTCAGGGTCATGAGATCCAGCCCCACAAGGGGCTCTGCGCTCAGCAGGCAGTCTGCTTGAGATTCTTTCCCTCTCCCTCTGCCCCTCCCCTGCTCTCTCTTTCTCAAATAAATTAAGTAAATCTTTAAAACAATAAAAAGATCTATTTATTTATTTGAGGCGGGAGGGGCAGAGGGAGAGAATCCTCAAGCAGACTTCCCCCTCAGTGCAGAGCCCAACACCAGGCTTGATTCGACGACCCATGAAATTACTACCCCAGCCGAAACCAAGAGTTGGATGCCCAACTCAGGTGCCCCAACTTTCTAAACTCTTCATACAGATTTAATTTAAACCTCCCAACAACCTTATGAAGTTGTTATTACAATTAACAAGAAAATTGTTTACAGCCTTAGGACTTTATATACAGGATTAAGACAGATCTTTTTTCTTTTTTTCTTTTTTTCAAGATTTTATTTATTTATTTGACAGAGAGAGAGACAGCGAGAGAGGGAACACAAGCGGGGGGGTGGGAGAGGAACGCAGGCTTCCCGCCAAGCAGGGAGCCCAATGCGGGGCTCGATCCCAGCACTCTGGGATCATGACCTGAGCCGAAGGCAGACACTTAACGACTGAGCCACCCAGGCTCCCCAAGACAGATTTTTCTAAATAGGCAGGAACTATTTACAAGGTAAGTGAAAGACTGACAGGGATAAACTTTACCCTTACTTTTAAGTTTAAGAAAACAAACAGAAAATTTTAAGTATTCAAATACGTATGTCATTTATTTTTTAAATGTGTAACAAAGTTTATAATATAATGAAACTGTTAGAGAACAGTGGAAACTCATGTAGAAGGCCTATTTAAATAAACACACAAGTAAAAATAAACCTAAGAGAATGCTTATGAATAACTGGTTTTTGGAGCAATGTCAATTATTGGATATTTAGTCAGTAAAATTAGCTTTTCTTAAATTTGAGAGAATATTTGTCTACACATATGTTATGGTCCAAGAATGCCAGATTTTGAACTGTAATCTAATTATGTTTGGGAGGTTTTAGGTAACAGATCTCTGCCTGAGAATAAAAATCTTCTTTTGTTAATTTTAATACCTAAATGAATAAAATTGCATGGGTTTAAAATATTTCACTATTAGTTTTAAAATGTATCATCACAAACTAAAAAAAAGGGAGATGTTTCTTCCCATCTCTTTTGAGATTTTCCTGACTAGAGAGTTCATGTTTGCCTTACTACAGGTCATTCAACTTCTTGGGTTATGGCTGCCCACACATGTGTGTGCCATCCATAAATACATGCACATATACATGTGTTAAAATTTAAAAATTCACGTATAGTACATATCATCACTTTTAAATTGCAAGCTCCCATACATGTGCAGTAGCACATATCTCAAATACACTTTTAATCTGAAGTTATCTCAGTAATGGTTCAATACACAGAAACCTATCTCCCATAGATGAGAGATCACTACTGTGCCTGAATGCCAATTTTTTGTTGTTGAAACTGAAAAATGTTCAAAGCATGTAATATCACAAGTGATAACCATTCAATTATGATAAACATAAACAAATATGATATGGAATATAACTTACTTTAATGCTTTACCAAGCTAAATTCAAATTATGGTTGAATCAGTCACAAGTCAGCTTTCAAAACAGGAATTTATCTTCAAATCAGCTTACTTAATTTCTTACTGCATTTCAGATTCAAAAAATTCACAAATTATTGTTTTTGACTAGTGGTGTGATTACTGGTGTTACTGAAAACAATCTCCAACTTTATGCCTTTTCTGTTCTACATTTTTGTTCCCTCAGTGTTTAAAGATTTTTTATTTATTCACTTATTTTGCGGGGGGGCTCATAAGCCAGGGGAGGGGTAGAAGGCAAGGAAGAGAGAGAATCCCAAGTAGACTGCGCTGAGCACAGAGCCAGACGCGGGGCGCAATCCCACAACCCCGAGATCACAATCCGAGCCAAAATCAAGAGTCAGATGTCCAACTGACTAAGCCACCCAGCTGCCCCTTCTCAGTGTTTAAATGAATGCAAAACAATGCAACAGAATACAAACAAAATGCAAAATAAAATAACATACTGCAAAAACTAAGAATTTCCCTTTTGGCTAAAAGGGACAAAAAAGAAAACAAATGAAAAGGTACTCTGCTTTCTGTATCCAATAATTTTACTGTGTCTGGTATTTGTTATCTGATATCTCTATCTGATAAATTTGGAGATAGCAGATTGAGCAAGTTATGTATTAATATAAGGCTGATAAAACCTTTATAGGAGTTAAGGGTTTGTCTTACGTTATTTTCTGCCTCTTACTCTCGTAGCTAGTTCCTTGACTATTGACTAGCAAGTCTTCCACTGCTTTCGCCCAGTGTAAAACTGAAAATCCTGGATTAGAACAGCTATAAAATCACCTGCTATTACAAAGTATTCAACAGCAACAAGATACTTGTTTACTGCTTTGTATGTAGATAGGCTATCTCATAGATCTGGGCTATTTCTTTCCAAGCAGCTTTGGCCTGGCTTTTGTACATCCTCACTTCCCCTAGAAAGTTCTGAGAACTCGCCCATTAACCAATCTCCACAACACAAAATGTAAACTCTGCCTATTGATGACAGGGTAAATAATTCACACAGGAGGGTCTTAGAAATAGGAGATACATTTCAAAGTGCATCTTTTGGGCTTCCAGATGTAATTTACTAGCTTTTGTTTTCCCATTTTACACAAGCGAAGTATTTTAACTTAATTCCCTAATAACAATAACTAAGTAATGGTTAAAAATATAAAGTTTAACCACATCTCAGAGTACAGTATCTAATATAGGTTCAAGATTTATAATAAACGAATTCATACACAATCAAGCAAACAAAACATAAATTACAGATAGAATTCTTCTAAAAATTTAGCAAATATCAAAGTATCATCATTCCCTTCAGGAAAAAGTAAGCAACTAAGTTAAGCATCTCTAGATAAAATAAGAGGGGAAAATGTTTGTTCCAAAGAAATACAATGACAAAGTTTTATCTAGATAAAGATAGCAAATGCAAGGGTGATCAGATTGTCTTGTCAGCAACTGACTGCCAGTTGCATGATTTGTCTAGAAAAGCTAGTATCTTTCTTTCCCTCCCTCATTTCTTCAGGAGCTTAATTCCTGAAGTGATACCCTCACTTGAAAGGAAGATTTTTCTTAACACAAAGATTCTTCTGGTTAAAGGTACTCTAGGGTTTATTTCCAATTGCAGAACTCATGCATGTTGTAGACCTAGTTCCTAATTGCTAGGTAGATTTAAAATTGTTTTTGGCCTATGTCTCAGAAAAATGAGGAGAGATAACTTATTTTAGTATCTCTAAGGCTAGAGAAAAATGTAGAAGAGGGACTGAGGGAGGGAGGAAGTGAAAAGAGTGGATACTTTATTTGGTAACAAAAATGACTATGACGGGGTGCCTGGATGGTTCAGGTGTTAAGCGTCTGCCTTTGGCTCAGGTCATGATCCCGGCGTCCTGGGATCGAGCCTAGCATCGGGGTCCCTGCTCGGCAGGGAGCCTGCTTCTCCCTCTCCCACTACCCCCTGCTTGTGTTCCCTCTCTCACTGTGTATCTCTCTGTCAAATAAATAAATAAAATCTTAAAAAAAAAATGACTATGATATTGTTTTCTTTTATGATCTTGAGGACAGAATTGTTCCCCATTACTCTGATTGGCTTAAGTAATCCCTGGTTAAAGAAAGGAAAATGGTTTAGATTCCCTAATAACAATGTTTAGTTGCGGGTTTTTTTTTTTAAAGATTTATGTATTTGAGAGAGAGAGAGCGAGAGAGCCCACAAGTGGGAGGGGTAGAGGGAGAGGGAGAGGAAGAGAGAATCCCAACCAGACTCCGCACTGAACGCAGAGCCTGACACAGGGCTCTATCTCAATGACCCTGAGATCAGGACCTGAGCCAAAACCACAAGTCAGACACTGAACCAACTGTGCCACCCAGGCACCCCTCAGATACTTTATAAATACTATAAATATAATACCTTTTTAGCATTTGCTTGATCAAATCCCCAAAATATTTGTGTTGTTTTAATTTCCACACCTAAAATAAATGGAGAACAGTAATATATTATCAGATACTAATCACTTAATGCATAGTTGGCATTATTTACTAATATGTTGAAAAAAGTTTTTAGACTTCAGTTTCTACTTTTGCATAGTTTAAAAGTTTACTTTTGCATAGGAAATCATTACTGAATAACAATTCCTTAAAGCAAATTAATAATATTATGCTCTTTTACATACAAATTAGTTTCCTTATTTGTCAACTTCCTTACTTGACAATATTATCTTGGAGTAAAGTTTCCTGAAAGATGAGTAAACAAAGATTATTGTCAACAGCAAGCTAACTGGTGGCACTGAGATGACAAAATATATATCCTGTGATAATTCTGCAATGGATATTTGAAGAGTGTCTGGTAATTGAGGTCTCATCTGAGTTTGCAGCCATTAAATAATTCTGAGTTGGTCTAGCAATACTACAAAAATTGACAGTTTAGTCATTATGTATTATAAAAGTATGGATTCAAATTGAGAAAATCAGAAAATATCTGGGTAATTCAAGAAAAAAAATTTAGTTTTTAATCCTTAGTTATCTAGATTATCCATATAGAATCTCAAATAATTATTTTAGAATATACAAATGCATTATTACATATGCATTTTAATGCATTAATATATATTATTTCTTCTGCTTTGTTAAACCTTATAAACTTAGTACCTGTGGAAACCAACTAATTCAGCACAATTCTTTTTTTTTCTTTTGGTGGATGGGAAGGAGAGGAATGCTTAAGAGAAAATACCAGAACCTTGAACTGTGCACAGAATGGCAATGGTAATTAAACATAAGCAATTCTGGTGTCTGGCCCAAATATCTACAAACAGAACTCATAATGTCTTAACAAATTAAGGCAAATAAAAAAAGTTGATCATGAAAACCAAGATATGGACTACTGATTTTTCCCTATATATGTACACAAACACGTATCTGTATGCCCTGATTTTGCTACAATCGTGAAATAAAAGTTATTTTGAATGTTTCCTTACTCCCGGAAGTAAGTCTAACTTGTGTGTACCCTTGGTAAAGAATATTTCAACTTAGTCAAATTAGGAGATTGTTAATCCTAGCTAAGTGTTTTTTCCCAGTGGACAATAAAATCCTGAGCCAACGTAGGTATCCAGGTCAACTAAAGAAATGTTTATTTTTCCGTCTGGCGCTGGGGTCACAAATACTGGATTCAGATCCAATTCAAGACTCTACAGGGTTGGGGTGCCTGGTTGGCTCAGTCAGTAGAACATGTAACTCAATCTCTGGGTTGTGAGTTCAAGCCCCACACTGGGTATAGAGTTTACTTAAATAAATAAATAGATAAACTTAAAAAAAAAAAACAAAAAACTCCATAACTGATACTAAAATAGATTAAAATTTTTAGTGTTCTGCTAGTAGAAAACACAGATTGGAATAAATTTTCTCATGACTGATCTGGTCTAGAACTATTACCTTGAGGAGAAGAAGGGCAAGGCAATTTACTAGGGCATTTTGAGTGGAGTTTTAAGGTAATACTTACCAACCTAATAGGTAAGGGCAAGGGACAGAGGAGGTCAGTGTACAAAGTCCAAAGGAGTTATAATATCAGAATTGATCTAGAATGTAGCTGTACTGCAACCAAGCTTAATTTTCCTTTAGAATGCAGGAATCCTATACAAAATAAAGAAATTACCATCAGTCTTAAAGATAGTGTGGATTAAGGAGGAGCTTTAAAGACTAATAAATACCAAATAGCAAAGGAAACCAACATATTCACTATTGTGATTCCTACAACTAGTGATAGTGAACTGCCAAATACTATGCTCTACACCACTCCATTTTCTCAAATTTAACTTTGAGTGCAGAAAACATAGCAGAGACAACCAGAAGACTAACCAAGAAGAGGTTTATCTTTTTTTTTTTTAAGATTTTATTTATTTATTTGACAGAGACAGTAAGAGAGGGAACACAAGCAGGGGGAGTGGGAGGGGGAGAAGCAGGCTTCCCGCTGAGCAGAGAGCCCGATGCGGGGCTTGATCCCAGGACGCCGGGATCATGACCTGCGCCGAAGGGAGACGCTCAACGACTGAGCCACCCAGGTGCCCCAAGAAGAGGTTTATCTTTAAAGATATATAAAGCTATACAGATATAAAGTAAAGCAAAAGAAGGAAAGCCAGAAAAGTACAACATAGTAAGTCCATTATTTAAAAATGACTAGAAAATTATACTTAACATGGTACTACATAAAACCATGCAGTTTTTATACATTTCAAGTATTTTCACCTTATTTTCTCAAAAGCTAATTTATTTATTAGAAATATTCTATTTAATGACTTTTTAAAAACTATAAATTTACACTCTTAAAATTTCAATTTAAAGTTTTACTCTGGGAGCAGTGAGTGGTTCCTGAACCAAGTTTTACAAATGCAGTATTTAAAGTCCAGTCTTCAAGATGTTCTGTTCTTTTCTTTTGAGGGGAAGAAGAAGAGTTTATTTTACATAGCTAAATGAAAAATAATTTAAGAAATAGTAAATAAACAAGATGTTATTTTCAACATTTTAATTTTCTTAATGGAACCACCAAGAACATATTTACCCACCATCAGACAACAGAAACCAACTGACACTTAAATTTCTTTGCTTAGGATTACAGCAACTAGTGATTATCCCTTGTTGACTAGAATTCAAATGGTCAATACATTCTGACTGTGATTTTTTTTTAAAGATTTTTTTTTTTTTTTAATTTATTTGACAGAGAAAGACACAGTGAGAGAGGGAACCCAAGCAGGGGGAGTGGGAGAGGGAGAAGCAGGCTTCCGGCGGAGCAGGGAGCCTGATGCGGGGCTCGATCCCAGGACCTGGGATCATGACCTGAGCCGAAGGCAGACGCTTACCGACTGAGCCACTCAGGCGCCCCCTGACTGTGATTAATGAGAGAAAAAAAGTAAGTGTCTAATGATGAAAAATTTAGCAGTGCCTAAACAATGTGTCAGACTTAACAATATGGTTCTATAACTAAACAATCTTAAATCACAGAACAAAAAAATCAAGTATCTCCATTCATTGTTTCTCTCGCTTGCGTTAAAACTTTTGGTTACTAATATTCCCCAACCCACAAAGGAAAAAAAAAATGTTATCAAGCATCACACCTGCGATCAAGCTGCCTATTGAGCCTACTCATGCTTTTCACTAGACTTAACATGTAAACTTAACGTCATTTGGTTTTACCCTGCTAACATGTTTCTTTTAAGTATTTAATGCATGTTCTTTATTAAAATCAAATTAAATCTGCAAGGACACTACCCTCTGCTCTGCCACTCGAACAAGTTTGAGATCTAGTATTTCAGATGACTTCTCTATGTATAAAAATATCTTTGTCAGTGATTTTTATTTACCTAGCGGTGACACAAATTATTTACAGAAATAACTTTTAGAAACTTTTGAGTAAAGAGTAAAGCCTAACCACTTTTTTTTTTTTTTTAAGTGGGCTCCAAGCCCAGCATGGAGTCTAATGTGGGGCTTGAACTTACAACCCCAAGATAGAGACCTGAGCTGAAATCAAGAGTCAGACACTTAACCAACTGAGCCACCCAGGCGCCCCAGGCCTAATCACTTTTTTTTTTGAAGATTTTATTTATTTATTTGACAGAGAGAGACACAGCAAGAGAGGGAACACAAGCAGGGGGAGTGGGAGAGGGAAAAGCGGGCCTCCCGCCGAGCAGGGAGCCAGATGCAGGGACTCCTGGATCATGACCTGAGCTGAAGGCAGATGCTTAACGACTGAGCCACCCAGGCGCCCGGGCCTAATCACTTTTAAACATCAATTAGTAGACTTTAAGATGTGCCAAATGCTGAAAAATTATAAGCCCTTGGATGATGAATTTAGACAGAGTGACAAATTCATCAATTAAAAGTTTAGCTATTGTGTTTTTAGTAGTAGAAAGAATAAAGGTTTTAAAACGTCAACAGTTGTCACATGGCCACATTTTGTTTTAGTCACACAATTAGAATTATACAAAATGTATTTTTCATATAGTTAGATGGATATACTTATAAGGCTATTTTATTTACACTTTTCAGCATACAGTCCATACCTAAATATTTATTGAAAAAGGATCTCAAATTTACAAAAATAACTGCTGTCATTTATGTAATAGTTTTTATTTTTCACAGGCTTGACTTTTGGGTTTTAATGAAATGGCAGAAAAACAAGGAAGTTAAAGTTTGTTTTTTTTAAACAGCATTAAGGTTTTAGCAACTTGAACAAAAGCTAGGGAAGTTTAAATTAAAACTTATAACCTTAACTCAAAATATTTCTTTTTCCTGTTCTTAGACTAAGTTGCAGGCTTTGTCTAGATAAGCAGGCTTTTGACTGTTGATTTTAAAAAAAGGTTAGAGGTTTGCGGTTTGCACTTATTTAAATATGTTAAATGCCCTCAATGCACAAGTGATGAGACAGTTTGGGATCACAGAAGCTGCCCTTATGGTGTAGTCATCTCCACTCAAATATCAAAAATATATTAAGAATGCATAACAAATGAGAACTGTTCATATTCAGTTCGTGCTTCACGCAGGGAACTCCATCTACCTTCTACAAATATGCATTGGGTCTTGGGTCAATTCCTACAAATTTACAGGAAAAGAAAATCTGAAAAAGCCCAAGTACGCTATTAACTCGTGAAATTAGGCAAATTATATCTTCAACACATTACGGCTACAATGATTTTCTTGGAGATTTTACTAATGTCCTCTTAATTTACAATTTTAAAACAACACATCTGAAATTCACTCAAATTTTGAATTACCACGGGGATTAATATATAAGAATGTGCCACCGTCCTCTAAACAAGGAAAACTATTCATCTAAACCGGGGTATAGAAGACTCTTAACTTTTAGGAAAATACCCTTAAGCTACTTTTTTTAAAAAGTAGAATTCTAATTTTAATCTTGGTCGACACGAGGCAGATTTTAAATCTATTTTACATTCCTAATAAAAATCAAACTCAGCTGGTGGACCTAAAAGGCTATAGCTGCAAATACTAAGTCGTAATTCTTAAAAAAACTGGTTGAGAAAAAGCTACTTGAAACCAAGTGATTAATCACTAAAATCAACTGTGAATAGTCACTGCCTTAGGGGTGAGTGAGGCATCCTAAGGTCCTTATTTTGCTACTTAAATCTTGTTTACAGAACCAGCAAGGACAATTTCGTAAGAGGACTTCCACCATGTCGGTAATCAAACACTAGTTAAAGGGGGTTAATTTTCCGGTCTCCGAAAGGAGGGCCGTCCGCTGCTGTCCCAGAACTGCCTAAGGCTTGGGCAGAAGCTGCAGCGGTCACCGAGGGACAGCAGGGTGGCTCGGCCTCAAGCTCCAGTCCTTCCGCGCGGAAACGCGCGCCGCTAGTTCCAGTTGGGCCGCAGGGGCGCCAGAGGGGAGAGCGCGCGCTCCCGCGCGTCCTCCAGATCACCTTCAAGGGGGCGGGGGAGAACTGCTTGCGCAGAGCGACTAGACACCCGCCAATAAACACTCGGAACTTGCCCAGTCGTCCCGCCCGCAGTCCGCCGCAGGCGACCAATCCCAGCTGTGGTAACAGTCTGCGCCCCGAGCTTCCAGAACTTGGGGGCGGGGACATTAGGAACTAAATTAAGAAACCTCGTCCTGGACTGGTAGGAAGGTGGGGAGGCTAGGCGGAGACTCGGCCAGCTGAAATCCTGCGCCCCCGCCCGCCCCGACTCCCCGGGGACGGTCGCTCTAGGGCCGGGTTCCCGGCGCTGGCTCAGCCGCCATCCGTGGTAAACAAAGGCTCTCGGGGGTGGGGGCGGGGGTAACGGTCAGGTGACGGTGCCTAGCACATTTCGCAACCGCTTTAATGGGGCTTCTCTGGCCCGAAGCCCTAAGACCCACCTTGACCCCGTCAGTCCTCCCCAACAGGACCAACGGTTGCCCCCACCAAACGACACGACTTGACTTGAGACCTTCGCATTCTCAGTGCTCCCTTCGATTAAAAAAAGAGCAGCGCCCGGTTCAAAGCCCACCGGCAACATGCGGGGCCCGTCTGCCCAGCCCCGTCCACCAGCTGCCCCTGCCCCTGGGGCAGCGGGGTGACCCGCACCTGCTACCCCCAACCCCGGCGGCCATGCTCCTCCCAACCCGCCCCCGGCGGGCCGCGCCAGCAACGCCGCGGTTCCGGGGCGGTAGTGCCAGGAGGAGGGGGTGCCCTCCCTTCAGGACTGCCGATACCGTGCGGACATTGAAGACCCCCCCCCCCCCCCCCCCCCCCGCCGCAGGGTGCCCTGGAGACGCCGCGCCCCAGACAGGGACCGTGCAAGTCCCAGCCGCAATCTCTCCTTAGACCCCACATCTGGCTCCGAGTCGGCCGACGCTGGCTTCCCTCCTGCAGACACCCCCATGGTCGCGACCTCAGTCGCCCCTCCGCCCCCGGTTCTAGCCGGTTCCTCGCCTCTCGGCTAGTTCCAGAGCTGTCATCCCCGGGTACCTCTCGGCGAAGGCTGGAAACGGTCAGCAGCGGCAGCCCCGGCCTTCCCTTAGCGGCCGGCAGCGTAGCGCTCTCTGCAGCGCCGGCGTCTCCCTCCAGCCACCAGTGTTTGCGGCAGCTCACAACAAAGGAAACATGTGACCGTCCGGGCCAAAACACTGAGCGTCACCGACCCCTGGCCAATCCGAGTGAGCGCCCCCCGCCCTGGGGCACCCTGGGATATGTAGTTGCCACTCTGGGGGCGCCCGCCGGGGCCACTTGGGTTTCCCGGTATAGGGTGGGTGTCGGTGCGGAGTGTGAAGAGACCCAGTCCAGGGGTTGCTGATTCGGAAACACTTTTAGTTAGAGACGGGTTAAGGAAATCCACCCATGTTGGGAGCCTTAGTGAGAAACCTGAGTCGTATGTTTATTGCCACGTCCCAAGGCAAAAGCACATTACCAAGAATTATCAGAACCTTAGAGAGTGGGCCGAGGACATAGAGATCTTTTTATTTGACCCCTTGATACACAATCGGGAAATTTGAGGGCCTGAGGGGTGAAAGGGACTAGAACTCTGGTCGCTAGACAGCCCAGGGAAACCGCCTTTCCCTGCAAATCTGTTCATGTCAGTCATATCAAATCCTAGGTTACCTTTTAATTTTAAACGTACGTGCAAGTGGAACAATGTTATCGCAAAGCCCTGTTTTCCCAGGCAGATAGATTCCTCAAAGCACATTATTTTGTTCCTTTGTTTCTGCAAGTATTTTTTTCAAGGATGAGTATACCTCCTGATTTTGAAACATTTAACTAGTTTTTGGCTTCTGATATCGGAATTATAACTTCTCTCTCTTCTATACTTTATGAATACAGCCATGCTCTTGTTAAGTAATGGAACGTGTTCCAATGACCAGTGATGGAAATAATAAAGAAAGCATGTGTTCAGGCCTTTAAAATATGCTTTTTAGGCCTCTTTTCCATCTCTTATTTTAAACAAAAGAGCTCAGGGTGCCTGGTTGGCTCAGTCGGAAAAGCAGGTGACTTTTGATGTCAGGGTGGTGAGTTGAACCCTCACCTTGGGTGTAGAGTAATTACTTAAAATAAATAAATAAAACTTTAAAAAAGTGCCTGTCATTTATTAAGTTTATATATTAAGTATGTAATAAATATTGAACAATAGTAATATTATTTATTAAGCTCCAAACTTAGTGCTAAGCACTTTACATATTTAGTCCTCATAATAACCCTGCAAAATAGGTGTTGTTATCCCCTGTTACAGATGAAGAAACTCAGCTACAGAAAGGATAAAGAATTGTCCCCTGGTCACTCAGTTATTGAGTGATGAAGCTGAGGTTCACATATAAATACTAAAAAAAGTTTTTATTTATATTAATATAAGTACATAATTATCTTTCTAAAAAGCTTATTTACAAAGTTACATATTACAAGGCTAGTAGTGAGGGTGCCTGGGTGACTCAGTTAATCGTCTGCCTTCAGCTCAGGTCATGATCCCAGGGTCCTGGGATTGAGCCCCACGTTGGGCTCCCTGCACTGCCGGGGTGGGGGGGGGGCCTGCTTCTCCCTCTCCCTCTGCCTGCCCCTCCCCCTGCTTGTGCTCTCTTTCTCTCTGTTAAATAAATAAATAAAACCTTAAAAAAAAATAACCAAGGCTAGTGGTGAAAAGCAGTCTCATCTCCCATCCTTCCCCACTCCTGATTCTCCAGAAGCAAACCACAATTATTTGAGTGATTCTGGTTATTTACATATATTTTTTCACATAACATGGTTATTTCCTATTAAGAAAGCTGTTATCCCAGTCCCCCATCCTTCCAATATTATAATTTCTGGTTAAATTAATATTTAATGTTTATGTTATTAAGACTGTGTATTTATTATTCAGTGCTGAGTTAAATAGTATACAATTTCCTTTCTTGTATGTTTTTTTTTTTTTCCTAGAGTATTAAGCCGTGGTCCTCACTGCCTTCATAAAGTCTCAACTTCCTGGGAATGCATACAAGATCCTTCTTTTTTTTTTTAAGAAAAAAATTTAAAAAAATTTTTTTATTTATTGGGGCACCTGGGTGGCTCAGTCGGTTAAGTGGCTGCCTTCAGCTCAGGTCATGATCCCAGGGTCCTGGGATTGGAGTCCCACATCGGGCTCCCTGCTCGGCAGGGAGCCTGCTTCTCCCTCTCTCTCTGTCTGCCGCTCTGCCTACTTGTGCTCTTTCTCTACCTCTGTTAAATAAAAAAAAAAAATAAAAATAAATAAATAAATAAATAAATTTAATATATTTACTTGCAAGACAGAGATAGTGACAGAGATAGTGACAGAGAGCAGGAACAGGGAGGAGAGGGAGCCTGACGTGGGGCTTGATCCCAGGACCCTGGGGTCATGACCGGAGTTGAAGGCAGACGCTTCACCGACTGAGCCACCCAGGCACCCCACAGGATCCTTCTTGATGCACCCTAGGGTCCACCTGTGCTGCCTGAACACCAAGCTTCAATGAACTATCCACTGTTGCCCGAAGGACTCGCTCTCCAGGCCATTCCCATCCATACCTGTTCCCTATGCCTCTTATACCACCTCCATTCCTTCATCCTAATCACTGGCTAACTCCTGCTTTTCCTTCCAAGAATCCTGGGAAACTCTCCTTTCCTCCTCATTGCCCTCTGGACTAAGGATCTCCCCTCAGTCTTCCCACAGCAGCACTTCCTTACCTCCTTCTCAGCAGTTTTCACACTAATTGTCCATGTTTATTTACAGGTCTCTCTCAACTGAGATCCCTGAGGTCAGGGATCATGTCCTTTGTTTTTCTTTTTTAAGATTTTATTTTTAAGTAATCTCTACACCCAATGTGGGACTTGAACTCACAACCCCAAGTCACACGCTCCACCAACTAAGCCAGCCAGGCACCCCAGGGACCATGTCTAATTAATTTTGTATCATAGCATCCCTTGTAGATGTTCAATATTTATCTGTTAACTGATGGAATGATCTCTACTTCTTGAGGTTATGGGGACGGGAGTGAAAAAAAAAACTGCCACCATATGCCCTAGGATTCACTTGGATCTACATGAGGAGGTCCTCAGACTCTTGGGGCAGATGGGGTGATCAACCACAGTTCTGAGAGTGGAGGAGATTGAAGGGACCCACGGAACAGGCAGCCCTGAAGACAAGCAGAGGCCTATTGGTGGGTGTGGGAGCTCCTCAGGCAGCCAGAATATAGGTAGTTTCAGCATTGGTGGAGGGCCCTGGGAGTTAGACCTACCCCACAAATCAGTGAGCATGGCTGGGTGGCAGCCTTTCCCTCAGCTAGGACTGGAATAGAAGCAGAGCTGTCAAGTCCAGGGGGAATCTACTGAAGTTGAGTGAAATTAAGTTGTAACATGGTTTATATTCTGCAGTGTTTACAATCCAGGTTGGCTTAGTCATTTGAAGGAGGCAGCTACTTGGAGTAGGGAGATCAGAGGATCTTCAGACCTATTTCCTCTCCTTTCAGGGATATAGCAAATTGTGCCATAGTCTATTCTTGCAAATACCCCATTCCAGGCCGTGTTTTGCTCTCCAATGCATCCATGACAGCCTTAAATGTTTGAAGGTGGCCCATCATCCATAGTTCTTCCAGCCATTCTTTTTTTTTTTTTTCCCTCTCCAGCCTGTCAGGACATAGTAAATCATCAATGGAACACTTTCAGACCTTTCTGCCTCCCCTCTTGGCCTCTCACACTTAGTCCCCCTGCACTATTGCAGTAGAAATGCTGGTCATTGGGTAAGGCTCATCTCTTGTGCCACCTCTCCTATGGGGCTTCCTCTGATTCTTTCCTCTCTCCCTGACTTGCTGTGAGGCTGGGCATCTCTCTCAGGTTCGTTCGTTCTTTCTTTCTTTCTTTCTTTCTTTCTTTCTTTCTTTCTTTCTTTCCTTTCTTTCTTAAGATTTTATTTATTTATTTGACAGAGAGAGACAGTAAGAGAGGAAACACAAGCAGGGGGAGTGGGAGAGGAAGAAGCGGGCTCCTATGGGGCTCGATCCCAGGGTTTGGCAGACACTTAACGACTGAGCCACCCAGGTGCCCCTATTTATTTTTTAAAGATTATATTTATTAGAGAGAGAGAGAGAGAGCATGAGCAGGGCAGAGGGAGAAGCAGACTCCCTGCTGAGCAGGGAGCCTCACGAGGGGCTCGATCCCAGGACCGTGGGATCATGACCTGAGCTGAAGGCAGCCGCTTAAACAACTGAGCCACCCACGCACCCCTTTCAGGTCTTTTAGAATGTGACACTCGCACTGTGTTTATACCCAGTCCTGGAATGCAGGGGTCATTTGATTTCCCCTGCAACAAATCCCAGTTACAAAGCACTGATGAATGGAGATTTTACTGAAGGTTTTACAATGAGAATCATAAGGTATTTCACACTGAAAAACTACATAACAAATCCCTTCAAACATTTCTGCTCCTTCATCTCAGCTTCTCTGTTGGTACCAGCTACTCCTCTTTGCCCACCAGACGCCCTCTCTCTGGGCCTCTCTTCAGCCACAAAGTTGGGCTTCTTCCCTTTCCATAATCTCTGCCACCTTCCTCTGGGACACGCCCATCTCTTTTTCTGCAATTTGCATTTTCACACTCATCATCTTTCTTTCTTTTTTTTTTTTTTTAAAGATTTTATTTATTTATTTGAGAGAGAGAGTGGGAGAGAGAAAGAGCACAAGAGGGGGGAGCGGGAGAGGGAGAAGCAGACTCCCTGCCGAGCAGGGAGCCCGATGCGGGACTCGGTCCCGGGACTCCAGGATCATGACCTGAGCCGAAGGCAGTCGCTTAACCA